>NC_050579.1:102969540-103275790 GCF_011100635.1 Trichosurus vulpecula
TCAATGATCTCTCTTGGATCTATTTTCCAAGTCAGTTGTTTTTCCAATGAGATATTTCACATTTTCACCTATTTTTTCATTCTTTTAATTTTGTTTTATCGTTTCTTGATGTCTCATAAAGTCATTAGCTTTCACTTGCCTAATTCTAATTTTTAAGGAATTATTTTCTTCTTTCATACCTCCCTTTCCATTTAACCAATTCTGTTTTTTAAGGAGTTCTTTTCTTCCATGAGTTTTTGCTTCTTTTTCCATTTGGTCCATTTTACTTTTCAAAGCATTCTTCTCTTCATTTGATTTTTGTGCCTCTTTTGCCATTTGGCCTATTCTGTTTTTGAAAGTGTTATTTTCTTCAGTATTTTTTGTGCCTCCTTTACCAAGCTATTGATGCTTTTTGATGTTTTTTTTCTTCACATCACTCTAATTTCTTTTCTTAATTTTTCTTCTATCTCCCTTGTTTGATTTTTAAAATTGTTTTTGAATTCTTCTAGGAATGTTTTTTTGGGCCACCAATTTACATTTTCCTTTGAGGCTTTGGTTATAGCAGTTTTGAATTTGTTTTCTTTTGAGTTTATGTTTTGATCTTCTCTGTCATGATAGTAACTTTCTATAGTCAAGATCATTTGCTGCTTCCTCATTTTCCCAACCTATTTTTTGTCTTTTAACTTATTGTTAAAGTTGGACTATGCTCATAGGGTGAAAGAGGCACTATATTAAGCTTCAAGTTTTTTGTACAGGTATGTTCAGAACCAGCTCTGGAAGTCTGTAAGTTTTCAGTTCTTCCAAGTTGGTATGATCTAAGGTGAGATGTGTTTACTACTCTCCTAGCCTGAGCTCTGGTCTCTGAGCATCCACAAGCACTCTTTTTCAACCTGGTACTAGAACCAGGGTCCCTGCTTCCCTATAGCCACAAGTTCAGGTCACTAGTGTGCTTCCTCACCATGGGACTGAGATCCAGGACTGTGACCTCAATCTAAGTATAGTCCTGCCCCCCAGTGCCAGCAAAGGGAGCACCTGTAATCTCCTTGTTACAAGGTGTACAACTGACTTACCATTTGTGTCATGAGAGGTCTGGAAGATGCAGTCAACCCGAAGGCCTGCTGCTGCTTTGCATTAATATGTTTCCATCTGCAGCATCATCAGAGGGAACTTCTAAAATAAGAGTAATTATAATCAAAATTTTTAGTATGTAAAGAAAAAAAGATAGCTGCATATAAACCTATAGACTTCTATGCAAAACTGTTGTTGTTGTTTTAAAAAGTATATATTAAATTGAATGAAACAGCACTTTTTCCTTTGCTTTTTATCCTGCCTCTTTTGTCACCATTGTTCTCCTACATATTGACCCAAAACACATTTTTATTTTTTGCTTAACAGTGATCATGACATATCTCCATGATGTATCATTATCTATTTAAAACTCTAATTGTGTGCTAGGACTGAAAAACAGGTTAGAAAATATCGACCATTACTTAACAGTCAATATGTCACTCAGTTACATAACAAAGTTCCTATTTCAAAAGAATATAGCCTTAGTAGAATACGGACTCCTTGAAAAAGAAACTCTTTCATTTTTCTTCTTCATATTCCTAGTCTCTTACATAGAACAGGCCCTTAGCTTGTTCAATGATGAATGAATAATTCTCAGCCCTATGTTAATGATGAAAATGTTCGTTTATGCATAGAACTTCTGGGCTATTAACTAGAAAAAAAAACTTGAATGCTTGCAAGCTCCTCACTCTTTAACAAAGATATCCTCCCCCAAAAAGAAAATCACAAATGTTGGAGGGGCTATGGAAAAAATAGGCATATATATGTTTTGTTGGTGGACCTGTGTATGGATATAAGCATTCTAGAAAGCAATTTGGAATTGAACACAAAAAAAATTACTAAAGAGAAATTGTTCTTTGATCCATTTATACTACTGCTAGGCCTATACCCAAAAGACAGCAATAAAAGAAGAAAACATAAATACATATAAAAATATTTGAAACTCTATTTGTGGTGCAAAGAAAATGGAAACTTGTAGGGAAATGATCAATTGCAGGATGGCTAAATAAATGTGCTGTAAGAATGTAATGGAATATTATTGTGCTATAAGACAAGAGGAAAAAGATAATTTGAGAGACATGAAGAGCAGAACCAAAATAATTTGTATTATAACATAACATTATAAAAATGAATGATTTTGTAGACTTAAATCAACTTCTGAAAAATTAAATAAATACAAGGAGAAAATATATGCAATAACATTATAAAAACAAAGAATTTTGAAAGATATAAGAACTCTGATTCACACAATGACCACCTATGATTCCAGAAGATAAAGGATAAAACATGTTAGCCACCTCCTTACAGAGAGTGATGGATTCAAGGGGGCAGAATAAGACATTTTTGAATATGGCTAGTGAGGGAATTTGTTTTGCTTGACTTCATTCCCATTACAAGGAATTTGCTTTTCTTTTTATTCCTCAATGGGTTGAGAAGGGGGAATAGATTTCTATTCATTAAAAAAAAATAAAAAATAATTTTTAAAACTCTTTAACAAAGGTGCCCTGATAAAGAGGTTGAGAATCATTTGAACATGTGCATTTTTGTATAAGCATGGTTACCACAAGAGATCAAAAATAATTATCTAGAGGATTTTTTGATAATACTATGACTTACAGTGTTGAAAAAGTTTCCTAAATGAAAGGGTATTCTGACATCAGCTCCACATTTATGTTTGACTCTGCAAGAGCTCCATAAAAATATCTTGCAGTTATTGCAAATCTGTGCTTAATCCCTCTGGAGATAAGGGGAATGGGTTAGGCCTAACATGATAAACTTTGAGGTGATTTTATCCTTTAGAAGCTAGTGAATTTCTCAGTTGAATCAAACTTGCTAAGTAGTTTTTCAAGTTGCTTTTATGGTGTCAAAAGCTTTTTTGTAAGGTCAATAAATAGGATCTTACTGTGTTCCCCTGAACTCACTGCATCAATTATACCACATCGCTCGGGAGTAAACAACAACAAAAAACATACAAAAGTTTACTTTCTTTGTATGGTTTATAGCTCCTTAAAGAACAAGAGGGATGTTCTAATTTTAAAATAATATATTAGAGTTATACTGTTCTCAGTCAACAAACATTTAATGAGTACCTACTATATGTCCAGAACTCTGCTTGGTAATGTGGGGAGATAAAGAAGATATATGTATATTCAATTCAACTCAATTCGCCAAATGTAGCTTGCCATATGCAAGGAAATATGCTCATTGCTGGGGATAAAAAATCATGATGGAAGTCATTTGATGAGCCCTTTGATGTACTACTAGACTAAACTCCTTGAAAAAGCTTTCTATAGTCACCACCCCCACTTTTCTCCTCTAGCTTATTCCTCAATCCTTTATAATCTTGCTTCCAATCTTATCACATAACTGAAACTCAACCTCATCATTTACCACATTGACCAATGATCTCTTAATTAATCACCTAATCTGATTGACTTTCCTCAGATTTCAACCTTCTTGGCCCATCTATCTACTACTCTGACACTGTTGACCTCTCTTTCTTCATGAATTTTCTCTCCTTTCTCAGTTTATATGGCCCTACTCTTTCTGGATTCTCCTCCTACAGGTCTGAGTTAAGACTAGATTTTCCATCAGCAGGGAATTTATTTTCTTAATTTTCCCTTTCCTTTTTATGTTTTTTTTTAGTTTGTTCTTTTCAAATTGTTTTTTGTTGGGACAGGCCCTAATAAACACCAATCTTTTGGTGATTTATGAGAACTTTGCAAAATGTTAGTTGTTTGCTGAATTGTATAACTTTATTTGGGAACAAATATTTCCTTGTGTATCATCAATGGCAGGTCTCAGCCCTCACAAAAAGATTGTTAATTTGTAGATTTTCTAAGAGTTCATTTGAATGGAATGCACAAATATTTTCATGGCATTCAGGTCAATGAGAACTGTGCCCCTTGGACTTTGTTGCCCTCAAAGTCTACATTCTAGTGGAGGGACACAATACTTAACAGATAAGTTAATACACGGTAATATAAAGAAGATAAGAACTAACATTTGTGGGGATTAGGAAAGAACTGTGTAAGAAATGGCACCTGAGGTAATCTTTCCATGGATATAAAGATTGAAAAGGGCAGAGATAAAGAAGGAGTATATTCCCTCCCTTTCTTTACATGGGGAAAAGTCCATGCAAAGATAAAGAAATAGGAAATCAAATACAAAATTCAGGCAATAGTGAATGAGCTTTTGATACCATAAAAGCAACTTGAAAAACTACTTGGCAAGTTTGATTCAACTGAGAAATTCACTAGCATCTAAAGGCGAAAATCACCTCAAAGTTTACAATGTTGGGCCTAACTCATTCCTCTTATCTCCAGAGGAGTTAAGCACAGCTCCTCTAGACAGTCCTGAACACAAGTCAGACGAACTAGAACTAGAAAGATAAGTTGGAGCCAGACATTGGAGAGCTTCAAATTCCAGACTAAGAAGTTTGTACTTTGTCCTAACTATATGAGAGAGTCATTGAATGAACATTTCTGAAGAAATGTGCGACATGGTTGGATCTATGACTCAGGGAGTGTATTTTTGGTGTGTGTGGCTTTGTTTGGTTTTTTTGCAAATGCTGTAAAGGATAGATTGTAAGGGGGTGGAACCAAGATGGCAGAGTACAGGCCAGGACCAAGCTGAACTCTCCCAATATTCTTCTTTAAAATAAAATTAAAAATACAATTTCCCTTTAAAATCTTTGAAATAATTCCTCAAATCAAATTTTGAATCAGCAGAATCAAAAGAAAGTGTGATGGAGACATTTATACAGCCTAAGACAACTTAGGAGGTCTGAAGGATATGTCTGTAACACTGGGGTGGGAGCAGGCCAAGAGTACATTAGGAGCATGAACAGTGGGCCTTGGAGACAGCAGATGCAGTAGTAGCTTCCACACCTCTCAGCCCTGAGATGGTAAATGGGTTAGACAATTAGTTGGAAAAAGATTACAGGGGACTCTTTGCTGGCACTAAGTTCAGCTAGTGCTGATTGACAACTCTATTATCCATAACGAGTTCTGAGTCACAGTTCCAGGGTAGAGAGAATTAATGGTGATTGGTCACAAAGAAACAGGGGCCTTAGTTACAGTTCCAGGGCTAAGAAAAGCCCTTGTACTTGTGGCTGCAGAGGAACAAGGGCCCCTCCTGGGTAAAGATGAGAAGACAGATCAAGAGAGCTGGTATCACACCTCTCCCAAAATAACACATACCTTGGAAAGGCATAAAGCTTGGCATATTGCTGCCCCCAGTCCCCCGGCAAGGTGAGCAGAGTACAACTTTAACATAACGTTGAAAGTGAAGAAATAGGGGAGCCAAGGTGGCACTGTGAAAGGAAGGAACTACCAGAGCTCTCTCACAAATTCTGTCAAATATGTCTAAAAAAATTAATCTGAGCAGATCTGAGAGAGTTAGAATCCACTAGTAGACTGAGACAGGTAGGAGCGCCAGGCACGCAGAACCCCACCAGACCAAACCAACCGGGAACAGCAGAGGAATCAATCCAGTGTGCAGGTCTGGGAGAGTACTGGGGGAGCAAAACATCAGAGCAGGAACAGGCCCAGGGTGGAAGTACAAGCTATGGCCCCCATCAAGCCCCAGGACTCTCAGCTCAGGATGTGAGTCTGTCAGAGCACAGAGCCTTCGACCACGGAAATAACTAGCCCAGAGGCCTCCAACCCAGAGTCTAAACTTCTTGAACTTCCGGAAACCATGATGTGAAGGTAAAATGGCTTTTATCCCTCCCTTGAATAAACCCAGAGAATAATACCTCAGGAGAAACAGAGGAGACAGAAGAGGGGCTTCAGTAGTGAGAGAAGTGGGGAAGAGGGCCCTTCCTGTGCTGGCAGAAGGAGACTAGTGCAGGAAGAGAGGTGTCCCAGCAGCCCTCACCTCAGCAGAGCAATGAGAGTAACTGAGCCCCAGGGTGTGGAGCTAATTAACATCAATGCCAGGACCCCAGACCTGGCTTTGCACAGCCAGGAGAAGTGGCAGACACTAACATAAACAAGAGCTGAGACCACCCATGCTGTAGAACAGTCCTGGGGAAGACAAGACTCCTAGCAGCCAGATCACCCCTCCTCCACACCTCACAAAACCAGAGGCCATAGTACATAAAGCTAGATCCCAACACAAGAAACTTAGGACAGAGCCCCCAAACCCCAGAAGCAGAGATCCACTTCAGAAACCAGGAAAAAAAAAAAGCACCATGAAAAAGAACAGTAAGAAGTTCAAAGATGATTGATTCATATTATGGAGACAGGGAAGATCAAAATACCAATTCAGAAGAGGACAGCATGGACACTACACCCACATCTGAAACCTCAAAAGGGAAACTGAACTGATTTCCAGAACAAAAAGCATTCCTGGAAGAACTCAAGGAGAACTTTAAAAACCAAATTAGGGAGATTGAAGAAAAATAGAAAAAGATGGAAAAAAATTGAATGAGGAAAACAAACCTTTAAAAGGTAAAATCAGGGAATTGGTTAAGGAATATGAGAACATAAATGGAGAAGATTTCTCACTGAAAAGTAAAATCAACCAAATGGAAAAGGAATAGAGAAGATAAAGGAAGAAAACAAAACTTTAAAATTAAGAATTGGGCAAGTAGAAGGTAATGACTGTATGAGACATCAAGAACCAGTCAAATAAAATCTAAAGAATTAAAAAATAGAAGAAAATGTGAAATATCTGATTGTAAAAACAACTGACCTGGAAAATAGATCCAGGACAAACTAAGAATTATTGATCTACCTGAAACCTATGATGAAAGAAAGAGCCTGGACAGTATATTCCATGAAATCCTTAAGGAAAATTTCCTGGAGGCCCTAGAACCAGAGGGTAAAATTATCATTGAAAGAATCCACCGATCACCCCCTGAAAAAGATCCCAAATTGAAAACTCCAAGAAATATTATAGCCAAATGTCAGAACTACCACGTCAAAGAGAAAATATTGCTAGCAGCTAGAAAGAAACAATTCAGCTATCATGCAACTACAGTGAGGATCACACAGGATCTTTCAGCTTCTACGGTAAATGACAGGAGAAATTGGAATATGATATTCTGAAAGGCAAAGGAGTGTGGAATACAACCAAGGATCAACTACCAGCAAAACTGAGCATAATTTTCCAGGCAAGGAGATGGGCATTCAATGACATAAGCAATTTCCAGACCTTTCTGATGAAAAGGCCAGAGCTCAATGGAAAATTTGATCTCCAAATACAAAACTCAAGAAAGACATAAAAAGGTAAATGGGGGAAAAAAACCCTAGTTAATCAATAAGGCCAGTTAGTTACATCCTTATATAGGATTATTTTGTTTTATATATATATGTATGTATATATATGTCAATCTTGAGAATAATATACTTATTATGACAATTTGACAATTGAAAGGAATATTCATTGACTGTGGATATCAGTATAAAATAACCGATATAATGATAAAAAATATAATTCAGACATATAAAGGGATGGTTCTGGGAGAAGAGGTAAGGAGGTAATACAAAAGGGTAAATAACATCACATGAAGAGGTAGAAAAACATATTGTAGTAGAGGGAAAGAAGGGAGGGAGAAGAGCAGTATTTGAGCTTTACTCTCATCAGATTTGGTTCAAGAAGGGAATAACATACCCTGATAAGTATAGAAATCTAACTTGTGCTACAGGCAGTAGGAGGGGAAAGGGGAAAAAAGGGGAGGTAGTGGTCAGAAGGGAGGGAAGAAGTATCAAGGGGAAAACAGTAAGATAAGGGAGGGGAATCAAGAGAGAGGGTAAACTGAGGAAGGTGGCAGTCAAAAGCAAAACTCTGTTGAGGAGTTGAAGGGGAAAGGGAGAAATAAAAGCATAAACAGGGGGCAAACAGGATGGAGAAAAAGACAGATAGTAATCATAACTGTGAATGTGAATGGGATGAACTCTCCCATAAAACAGAAGTGGATAGCAGAATGGATTAAAAACCATAATCCTACAATATGCTGTTTACAAGAAACACATTTGAAACAGGGGGACACACACAGCGTAAAGGTAAAAGACTAGAGTAGAATATATTGTGCTTCAGCTAATGTAAAAAAAGCAGGGGTAGCAATCCTAATCTCAGTCAAAGCAAAAGCAAAGATAGATCTAATTAAAAGAGATAAGGAAGGTCACTACATCCTGTTAAAAGGCACCATAAACAATGAAGCAATATCATTATTTAACATATATGCACCAAGTGGTATAGCATGCAAATTCTTAGAGGGGAAGTTAAGGGAAGAAATAGACAGTAAAACTATAATAATGGGAGACCTCAACCTCCCCCTCTCTGAACTTGATAAATCTAACCTCAAGAAAGATGGTAAAGAGGTGAACAGAATTTTAGAAAAGACAGATATGATAGACCTCTGGAGAAAACGGAATGGGAATAAAAAGGAATATACTTTTACTCAGTGGTACATGGCACATACTCAAAAATTGACCATGTATTAGGGCATAAAAACCTCACAATCCAGTTCAGTAAGGCAGAAGTAGTCAAAGCACATTTTTTCAGATCATGATGCAATAAAAATTATTTGTAATAAAGAACCATGGAAAAATAAGCTAAAAATTAATTGGAAACTAAGTAATCTAATTCTAAAGAATGAGTGGGCCAAAGAACAAATCAGAGAAACAATTAATAACTTCATTCAAGAGAATGACAATAATGAGACAACATACCAAAACTTTTTGGGTACACCCAAAGCAGTTCTTAGGAGAAGTTTTATATCTCTAAATGTTTACATGAATAAAATAGAGAAAAACAAGATCAATTAATTGGGCATGCAACTGAAAAAGCTAGAAAAAGAACAAATTGAAAATCCCCAATTAAATACCAAATTAGAAATACTGAAAATCAAAGGTGAGATTAATAAAATTGAAATCAAGAAAACTATTGAATTAATAAAGAAAACCAAGAGCTGGTTTTATGAAAAACCAATAAAATTGATAAAACTTTGGTCAATTTGATTAAAAGAAGAAAGAAGAAAATCAAATTAACAGTATTAAAAATGAAAAGGGTGAATTCACCTTCAATGAAGGGGAAATTAAAACAATAATTAGGAATTTTTTTGCCCAATTGTATACCCACAAATTTGACAACCTTAGGGATGTGGATAAATATCTACAAAAATATAAATTGCCCAGGTTAACAGAAGAGGAAGTAAAATTCCTAAATAAACCCATCTCAGAAAAAGAAATTGAGCAAGCCATCAATGAAATCCCTAGGAAAAAATCTCCCAGGCCAGATGGTTTTACATGTAAGTTTTATCAAACAATTCAAAGAATAATTAATTCTTATACTTTATAGACTATTTGGGAAAATAGGTGAGGAAGGAGTCCTACCAAATTATTTTTATGATACAAATATGGTACTAAAACTCAAAACAGGAAGAGTCAAAACAGAGAAAGAAAATTATAGACAAATTTCCCTAATGAATATTGATGCAAAAATTTTAAATAAAACATTAGCAAAAAGATCGCAGCAACTTATCACGAGAATAATATACTACAACCAGATAGGATTTATTCCAGGAATGCAAAGCTGGTTCAATATTAGGAAAATTATTAGCATAATTGATCATATCAACAACAAAACTAGCAGAAACCATATGATCATCTCAGTAGATGCAGAAAAAGCCTTTGACAAAATACAGCACCCATTCTTATTTAAAACACTAAAGAGCATAGGAATAAGTGGAGCCTTCCTTAAAATTATAAATAGCATCTACCTAAAAACATCAACAAGAATTATTTGTAATGGGGATAAGTTATATGCATTCCCAATAAGATCAGGGGTGAAACAAGGTTGTCCATTATCACCCCTACTATTCAAGTTGTTACTAGAAATGTTAGCTGTGGCAATAAGAGAAGAAAAACAAATTGAAGGAATTAAAATAGGCAAAAAAAAAACCTAAGATATCACTTTTTGCAGATGATATGATGATTTACTTAGAGAATCCTAGAGAAGGAAGTAAAAAACTACTTGAAATAATAAACAACTTTAGCAAAGTTGCAGGATATAAAATAAACCCACATAAATTCTCGGCATTCTTATTCATTACTAACAAAGCCCAACAACAAGAGATAGAAAGAGAAATTCCATTTAATGTTACTGTAGATACTATAAAATATTTGGGAGTCTATCTGCCAAGACAAACCCAGGGCCTGTATGAAAACAATTATGAAACACTTTTCATGTGAATAAAGTCAGATCTAAATAAATGGAAAAATATCAGTTGCTCATGGTTAGGCCAAGCTAATATAATAAAAATGATGCTTTTACCTAAATTAATTTATTTATTCAGTGCCATACCAATCAAACTACCAAAAAATTATTTTACAGAGCTGGATAAAATAATAACAAAATTCATCTGGAAGAAAAAGAGGTCTAGAATATCTAGAGAATTAATGAAAAGAAATGCTAGGGAAGGTGGCCTAGCCATACCAGTTATTAAACTGTACTATAAAGCAGGAATCATCAAAACCACCTGGTATTGGCTAAGAAACAGTCATGATCAGTGGAATAGGTTAGGTATACAAGATGCAGTCGTCAACAACTATAGGAATCTAATCTTTGATAAACCCAAAGAATCCAGCTTCTGGGCTAAGAATTCACTATTTCACAAAAACTGCTGTGAAAATTGGAAAATGGTAGGGCAGAGACTAGGCATAGACCAATATGTTACACCATATACCAAAATAAAGTCAAAATAGGTTCATGATTTAGGAATAAAGGCTGATACTATAAGTAACTTGGGAAAGCAAGGAATAGTTTGCCTATTAGATTTATAGGAAAGCAAAGAATTCATGATACAACAAGAGAGAACATTACAAAATGCAAAATAGCTAATTTTGATTATGTTAAATTGAAATGTTTTTGTATTAAAAAAAGCCAATACAACAAAGATTAGGAGGGAAGCAGAAAATTGGGAGAAAATCTTTACAACTAGTGTCTCTAATAAAGGCCTCATCTCTAAAATATACAGGGAACTGAGCCAAATTTATAGGAATACAATTCATTCCCCAACTGAGAAATGGTCAAAGGATATGAACAGGCAGTTTTCAGAGGAAGAAATTAAAGATATCTATAGTCATATGAAAAAATGCTCAAAATCACTACTGATCAGAGAAATGCAAATCAAAACAACTCTTAGGTACCACATCTCTCCTGTCAGATTGGCTAAAATGACAAAACAGGAAAATGATAAGTGCTGGAGAAGACGTGGGAAAATTGGAACAGTGTTACATTGCTGGTAGAGTTGTGAACTGATCCAGCCATTCTGGAACTATTCTGAAAGGGCTATAAAAATGTTCATACCCTTTGACCCAGCAATACCACTTCTAGGGTTGTATCCCAAAGAGATCACACAAGTGGGAAAAGGACCCATATGTACAAAAACATTTATAGCAGCTCTTTTTGTAGTAGCAAAGAATTGGAAATCAAGGGGATGCCCATCAATTGGGGAATGGCTGCGGTATATGAATGCAATGGAATAGTATTGTGCTATAAGAAATGGGGAAGATATGGACTTCATAAGAACCTGGAAAAACTTACATAATATAATGCTGAGTGAGCAGAGAAGAACCAGGAGAACATTACATACAACCACAGATATATGTATTCTGTGATGGCTAACCCTGATAGACTTCATTCACTCTTCTCAGTAATACCAGGTTCAAAGACAACTGCAAAGGACTCATGATGGAGAGAGCTATCTACATCCAGAGAAAGAACTATGGAGTTTGAATGCAGATTGAGGCACACAGTTTGCGCTCCATTTTTTCCCTTTGTTTTTTTTTAATTTTTTTCTTTTGTTTTTGTTTTGGTCTTGGTTTTGGTTTTGTTTCTTCTTTCTCATGATTCATTCCATTGGTCATAATACTTCTTTACAACTTGACTGTTGTGTAAATAAGTTCTATGTGAAGTTAAATGTAGAAGATATATCAGATTCCATGCCATCTTGGGGATGGAGGGGGGCAGGGGTAGGAAGAAAATCTGGAACTCAAAATCATGTGGAACTGAGTGTTATAAACTAAAAGTTAAAAATCTTAATAAAAAAGTGAAGAAATAGGCTGAGAACATGAGCAAACAACAATAAAGAACTTGAACTTTTATTAAAAATAAATAACTACTACAGTGACAGGGAAGATGAAGACATAAACTCAGAACAAGACAACAATGTGAAAACAGCTACAACCAAATCCTCAAAAGAAAAATGCTAATTGGACCCAAGACCAACAAGAATTCTCAGGAGAATTAAAGGAAGAGATAAGGGTGAGAGAAGAAAAATTAGATAAGGAAATGAGAGGAATAAAAGAAAATTATTAAAAGAGAATTAAACAGCTTAGTAAAAAAGGTATAAAAAACTACTAATGAAAATAACACCTTAAAAAACAAAATGGACCTAACGGTAAAAGAGGCCCAAAAATTCACTAAAGAAAAGAACTCCTTTAAAAGTAAAAATCGGCCAAATGGAATAGGAGGTACAAAAATTCACCAAAGGAAATAACTCCTTAAAAAGCAGAACTGGCAAAATGGAAAAAGAGGCACAAAAGCTCTCTGAAAAAAATATTTTTTTCTTTTATTTATCTATTTTTCATTTTCAACATTCACTTCCATAAGATTATGGCTTCCAATTTTTCTCCCTATGTCTCCCCTCCTCCCACCCCAAGATGGTAAGCAATATGTAAAGAAGAATTAAAATCAGTGGAAGAAACCATGAGAAAGAAGAAATGAGGGAGAAAGAGAGCAAATAATATGCTTTGATCTGAATTCACACCCCATAGTTTTGTTTGTTGGTTTGTTTGTTCGTTTTTCTGCATGTGGACAGCATTTTCTATCATGAGTCTTTTGGAGATGTCTTAGATCCTTGAATTTCTAAGAAGAGATAAGTCTATCAAAGTTAATCATTGCACAACATGGCTGTTACTGTATATAGTGTTCTCCTGGTTTTGGTCACTTCACTCAGCATCAGTTCATAAAAGTCTTTTCAGGTTTTTCTGCTCATCATTTCTTATAGCTCAATAGTATTTCATTACATTCATATACCACAACTTGTTCAGCCACTCCCCAACTGATGGGCATCCCCTCAATTTCCAATTCTTTGCTACCACAAAAAGAACTGCTATAATTATTTTTATACGTGTGGATCCTTTTCTCATTTGTATGATTTCTTTGAGATAGAGACCTAGAAAATAATTCCTTAAAAAGTAGAATTGGGTAAGTGTAAACTAATGATTCCATGATACTCCAAGAAACAATATAACCAAACTAAAAGAATGAAAAAAATAGAAGACAAGGTAAAATATCTCATTAGAAAAACAACTGACCTGGAAAACAGGTCAAGAAGAGATAATTTTAAAATTATTGAGCTACTAGAATGTTATGATCAAAAAAGCATAGATATCATATTTCAAAAAATTATAAAGGAAAATTGCCCTGATATCTTATATCAAA
Source organism: Trichosurus vulpecula (assembly GCF_011100635.1). Lineage (NCBI taxonomy): Eukaryota > Metazoa > Chordata > Mammalia > Diprotodontia > Phalangeridae > Trichosurus > Trichosurus vulpecula. The sequence goes on from NC_050579.1 coordinate 102,983,047, forward strand.
ACAGTAAAATAGAAATTGAAAGCATGCACTAATCACCTCCTGAAAGAAATCCCAAAATGAAAACTACCAGGAAACTTATAGCCAAATTCCAGAGCTCCCAGGTGAAGAAGAAAATATTGCAAGCAGCCAGAAAGAAACAGTTCAACTTTCATGGAGCCACAGTCTGGATCACACAAGATTTTGCAATTTCCACCTTAAAGGATCAGAGGGCTTGAAATAAGATATACTGGAGGGCAAAGGAGCTAGGATTACAACTAAGAATCACCTACGCAGCAAAACTGAGCATAATTCTTCCAAATAAAAAAGAACACTTAATAAAGTAGAGGACTTCAAAACTTTTGGGGCTTTCTGATGAAAAGACCAGAGCTAAATAGAAAATTTGATAAACAGTAGACTCAAAAGAATGATAAAAAGGTAAACATGAAAGAGTAATCATAAGGGACTCAATATAGTTAATCTGTTAATATTCCTATATGGAAAGATAATATAAGAACTCTATAATTATCAGGGCAGTTAGGAGTCTACATAGACAGGGCATGGGTGTGAGTTGATTATGTTGGAATGATCTCTAAAAAAAATGTAGGGATGAGAAAAATGGATGCACTAGGAGAAGAGGGAAGGGAGAGGTAGAACAGGGTAAATTTTCTCACATAAAAGAGGCAAACAATGAAGAAGTTTTCTAGTGAAGAGGAAAATAGAAAGGAGTGGGCAATGCTTGAAGCTCAATCACATCAGAAGTGATTCAGAGAGAAGAAAAATATGTGCAAACACACACACACACACACACACACACACACACACACACACACACACTCAGTTGGGTATAGAAATCTATCTTACCCAATAGAGAAAGAGGAAAATAGGAAGGGATGGGACAAGCGATATTGGGGAGGGGTGATAAAAAGGGAGGGCAGATTAATTTGGAGGCAGAAGCAAAACAGACTTTTGGGGAGGGACAGGATAAAAAGAGAGGGAAGGATAAACAAAAGAAAATGGAATGGAGGGAAATACTCAGTAATCATAACTGTGAATGTGAATAGAATAAGCTAACCCGTAAAATTGGAAGCAGATATCAGAATGCAGTAGAAACCAGCATCCAGCAGTACATTATAAATGAGACATACTTGAGATGGAAAGACACACAGAGAGGTTTTTTGTGGAGGGGAGGCAGTGGCAGGGCTAGAGCAGAATATTTTATAATTCTTCATGGGTGGGAGAGGAATGAGAAGAAAGGAGAGAATCTGGAACTCAAAATTTTAAAAAGAGAAGAATAAAATAAATAATAAATAAATTTAATTTTTTAAAAAAAGATGGATTGTAGAGGGGAGAGTTTGTAAATAGACCAGTCCAGACACCATTAATCTAATATGAGAGAAAGATAATAAAGGATTAATGAAGATAGTGGCCATATGAGTGAGGAGAAAAGAATGGATCAGAAACCACATGATCAGAAATTTATAGCTGGGAGGAAGCTTAAACATCATCTAATCCAGAACCTTATTTTACATTTAAGAAAGTTAAATTTATGAATATCATTAGTAGCAGACCCACTATTTGACTCTAAATCCTAGGAGTTTTTTCTGCTATGCCATGCTACCACCAACTTTGAGATAAGCAAGAAATGCTGTGGAGGTCAGTTAAATAAGAGTATGTGTATTCCATTGCCCCTGTCCTCACATAACTTATAGTTTATTTAGAGAAACAAATACATAAAATTAGAAATCAATGAAATATTTAACTCTTTATTGTTCCCTGTAAGTACAATTAGAGTTCAAGAATGGGATCGTCTAATTTGGAATGGGATTTAAAAAGAAAAGTTTCATGGAGTAGACACACTTGAAGAAGGATTTTGAAAGATTAATAGGAATTACTTTAGGAGAAGTCAGAAGAGAGATCATCCTAAGCAAGGAGAACAGCTTGAGCAAAGATAAAAGAATAGGAAAGAGTACAATAGGCATTGAGAACATTGGAGACATTAGTCTAATGAGAGCAAAAAAAAATATATGTTGAAGAGTAAAGGAATATAAAACTACAGTCTGATAAATAGAAAGGTGAATTCACATTATCAATAGTTCACAAAACAGTTTGGAATTGAGATACTAAGAGTAAGTAAATGGAGTGTGGGACTGAGATGATGGAAACAGGTGTTTGGGGAAGATTAGTCTGGCAGAAAAGTACAAAGAGAGACTGCAGTTTGGAGGCCCAGCTACAGGAGGAATAATTAAGTTAGGATCCACGGAAAGATTTCAGGAAGATCCATTAACTTGGAGTGGGGGGGATCCATTTTTATTTTTGCTAACCTCTGACATTTAGCATTCCTTCACACATTTAAAAACATTCTTAGAAGGAGTTCATAGCTTAATGAGACTCCCAGAGGGACCATGACATTAAAAAGGTTAAAAATTCTTGGACTAAGAGATTGAGAGTCAATGTTCCCTCTAATTTACTTATTCCTTTTAAAAAAAGAAAGAAAAGATTCCAAATTGAGGACTGTCAAACTATTAAGATTGAGTATATGTAGTATAATCACAAAGTAATTCCACTAATTTGTGTGGAGTTAACATTACTTTCTAGGTATATCTTGTGCATACAAGATTTACTATTACAAGAAAGTAAAATGACATAATCTGACACATTTAATGAGGTAAAAAATTATTATTGGATAGCACAATAATTAGACTTAAATGGTAAGCTATTCATGTGAATGGATAGTATTATTTTAACACTGCCAAACTAATCTTCATTTTGAAGATGATTAGAACAGATTAAAAATGGGGATAATTTTCCTTAACCCAATGATGTCAAAAGATAATGGCCTGAAACTAGGATTCCTTTGTCCAAACCCTCAATGTCCCAGAACAGATGTTTTCTGTACTCTACCTCTATATGCCCAACCCATCAGTCTTCTTCCATGTCTCTCACCACTTTCCCTCTACTTTTATGTGAACAATACTTGGGAGGGACATCAATTGCTCTCAGGTTTATCTTTTGTGCTAAAGGACTTGAAGTAGCAGAAACTATTAGCCATAATCATTTTAACTTATCTTCTTCAGATGGTGACAGCATGTTCATCATACCTCATGGTTAAGGAGAGATCCATGTCCAACATGGTGATGTAGGAAAGGAGAGAAGGAACCATGAAAATATGTTCTTGGTTCCAATCTTCTGCTGGAAAGAACTAGATGTTGAGGGGGTTGGAGAGGGGGCATGGCAAGGGTATGGACACCAAGTAGGGTTTGAGCTAGGTCTCAGAGCTGTGAGAAGTCAATTACAATTTTAAACTTGTTGAAGGCCAGGCCTCCAAAAGATATGGGGCATCTCTCTCCATTTTCCATCAGTAGCTCTGCTTAGTTTGACTCCTTGGGATTTTATCCTCCTTAATCCTCCTTTACCCTTTAACTTCCCCCAGGATAAGCTGATTGCCAGAAATCTTCTCACAAAGGATATCATCCCAGCTTTTGATATACAATATCTTCTCAACTCCCTAAGTTATCTCTCCCCTCCTACTGGAGGGCTGGAAGACAGAGCAATAAACTCCTCCCAAAGCTTTTCCTTATACAGGGCTCAGAACTTTCCAAGTAATGTCTCATTTTCCATTAGAGTCTATGCTTGGTTTTTAACATGTCTCCACACTAAGGATTCCCTGGTGCCATCTTCTTTTTAGCTTCTTTTTGTGTCTTGTCTTCTCCCATTATTAGATTGTAAGTTTCTGGAGGGTAAGGACTATCTTACTTTTTTCTTACTTGTATCCCAACAGCTTAGCACAGTGCCTGGCACATAGTAGACACTCAATGTTTAATGAATTGAGTTAACCCTCACCAGGGTTGTTTTGAGATAAACCCATATAGAAGAGACTCAGAGTAGAGTTAACCTGAAATCCAGCTGTGACCCTTTCAGGTATACAAGGAACACTTTACTGATTCAGAGGACAGTTTCTGAGACTCTCATAGATCTTCCTTACCAGCTACTTTTATTTCCTTACAGGAAGCTTTTATCTGAAAATCATTGAGTAGATTTTAGTAATGTAATTATTTTTTTTTCTGAACTCTTGGATATCAAGTGGTCCATTGAAATGGAAATGGGGATACATATTTGGGGCAGAAATTCTATGATTCTGATTCTGGGTTAAGAAGAAAATAGGGTAATAAAAATATATCTGTCTAATGTTTGGTTAGCATAAGGAAACAAGAGACCTTAGGCAGCCTTGAAGAGTAGTTTGGTCAAACTAAAGTTATTCTTGAGAGGTGAAGGGGTGGGATAGAAATATAGGGAGAGCAGATTTAAAGGAATTCACTCTTTAGTCCTAAAAGTCATATTCAAGCATATTAAGCAAAAAAAAAAGATTTTTCCCCCACTTAGAAAATATGTTTGCTTGTGTGCCTAATTAGGCTATCTATTCCTAATTGCTCTAGCAGCTTTTGGGGAGCTGCTGAGTGCAATTTTAACAGACAATGAAGAGCTCTTTGCCTCCTCTGTTTTAAACTACACAAAAGCATATGGCATGGTGGCTTTTAATTCCCTACAAAGATGCTAATGAGCAACTTGGCCTCCCAAAGGTGTAACAGCCCCCAGAAGGGGCATTGGGACAGGAAATGACTACAAAACAGGATTACATAGATCAGAGTGCCTGAGCAACTTCAGGAAAAAAAAAGTAGCTAGAGATAGCATTCCACCAAGAGAAACTCCAGGACAAAGAGGATAGAAGTGGCATAGTTATGTCCAGGAACAGGAGAAGAGTCACAGTGAATTCTAATTAGGGAACCTCCAAAGGTAAATAGGTCCACCCTGTGCCTGGGCAGGGAAAGCTCCAGAGGGGAAAAAGGTGGCAGCACTCCAACTCAGGAAATCCCAGGGGAAATGGAGATACTTTTGTTAGGAAAGCACAAAGGAGGTGAGGAGGGGCAAGACAGAACATTACTAATCAAGCAGATGGAGTAAATTCTATGGAGTATATGCCACAAAGCACCCTTGTCAAGGGAACCCCCAGAGGGACAAAGACCTCCCAGTGATCTTACAGAGGAAGGCCAAGATGGATAGAAACTACCCAGTACCCTGATCAAGGGAGTTCTCAGAGAGACAAACTATCCAACATGTTGACCAAGGAAGCCCTCAGGAGGGCCAGAAGATCCAATGCATTGATCATGAATAGACAATGGCAAAGCTCTGACCAGAGACACTGAAACTGCAGCACTCTGAAGGCAGATATACAAAAGAAAAGTCAACTGAAGGAACTCAGGAAAATGAAGTCAAGACTAACAGAACCTGTCCACCTCATCTAAGAATGTGGAAGGCGAAGGAGATGGGCCCTCGAGCCAAGTACAGGTCTAAGTATAGAAAGTAAGGCTGGAGGAATAAATAAACAGAAGAAAATACTAAAGAATAAATACTAAAGAAATAAATCAATACATAAATTAAACACTATAGTCAGGAATGCTCAAGACACAATCCTCAAAGTAGAGAATAATTCTATGTTATTTACTTGAAAAATCTCAAAGAAAATTACAAATATTCTACAAGGTCTATTTGATTTCCTGGAAGAAATAAAGCAAGAATTTTCAAAACATATCTACAAATATGATATACGCATATACTTTCATATATGTACATATTTGTAGATCTATATCCACATATATCCGTAAATCACAAATTTGAACCAAGCTCCGTTTGAATTCAAGAAAGAAATGAAGAACTTTTAAAATTATATCTATAAATAAAATGTGAGTGACAGAGGAAGTAATGAGAAAAAGTAAAAACTCTTAGAGGAAAGAATTGGAAGCAAAGTAAACAGTTTAGTATAAGAGATGTAAATTTTACTCACGTAATAGACTCCTTTAAAAACAACTTACCTACAAAAAAGATCAAAGACAGGTGATCTCAAAACCATCAAACTACCTGAAAATCTCAAATAAAAAAATCCTAGATCTATTTCAAGAAATCACAGATTAATAGTATCCAAATTTATCAAGGCTGTGCAACAAGTAAAAATAGAAAGAATCTATCCATTATCTCCTAAAAGAAAACTCCCAGATACAATGTAAAGGTCTGATATTCAAATATATATATAAGAAACTGAATCAAATTATAAGAATTACTTCTCAATAGATACATGGTCAAAAAATATGAATGTCATTCAAAAAAGAAGAAATTCAAGCAATCAAGTCATATATATAATGCAAATAAACACTAATTAAGGGAATTAAAACAGTTCTAAGATTCCATTTCATACCTATCAGGTTGGCAAAGATGAAAAAAAAAAAGGAAATTGCAATTATTATAGAGTTCCCTCAGTGATAGCACATTGGTACTCTGTTGATAGAGCTATGAATTGGTTCAGCCAAGGCATGATGGGCAAGAGCTATGTAACCAGTTAGCCTAAGAGTGAGAAGATGGGTAATAGCCAACACCTGTGGTAGTCATTCATGGGGCTTGTCCCCAACACAAACAAACCTACTCCTTTACCTGTTATATTTAAATCCTCTTCCCATGGTTCTGTAAATTCCCATTCTCCCCACTTCTGCTTTAGTCTCTTCAAAATAATTATATCCTATTCACAACCTAGGAAGCAATAGAAACAAGCTGCACAGGTACCACAGGAAATATTTGCTGCTCCTCCCCTGCCCCAGCCTACCCACCCACTGATCTGCAGAATACTTCATGAGCCTATGGCAAGTGGTCTTTGAAGGCCCTGCCCTCCTGGGCAGCGACTCATAGGAGCTCCATTCCTACACGTTTTTCTCCTTTGGCAGACCAAGTTGCTCAAAGGATGAACACAGATGGACAAGTTGCGATGCGCATGACAGATTTCATTACATTATTTTCCCCTTCAAAGTTATCCATTTCCCAAACTTTCCCCTTCCAAACTCCTTTCCAGGCATCCAGGTTCAGAACCCTGATTTCATCCTCAACTTCTTAATTTCACTCACACCACATATCAATCAGTTGTCCTGTCTTGTTATTTCTACTTCTACATCTTTTGTATCAGTCTCTTTCTCCCCACTTATACAGCCTCTGCTCTAGTTCAAGTCATCACCTCCCATTCATTACAAATACCTCCTAATTGCTTTCTTTGCCTCAAGTCTCTCTCCCAATTCAATTCATCCTGCATACAGCTGCCACAGTGGTTTACTGAACTCCAAGTCTGAACACAACCCAACCCCTCCAAAATTAACTACGGTAGTTTCCTGTTAGCTTTAGGATAAAATATCAGCTCTTCTGGTTATCATTTAAAGCTCTTCACAAACCAGCAGAAACCTACTTTTGCATCTTTCTTATATATTACTTCCTGTAGGCCAAGGTCCAGTCAAACTGACCTTCCTGCTTTTCCTTATATTTGTACAAAAACACAATTAATATATCCAAACACAAATAAGAAAGTAAAGCATGATAAGCAGGAATGCATACAGAAAAGGAATGGATATTCATGTTGAAAAATTTTGGTTGAGTTGCAAATGGAAATAATTTATATGTTTTTGCTATATCTACACATAGAGACAAATGACTTCTGCTAAAAGGCTATTATTTTTGTTGACTGTTATGACCTATAACATCTCCAGCATCAGCGTAGTGTGTGGCAGATAATAAGGCTTAGTCACCCACTAGGTGGCTCAATGGATAGAGCTCCAGGCCTGAAGTCAGGAAGACTGAGTTTAAATCTGGACTCAGATACTTACCAGCTGTGTCTAGCTGGGCAAGTCACTTAACCCTGCTTCCCTCAGTTTCCTCATATGGAAAATGAGCTGGAGAAGAAAATGGCAAACCACTCCAGTATCTTTGCCAAGAAAACCCAAAATGGGTTTAGGAAAAGTAAGACATGAACAACAAACACTTGTTAATCGATCGAAGGAAACCCTTCTTTCTTTCCCCTGGGCAATTGGTGACACAGTGGATAGAGTGCTGGGCCTGAAGTCAACTGACTTCAAATCCAGCCTCAGATATTGACTACATGTGTGATCATAGGCAATTCATTTAACTTCTCTTTGCTTCCATTTCCTCAACTTTAAAATGGGGATAATAATATCATGTACCTTGCAGAGTTGATCTTAAGATCAAAAGAGGTAATATTTGTAAAAGCGCTTAGCACAGTGCCTGGGACGTAGTAGGCATTAAATATATGTTTATGCCCTTAAATATATGTTTATGTCTTGCCCATAGAAAATTCTGTCTTTTGCAAGACCACCTTGGAAGAGAGATTGTAAGGGAAGTAACACTGACTGGGAGGTAGGACAAAATAAGAGGAAAGTTACGGAACTAACCTTCCCATTAAAGGCATTTTCCTTCTCTGTGTGTGTGTGTGTGTGATTTTAAGTTCAGTTTTCCTTCAAAAAGACATTACTGATAATGAGATCCAATTGACTGTCCTTACCCTGGTCAAACCCCACCCAAGTTTACAAGGAATTTAATCTAAAGTAGTTAACCCATCATGTTCTACTCAAGCTTGGGTAGAGACAGATTGTTTTGTCTAGATGGCCTAAGGCTGGGAGTAGTCTGGTATAGGTGGGAATGGTCTGGCATAGAGATTTTCTCTCTGTCCAGGGGTGAAATGATGATGCAGTGATATCAGCCCCTGTTGGAAGGGTATACGTACTATTCAGCCAACTCCCAAAAGTGAATTCAGTCATGACTGTAGTTCCTATGCACTCATATGCATGTCTGCCGGCTTTGAGAGAAATAAATGTGCACACAGCCTAATTCTGTTTGTCTTTGTTAGACCCAACTCTAGAGGTTGACAGAATGTTGGGGTGTTTTTGAAGGACTTTAAATCACAAAGAGGGGAGCTCATATTTGATCCCTAAAGTAAAATGAAATCATTGGAGTGAAGTGACATGGTTAGTTTTCTGGGGAAAGAATTTTCTAAAATTAGGAAGCAGCACTAGTTTAGTAGTATTTTATACTTGTAACCAAAGAGATTAAGAGTCTAAGACAATTTAAGTTACCTGAGGAAAATATACCAACAATGTAAAAACTAAAGAAAGCAAAAATTAGAAGAGCTAGATTATCTTTCACTCAATCTTGTAAAAGTATGAGGAAGTGGGTTGAGTCCCCTCAGTTCTTCCCCATTACTCCTCAATGGGAGATAAGAGTAATCCTCAAATGACTGGAGCCTGAAATGTAACAGTTGAAAAGAACCTTATATATCAGTTAGTCCAACCTCCTCACTTTATAAATAGAGAAAATAAGACCCAGAGAGGTAAAAATCTCTTATCTACAGATTTAGGAGCATATCTAGGTCTAGAACTAAGTAGGCAGCATGGTACTGTAGGAAGAATACAGTCTCTAAAATAAGAGCATGATTTAGATTCCTGCCTCTGATGACTACTACTTGTATATTCTTTAGGCATGCCACCCCTCAGTGTCCTCTTCTGTAAAATGAGGGAATTGGACTAAATGACCTCTGCTGTTCCTTCTAGCTCTGAATCTAGATGTAGAATCTAGATCTTTGGATTCTTCGTACATGTTCCTTTTCGGTGAAATAGTCCACTGTACAGCATGTCCATAGACAGCTAATCTATGCCTCATCATAACTAGAGTAAAATTCTGAAGCCAGCCTTAGTCACTGTGGCTCTAAAAGTTAAGTGTCAGGCAATCTGCCTGAATCTTTGAGAAAACACATTAATATTACATAAGTGTACTTAGCTTGTAAATTAACTTGAGGAATACACCATTACAAATCTGATGTAACCATGAGTAAATGACCTTTAAGAGACTTATCTTCCAGTAGGTGTGTGGGATTCATCTTAATTGTTTTTTATTATTATTATAGAAATGGGGGAATGCTGATTAAAATTTCCCATAAGTCATTCTTCATGCTTCTTGTTTACTTTAAGTGATTCACAAATAATAAAACTATAAATTACTCTAAGTGGCTTCTCAAACTGCTTTGAAAATATTATGCCATTTATTCTTATTCCTGTTTGCTCGTGTGTTTCAGTAAATTACAAATAACATAGACAAAGCCTCACACTAAGTTGATCTAACTACAAGATTTATTGAATAATCTTATAAACCATGGGAACACTGTTATATGGTGAGGGTAAAAGAAGACATTTGAATAGTTTGATCTACCTCGTTGCCCCTTGATGGTTCCCTGTCTCTGTCTGGCCTAGAAAAATGAGACTAAACATGTAACTGCTCCCTGAAGTTCAAATCTATGCAGACAGTACTAGTCTAAATGATGGATGGCTTATAGATTTTAAAGACTGCAATTTTATATTGAGAAGATAAAAGAAGCAGAGCCTTTTCTAAAGGCACCAATCTTGAGTAAGTCAGATAAGCTAAACACAGGAGGTGACAGAATTACTTTAGATTCAGGAGGTGTACTCAGAGATTCATTAATTTACATTAGCTGTTTCTATCAGCATGTCCTTTCCCCTTTGGGAAAAAGGGGGCCCTAGTTTAATCAACCAACAGCCGGTGGCAAATTGTTTCACACAGTTTTCTTATACTGTGTCCTGCAGAAGCCTGGGGTTCTATGAAGAAAACTTGGGATAGCAGAGAAGCACACACAGCAAACTTGACCACTTGCTGTATGTCTCAGCTAAGTACAATATGTTCGTTCAGCCAATGCAGAAAAACATCTAATCAAATGTGAGCATCTTGAGGGCAGGAACTATGTTTCTTTTTTCCTTTTGTGTTCATAATACTATCAGATGGTCTAAAGTGGATGATTAGTCAGTGTTTGCCTTGTGATATAATTTATCTAGACCTCATGGAAAGAATATTGGCTTTAAAGGACCTGAGATCACATACTGCTCTCTGCTGTTATAAAGCCTAAGGCAGGTCATTAAATCCTGTGTGTTTCCTCATTTGACAACTGGGGTTAATAATTCTTACAATAACTCTCTGAGTTACTGTGAAAAACATTTTTGAGAATGTCTCTAATCACAAAACATCATTACATAATGTAAAAAAAAAATGACATCTCTTGCAAGTGAACATCCAGGTACTACTTAAAGACTACAATGACAGACTTCACTACTACACAAAGTAGTGAATTCCACTTCAAGATCACTCTAATTGTTAGGATAATTTTCCTTGCATCTGCCCCCCTCCCATTCTATCTCCTAGTATTAAGTTCCTATTTCTGCCTTCCTACAGCAAAGAGGAATAAATATAATTCTTCTTCCACATGGCAGTTCTTTAAATATTTGAAGATGACTTACAAGTTTCCTCTAAGTCTTCTTTTCTCCAAACTAAATATTCACAATTCCATCACCAGATCCATAATGACAGATGTAATGATAAAGGACAGATTTCAATACTTTTGTTATCATGATCACTTTCCTGGGACACACTCATTTTGTTGTTTTTGTTTTTCCTAAAATATGGTGCCTGAAATAAACAATACAATCCAGATGTGGCCCAACCAAGACAAACTATAGCATTGCTATTATCTCCCTTGATCTGATCAGCATGCTTCTTTTAATGCATACTAAGATCGCATTAACTTTTTTAGATGCCTAGTCACACTGTTGACTCATATTCTGCTTGAAGTCCACTGAAACCAACAGAACTTTTCACAAGAACTGTGAACAATAAGCTCCCCCAATGCTGTACTTCTGCAGTTAACATTTTGAACCTAATTGGAAGGTTTCGCATTCATGTTTTTTTTAATTTAATCTTGTTAAACTTACCCTGTCATTCTAACTTGTTGAGATCTGTTTCAGATTTGACTATTATCCAATATATTGCCTTTGAGCAGCATGCCATCTATGCTTTCTTCTAAGTCCTTGTTAAAAAATATTGCCCAGCACAGGGCAAAGAACATATATATATATATATATATATATTGGAGAATTGTATAGGAAAAGCATGAAAGCTTCAATTATGCCTCTAAAAACACTGAACCAGGCACCCTTGGAGAATGCTTTGTCACCTTCACTTTAGCAATCTTCCCCCACTACCCACAGCAGTCAGTTGTTTTAGTGTGTTCCTTTATCCCCCAGACCGCATTGTCACTCACACCTTTGCTATAATTGAAGCAATAAGATATGATGCCTGCTACAGTGGATGCTGATTGTGCAATCATCCACCTTAGCACTATACAAGTGTCTTAGGATATGAGAGAATGCCTTTTGCTGTATCAGACTTCTAAGTATTCTGTTCATAGATGATAATGCTTTGCCCTGAGACCCTGATACCTTAACACTCACCATGGATTCCATCAGACCTGATGATTTTTTTTCTTGGTTTTTTTTGAGACGCTCTCATTTCCCCCAGTCTGGAAGTGCAATCCACTCATAGGCCTAATTCCATTATTGATTGATGTAGAAACTTTGATGGGTTCCATTTCTGACCTAGGCTGGTTTGCTCCTCTCACAACCTTATGGCCCCCACCTCCCAGATATTCGTTATATTACTGTTAGACATAGTGTGGATAGCTGATCAGCTCTAGCCTTACTGTAGTTCAGAGCTCCCACTCTCAACATATCCACTAGCCTCAGTCTATTCAGTAGCAAGGATTACAGTCATCCACCATCAGATTGGCTAGATTTGGTAATTTTCACAAGGTAGTCTCCCAGACCTTTGAATTCTTTCTTAGTGACAGATATCCCAACATCAGCTTCCAAGTAGATTCTCACGAAAGCCAAGGGATAAACAGAGCAAAGTCAAGAGATTCTAGCTACACCAACAAGAACAATATTACCACAATATCTCCCAAACTGTGTGTGCCTCTCCACTCATACCCTAAGATAGCTGCTTATGCTTATCTTTAAAGGCAAGATTAAGGTCATGAATGGAGATGTATCTGATAGTATTTAAGTTAGCCAACCAGAAAAAAGCCCCCCTTGTTCCTTTGGAATATGACCATCCATTATGCCTTGGTACTGCTTATCAGTAATACTTCTTCACTTGTGTGCTGCTCCTGCACCAGTAATTTGACTTTCACTGAGTACCACCCAGCTTGCAGAGACAGCATCTGTGATGTCACCAGCCAGGAAATCCTTGGAAAAGAAAAAGCCTGTTTCCTCATGGCTACAAATTGGGTAGGTGGTGAAGTGGAAGCCAGAGAAGGAGAGACCAAAGCTTGGAAATATGTTGCTGCCTACACAATTCCTAGCTACTGCTTAGACTCCCCTCTGCCTTCAATGCTGATCCATTAATCAACACTCTTTAGGTCTAATGATACAACTAATTTTGAAAGCATCTTATTCTCCTATCAACTAGCCCCATTCTCTCCTTCTTAAGAATAACACAAGACATTGTAAAAATGCCTTGCTAAAATCTAAATATACTGTTGACAGCCTTGACACAACATACCATTATAACACTGTCAAAAAGTAAATTAAGACTAATAACGAGTGACCAGTTTGTACATGGCAAATTTTGTGGACTACCACTTCCTTTTCTGAATGCTCAAAAAATGTCCCTTTAATAATACATCCTAGAATTTTGCCAAGAACCAAAATCAACCTGACTTGCCTAATTGAGAACTCTCTCTGGCCTTTATTCCAATAATATTTATTCATTTTCTTTTTCAGTTTTTGCTCCTCTATGATTTTTAAAACATCACTAAAGGGAACTTATAACCATATCTACCAGTTGTCCTGGGTTATCAATCCAGACATAATGCCACAAACTTGTTCTTACCTTATCACTTGTTTTCTTTTTCTATATCCTAATAATGTTTTTATTCTAGTCTTTCCATTTTGAAGATTTATTGTAAGTAAAGAGATACAAAATGAAAATCGGATACTTCTGACTCCTCATTACCAATCATTTTCAGTGTTTTAGCTATTGAAGGAACAAGTGAAAGATGAAAGAAGAGACAGTCCTGTTACTCAGGGCGGACAAGGTGATCATAACCAACAAAAGCTAAGAGGTGGAGCTGCTCAATTCTAATTTTGCTTCTTTTATTTCTATTCTAAAGAATGATCATTGGTCTGGAAGATATAGATAGAACAAAAAATGGCTCAAGGGCCCTTACCATCCTGATTGTTTCTCTCTGGAGAAAGGAAAATGTCCCATTTTAAATATAGTAAAAGATAAAATGGTGCCTAAAAATTACATAAGAGTGAGCTTGACTTCAATGCCTGGCAAAATTCACAGACTAACACAATCCCAGTCTCAAAGTTAAGAGGGACTTCAAAACTCCACTTCTACTTCTGTGCTTTTATTCATACTGAGCCCTATACACACACATATTAAGGTTCCTCACCCTCAATAACAGAATTTCCCTGTTGAAAGTGACCTCAGAGGCCATCTAATTCAACCCGTATTTGACAGTGTCTCACACTGCCAGCATCTCTAATCACTGTTCATCCAACTTCCAAATAAAGATGTCTAGAAAGGACAAATTCACTACTTCTTAAGGTAGCTCATTTCCCTTTTATGTAGCTCTAATTCCTAACAGTAGGTAAACTGAACCTAAATATTCCTCTCAAACTTCTGCCCATTGCTCCAATATAGGTCTTGCAAGACCAAAAGGCACAATTCTAACCACATAAATGAGAACCCCTTAAATACTTGAATGCAACTATAATTGCCCTCCCAACACACACACACACACACACACACACACACACATACACAAACACACACACACAAACACACACACACACACTTTTTAATTTGTCCAGTTTAACATCCCCAGTGGTTTCAATCGATTCTCACATGCTATTATCTCAAAATGCTCCTTTATCCTAGTTGCTTTTCTCTGGATTATTTCCAATTAATTAATGCCCTTCTTAAATATGAACACAAAACACCAGTTTTAATATGACCAAGGCAGAACACAGCAAGACTATTATTTGCCTTCCTCAAGATACTATGCCTATTTTAACGTAACCTAAGGTCACAAAGAGATTGTTAGCTTATATTTCATGACCAGTCGAAGGTGGTGAATATGTTTAGTATGGAGAAGAAAAGACCCAGAGTAGGACATAATAGCTGTCTTGAAGGATTTGGAAGCTTTTCATATAAAGATAAACAGATTTGTTTTTATTGGCCCTAGAAAGTAGAACTAGAAACAATGGAATGAATTTGCTGAGGTATAGATTGAAGCAAAATATGAAGAAAAACATACTAAAAATTAGAGCTATCCCAAAGTAGAAAGTGCTGCTTTGGAAAGGTAGTGAGTTTCCCCTCAATGGAAGTCTTCAACAAAAAAAAATGGACAACTACCTTTTGGAGATATTGTAGAGGAGAACATTGGTCTTGTACAGATTGCACAATATGGCCCTGGCACATAAGTCCTAATTCTGAGATTTTCTGATGTTGTAATCTAATCATTACTTCTCCTTAGCATCAACCCTTTCCATTTTTGATCTTTGGTCTTGCCTCCACACATCTAATAAGGAACTTTTTCTTGTCCTTTGCATTCAACCCCACACAAGAGTTCTATGATAACTAAGGTTTGAGAATGAAACCAACATTGAGAAACCTATTTCAAGAACTAAATTCTAAATACAGATAAATGAAACAAATTACAGTAGCTAACTTCAGTTTCAGTTTCTTCTAATGATCCTGAAGCATATGTTATGTTATGCATTTGTGAAAAATATTATACTATTTTATATCATTTTCTAATTTCAACCAGACCCAGAGCCTGAATTAATGAGTAACTGGATGAAGATCCAGGACCTGGGCTTCTTTGTTCTCTCTAAAAGTTTGCTCAGGCAATACCCTTACCTCTGTCAACAAGGCCAGATCATTAAGGACATTACCCTAACCCCAAGAGAGATTACCTTGCTTAATATTCTACAGGTATATACTATGTTATGGAATGTAATGAGACACAGAGACTCTGGGCTGTAGTTTCAACTGACTTTTGTCAACATCTTTTACAACTCTATTCCATTAAGGAAAATCCTCTTCTTGTATCATGGTTAAACATACATGGGGGTCATAAAAAATGAGGTAATACAGGCTTGATAGCTCTGCTAAAATAACGTATATAAGTTTTCTCATTGCTTTGTTCAGGCAGCCAGAGTTTTAAGCTCTGACTCCTCGTACGTACAAGTAAGCTAGCTTCACTATGCTTTAAGGGAAAATAATAAACAACATGGATTTTTCTATCACCTAGCTCTGTTGTTTCCTTCAACCAAATTTTCAGGTTTAACACATTTAAAAAAAAATAGCTCCAAAGAGCTTCCAAAATTACAAAGACATATATAAGTAAATCAAAATTGCAAAACAAGATTCTTGAATTTGTTAAATAAAAATGTGGAAAACTGAAATAGTCTACCCAAATACTGGTTTATCCAAATAAACGGGATAAAGAAATTTGTTGTGAAGTATTTTAAAAGCTAAGATATTATATTAAGTGCTGCTCCCAATTATAAAAGTTACTCAGGACAAAAAAGCCCATCCTGCTAAGTAAATAGCTAGATGTAAAATACAGTAGAACCTGTTTCCCAGTAACCTGGTTTATGTATGCTTCATTGGATGAGGAAAAAATTTTCACAAAATTTGTCTTACAGGACTAACAAAAATTCTCAGTACAAACATCATGTTTGGACTTGAAAAAAAAATCAGTGAGTCAAAACATGAAAACAAAAAATAAGTGAAGGCAGTAGTATTAGTCTTACTTTTAGTCAAAGTAGCATAGATCCACAGGCTGGAAGGGGACATGCTTGAACATGTTGCTGCTTTGAAGAGGATGCCCCCTCCCCTGTTTGCAGGCCCCAGCCTCCTCCTCCTTGCTCACAGGCCATGGCCTGGGCCCTCCTGGCCACTCCCCACCCCCACCCCCCCAGTCTCCTTCCTGCCATCTGAGTTAAGGCGGGAGCCCCCTAGTCCCTGCTGCTGCCCTGCCCACTGGCATGACCTGGTCTTCCACTCCAGCCCTTGCCCATTGGGGTCTCCTCCATGCTGGGCATCCAGACTGGCTTGGTGCTCCAAGGTGTCATGGCCAAGTAAAGAGAACAGATGTGGGGTTTGGGGTTTGGGTTTTTTTCTTCCTTTTGTCACTTTAAAGACGAAAAATGTGTGCTTGGAGCCAGGTGACTCTCACTGGTTTAAATGTACAAAGATCCCAAATAAATCTGTGTTTCAGTCACAGCCTGGAAAAAAAATTGTTTTATTTTTGGTTTATATTGTGTACTAATCATTGCTATTGAATTTCAGGTGCATTAGGGACAAAAAAACTTATTTAAAATTATAAATAATTATTTTTATGTGAATATTTTTGGGGATGTGGTACCGATCATCCAACTTTACAGTATTTCCTATGGGAAAATTTGCTTTGCAATATGAACAAATCACATGATGAACAGAATCTTGGAATGACTTAAATTCACAAACTGAGGTTCTATTGTAAAGTAGATTTTTAAAATTGTATATGCACTTGCTTTTAATTAGTTTTATGTTATTTGATATCCTTTATAATTGACACTTAAAATTTTAAAAGATTTTCTTATGAAAGTTTCCCCACAGTTTTGCTTAAAGAGGTAAGCTACTTATAAAATATTGAGAACCACTGGTTTAAGAAATAATTTCTGTTACTGAATGTAAAAATGGAGGTCAGGTGAATCACCAAGAAAATCTCAGAAAGGGAAGTTTAAAACATACCACTTTAGTTAAACAGAGTCAGAAGACTTATGACTGAATACTAACTCAGTTGCTTAGTATCTGTTTGACCTGGGCCAAGTTATTATAATTTTTTCCATCTCAGTTTCCTCATTTTCAAAATGCTTAGGGATATGCTGAGGTCCAAGGTCACTTTATCTCTAAATCTTATGATGCTGCATCCCAGACCATTGCTGAGCTATAACTCAAACTACAAAGGCAATGTAATGATTTTCGTGTATATAACTGATAACCCCTAGGTTATCCAATGATTTAAAATCCAACACACTTCAAGCAACCTTCTCTCTTCACATAGAGACTCAAGGGATGGTTATGTGAAATAGTTCACCTAGTGATGCCTTATTGAAAATATGGACATATTTAAATATGAGATTCCTTTTTAAATGACATTAGAGGAGGTCTTTTAAATGAAGGATTTCTTGTCAATTCAGTTACTGCCAATGCAAAAATAAATTGCTATTTGCATCTAAAAAGCTATTATAAATTGTATTTCCTGGTATATGCTATATTTTTCATTGAAAGACTATTTGTTATAAAAATTAATAAAATCCCTGCCATTTTTATGCTTTTGCAAACCACTTTTTTTACTAACTGACTTTTATGTACTTTATTCTCACAATACCCATAGGTAGGGCAGTATTAATTATGTATTTTATAATTCAGGAAACAGATTCAAAGATGTTAGGTGTTATGATAAATAATGGAGCTAGGACTAGAAATGAAAGTTTCTAACTTCCTTTTCATTGCTTTTTCTACCAGAATTTGCTGCATCTAAGCATATTTACTACTAATATGTAACTCACATATACTTAGTAGATTCATATGAAAATCATATAACTGTAGAATTTAATAGTTCCATAAAATATTAGGAGTAGAATTTATTTTTCTACATTAAATCATTCTACGAAGTTTTACATTCCAAGCTTCCAAAAACCAATAATCTACAATGGCAAATTAATCACCTGTCACATCTCATTTTAATTTCCAGTCATTTTTGTGTTGTTTAGTCTAACATGAAATAACATTGCTGGATGTGCATTTAAAAAAAAAAGAATGTGCACCCAAAGGCAGATTCTTCATCATAATCTTATTAATTAATTCAAATTACATTTAAATTTGAATCTTGTTGAAGTTATCATTGCCTCTGGCTCTCTTTTCTTCTAATTATTTAGGAAAGATACAAATATGAGCCATAGGACAGGAATTTCCATAACACTTAAGCCAGAACCTATCATCACACATTCTAAATAATATTTTAGTACTTCATGGATCTAGAATTGTGATTTCCATAGTGCCAGATACCATAATACAGAGCCTTATAAAGTTTCCAAGAACGCTGAAAGGTTGAATGACTTCCCCTTGTCTACAAATCTATTATGTATCAGAAGCAGGACTTGAACACAGGTTTTATTGACTTTGAGAGTGTACCTCTATCCACTATTCCATACTTCCTCTCATAAATCTGGACTAAAACTTCAAGGATACATAATTTCATCAGCATGGATATTCCCTTATTGACAAATAATTGTAACTTTTTTTTACTTACTGGGTCATATTTATGGGTTGCTATGACCAAAGAGTTTTTAAAAATCACCTAGTGATTTACCTTCTCAATGAACTTGACTTAGTGTGGTATGTCACAGGGAATCTACTGAAAATTTTTTATAATTTTATATATATATATATATATACACATACATATTTAGGCTTACTGTCAATTTTTTTTAATTTAAAAATAATAAGCACTTATTTTCTCTTCTTCCCAACATTCCCATTGGAGGAGGAGGATGAAAAGAAGAAGAAGAGGAAGAGGAAGAGGAAGAGGAAGAAGAAGAAGAAGAAGAAGAAGAAGAAGAAGAAGAAGAAGAAGAAGAAGAAGAAGAAGAAGAAGAACCAAAGGAAGAAGAGGAAGAAGATGAAGAATAGAAGGAGGAAGATCCTTGTAACAAATTTACAGCCACCCAAAGCAAATTCCTGCACTGGCCATGTCCAAAAATGCATGTCTCATTCTTCTCCTTGAATTCACTACCTCTTTGTCAGGAGGTGATTAATATTTGTCATCACTGGTCCTCTGAAATCACTTTTGGCCACTGCATTAATCAGAGTTCTCAAGTCTTTCAAAGTTGTTTGTTTTTTGTCATTGTTTCAGTCATGTCCAACTCTTTGTGACCCCATTTGGAGTTATCTTTATTTGCAATGTCATTATTACTGCAGAAATTTTTCTTCTAATTCTGTTCATTTCATTCATCATTCATCTAGACAGGACACATAAGAGTTAGTGTTCTACTAGCATAGATTCTGAAAACCTAGGATCACCTCCTTGCCAACATGTGGTATAATGGAGAAAGCACCAGCTCTGGAAAAGTAGCACAGTGTGGAAGAGAGAGCATTTATTTGGTTTAGAGCTAGGAAGAACTGGGTTTCTGATCCTGCCTGTGAAAGTTTCTAGTGACTTTGGGAAAGCCAATTAGCCTCCCCAGGCCTCAGTTCCTTCAACTATAGAATGAGGGAGTTGAACAAGATGACCTCTAAGATCACTTCCACCTATAGATCTGTGATCTTATGAAGTACCACATGAGGACTTTTAGTACAGATGTGTAAATAAACTTATTCAAAAAAGAACAGAAGTTATTGGTGCTAGCAAAGTATGGAATCAATTCAGAGTTCAGACATTATCCCCATTGTTATGACAGGGTACCTCACTTTCATCTCTGACTTCAATACATCCCCTTTCTCAAAGAGGTTTTGATTTTATGACTATAATGTGCAAGATCATAGACTATAAGTGGTAACAGTTCAAAGGTCAGCATTTTTAAATTATTTGATTTTGAAATGGAGACCTCTGCCATAGGGATGGCAGTTGGGAGCAGGAAACAAGACTATTCACTTCTTTTATTCATAAAGATAGAGCCTGATTCCCGGGTCTGGAGCAATAAAACATTCATGAGCTCTCTTCTTAATGAACTGAATGAGAAATGTGCTTTGACCACAGTGAGTATTAGAAGTGATCATAACAGCTGTAATCACAGGACAAAGTCTGTGTGAATAGCTATCCAAGTTACCCCATGAAGGTGAGGCCACCAAGGGCTATGAGGATATTCTATGAGAGAAACCAGTTACTGAAGATAATCAATAGTACAGTAAGAGGGACTAATGATGAAGGAGCAAATACAAAGTGGGTTCCCCTTATTTCCAAGATGAGACAGCCAGAAATCACACAGATGACTCCTTGTAGTTATATACTGGAAGCTGGGGGTAAAGGTTCTGTTAACTGGCTTAATTCCAACTCTGTTTCAGGAACCAAGGCAGAAGAAGAGAAAAAACCCTCTTAGATCTAGAGGGGATACCCAGACTGTTCCAAATCCCCAAGAAACTACCTAGGTTGGCCATATTACTGAGATTTAGATTTGCAGCACTTAGACAAAATGTCTTGAGTTTTATGTAAAGACTTTCTTTTGCCAGATTGTGATATAATAAAAATTTCACTCCATATTGATATCAGCTGCTTCTTTCTTGCTCCTGATTCTTTTGTAGGGAATAGGTTAATGCAGATTACTTTAAAGATAGGGTTCTTTAAACAACACCTGAAGTTACCTCAATCACTCTGTTTACAAGCAGGACCCAGGAGGAAGAATCAGTACCTGATTGCCTATTTTCTAAATATGCAGGTACACCCATCTCATCAGCTGTCTTTTTGCCCCATATAAACACGGAAGGATGTGTTTGCCATTAAATACCACTATAAGATAAAATTGTCAAGGGTATGAAGGATTTGTTCAAATTTTTTGAGCAAACTCAACAACTGCTTGAATTTTTAGAGAAAACATCAATAATCAGTAAAGTCGTACATGTACACACATACACATACAATTATAAATTGATAATCCTGTAATTCTTAATGAATACAAAGACTATACCACAAGTACACAATAGTAGTTTCACTTAGTCTGAGCAATCTGTTATATCAGCTAGTGACATACCCCAACTCACAGAGTGGGACACTAGATAAGGACACCCAGGTTCAAGGCTTTTTGGGTCTACAGCCTGCTTAAAACCCTAGCTTACCCTTATTTGTCAGCCAGAAGATGCAATTAGTTCAAATCTATAATCATATTTTATTTAAACAACAAAGAAAAGTAGCAATAAAACATTTCTGCCATAGATCTTGGGAACATTCTCCAATAAATAGATTAGAGACACGTCAGAGACACATGTGGAGAGACATTCACATACAGAACATGGTGCCAAACACATGATTAGAGGGAAACACATAGAGGTGACAAATGCAGCAGAGCTTCCCTCCCCTTCCAGCTCCTGGCATCAGCTAGACCCTTGCTTATCTCTTCCTTATAAGAAAAGAGGACTCTGCCATATTTTTCCAGTTTACAGCCCCCCAGCTTTCCATAGTTCTTTCAGAAAAGTATCAACCCTTATAATCAGCCAAGGACATGCAAAAGTCGTTAGGGGCAGGAGGAGAATCTTTCCCCATTTTTTCCACAAGGAATACCTTTTTCCTTCTAGACTTGGCTAAAATGCTTTTTATCTTTTATACTCTGTGTTTTTTAATTAAACTTGCTTGTTATTAGACCAGCCTCTCCATCAGTAACAAAACTCTAGCTTAAGATACGCAGCATGTTTGTTTCCTGGTTTTAGTCTTCAGTGGTGAAACTACATTTAATTCACCATCCATGGTACTCTCCAAAGGAACTGCCAAGAGCTCTTGGGTTCAGGATTTTCAGTTTTTCAATTACAAATCCTCCACTCTTTACCCATACACATTAGTGGATACAAAATAGAGTGATATCTAAGCCAGAAAAATCACATAAAGGAAAAAAAAATTAAGCACAGATCCAGGTTGTCATTTCCTCCACCCCACTGCTTTTACTATAGGTGGGTGAACAACAAATCCCTAAAACCTTTTCCAGGCTTTCAACTCCCTTATATTAGTGGAGCAAAATTATCAATAAGATGGTCCCTTGAATGTGGCTCATTTATTGGTTAGTTTAATGACCTAAGTAATCCTCATTAAACAGTATTGAAAAGGAGGCTAATTGTTAGCCTTCAGAAAGTGTCATTATCCCCTCAGCACAGACCAATCTGTCAATTTGATATCAAGGGGCACAGAGATACAGGTTTGTCATAGGACCAGAGGATTTGAGCTGGAAGGTATATTAATGATCATCCAGCCTAACTCTTTCCTTTTACTTGTGTGTGTCTATATAAATATAAATATGTACATGCATATGTATGTATATGTATATACTGCATATTTGTGTGAGTATATATGTGTATATATATAAAATGTTTATATACATACATATATACATAAATAAACATGTACACACACACACACACATACACACACATGGAATCTGAGGCTTAAGAGGATAAAGTGACCTCTCCATGCTCTTTTGTACTTGTATCTCAAAAAGATGTCATAGAATCATATTCAGAGGTCATACAGTCCAACTTTCTCATTTGTAAAAGCATTTTATAAACTTCGAGTATATAAATACTACTTATTATTATTAATTTTAATTATTCTAAGGAAACTTGGGCCCAGGAAGTTTAAGTTACTTGGCCAAGTCACAGATAAATTTCTGATGCAGGACTTTGAACTCAGTTCCTCTGATTTTAGAATCAGTGTTCTTTCTAAAATGCTATGCTATGTCTTCCTATCTTAAATACCTAACTTATAGACTATGTCACAAAACTTTTCTTAATAAAATTATGGTCAATATATTCCATTGCCAATTTCCTAATTTAAATAATCAACTTTCATTTTTTCCTTCTCTTCAAGAGTCTGGTAAGTAAGGGCTAATCAAACTCTAGAACAGATAGAAAAATGATAGAAAAGGAATGTTTTTGGAATTTAGGTATAGAAAATAGGACTCCACTGGCATCACATCCTTTCTGAGATTGTTCTAACTAGAGAGCCGGAAAATAGGAATGGTCAATATTCCAAAATTCTGAGCTGACTCTCGTTTAGCCTTGGGCATCTCCCCAACCCTACTTTTAATTTAGATGGATGTTTTGTCTCTGATTTTGCCTGGGGAGGTTTATTGCTTCTTTCTTTCCAATGGAACTAAATCTTCTATGTTTTCCATTTTAGAAGAGGGAGAACCTAGAGCAAATTAAATTCTAAAATGAACCTGGCACCAAGAGATATAAAGTTTCAATCCTTCAACTTGCCATAACTTACTAATCATCTAAAGATGTCACAGAAAGACCAGGACTGAGAGGTGTTCAGAAACCTCATTTGTTCAAAGGATCACAAGATCATATAACTGGAAGAGACAGAAATCATATAATCCAATACTACTGTATTGCAGATGAGAAGGCAGAGGACTGGAGAGGCAGAGCAATTTGTCCAAGGTCACATAGATCACAAAGGAAAGAGCCAGGATGCAAACACAGGTTTCTTTCTACCACATGCTACCTTGTGGGAAGTTAATGCAATAACATAGACTTTTTTGTTATTGTTTATTGATTTGTAGCAACATATTTGTGATTAATACCAATGCCAGCTCAGCTTTTCTTCCAAGCCTGATCTCAGTATCTGCTGCTATAGTTGCATCCATGAGACAACACGGTGAAGGTCAGAGTCAATGAATTGGGCCATATTGGAAATCTGGTAACCAGAGATTTATTTACCTCAGGAAGAGTGCCCATCAATGACCCTTTCATTGACTCCAACTAAATGATTTATATGGTTTTCATGTTCAATATAAATCCTCCCATGGCAAATTCAAGGGCACTCTCAAGCCCAAGAAGAGAAAGCTGACATATGGAAAACAAATACTATCTCCTAGAATTGTGATTCCACAAATATTGAATAGGGATATGATGGGAACAAATATACAGTGGAGTCTACTGATGTCTTTACTACCTTGGAAAAGGCTGGGACACACTTGAAAGATGGAGCTGAGTGTGTAATTATCTCAGCCCCTTCTGCTAATGCCCTTGTGTTCATGGTGGGAGTAAGCCATGAGCAAAACTATAACTCCCTCACAATTGTCAATAATACCTACTGCAATACCAACTGCTTGGCACTCCTAGGCAAGGTTATTCATGCCAACTTTAGCACTGTGGAAGGACTCATGACCACAGTTTATGTCATTACTGCTATCTAGAAAGTAGTAGTTGGCCCCTCTGGTAAGTTGTGGGGTGATGGTATTACCCAAAATATCATCCCTGATTCTATTAGTACTGCTCTTACTGAGGACAAGGTCATTCCTGAGCTGATTGGGAAGCTTACAAGTATGGTTTTCTATTATCCTACTTCCAATACACCAGAGAAACTTACCAAATATGATGATATGAAGCAAATAGGAGGGCCCTTAAAAGACATATGGGGGCAGCTAGTGAATGAAGGACTGGCCCTAGAGACCAGAGGACCTGAGTTCAAATCCAACCTCAGATACTTGTCCAGCCGTGTGACCCTGGACAAGTCACTGAACCGCCATTGCCTCCAGGAAAAGAAAAGAAGACATACTGGGTTTCACAGAGTACCAGGTTATATCCTATGACTTTAAGAGTGACAGCTACTCTTCTACTTTTTATGCTGGCACTGGCATTGCCCTTAATGACCATTTTGTCAAGCTCATTTCCTGGTATGACAATATGTATGATTATAGCCACTATGTAGCAGAATTTATGGTATATGTGGCCTCCGAGGAAAGAGAAAGCCATGGATCTTCAACCCTAGCCAAAAGAAGGCTTCCACTATTGGAAGCCCACATACTGAATCTATTTCTCTACGTTGGATGATCTCACAAACCACACAGAATCCTTATCCAAGGCAACCCTGTAGTAGGGGAAGAAGGAGGAGAAACAGAGAGCCCTATGTTTTGTACCGTCAATAGAGTCATTATATTCAATGGGGGGAGGGGCAGAGGGAGAGGAAGGTATATCATGGATTATTATTCCAGTAAAGTCTTTCTTCAGTGCTGTACACTAAAATGGAGGTGACCCTGGGTTTCCATAGACTATTAGAAAAGCTTTCAGTCAGCCTAGGTATACACTATGCTGGTGTGAGGACCAGACAAGTTAAATTTGGAGAGGCTCCTCACCAAGTATCTAGTCAAAAATTTTTTTTTCTTTTTTTACTCAACAGGACATGAAGATTTCTTTCTAAATCACTAAGGGGTTCTGATCATAGGTTGCATAGAAGGTGCACACACCAATAAAATCACAGAACTTTCAAAGTCCAATTCAGATTATTAGAGATTTTGTGCGCATATTTTGGTCCCTGAAAATTCTGAGACACAAGACATTACACGTCCTTTGAATGCTTAAGTGCTTTTTGTCCTTCTCTACTAACATCCTTTAGATTAGTCAAACTCTCTTGATTAGTGGTTTTCTAATTATGAGGCATAAGATATGTTTGGAAGTCCCTGGGCTTTGGAAGTGGTGGTGAATGTAGTCAGAGAATGAATCACGTCATAAGACCACGCAGAGAGTTAGAAGACAGATCAAGCTGAGAGGTCATGCATTTACTTTTAGCCTTTTCGATTCCCTCCGGGCCCCACTCTTAGTTCACATTAGAGTGTGAAGCTCACAAACATATGGCCCAGATTATATAATGTAAAGAACACTTTATCAAATACTGTCAAGAAAAAAGGCAGATAACCCTAAAAACAACATAAATATTTGAAACATTTTCAAGCAAAGGTCATGACAGAGGCAAGACCAATGCAGTAGATGCAGGAGATGGACAGTTAGGGATATTAGGGAAAATTGTCATTATTTCAAATACTAGTTAGATTTATAAGCTTGTGTTTTCTATCAGTTTCATCAATAAATATAGAAAATTGGAAAATGTTACATATATCACATGCCACTTTTTAAAATTGTACTTTACTAGTTTTCTGTTCCCATGATAGTTTTCCTTCCCTGTCAAGTAAAGAAAGATATCTGGCATATCTGGCCTGTAAAGTGAACTCAGAATGAAATTCTAGGTGAAAAACATGTTGGGGGTGGAAGTAGGGAAGGAGGTAAATGTCTACAAAAATAAGTAATTTGATGAGACATAAAGATAATAAATTTCCATCCACCTACCCTGGAGCTAGAGGGTATGATTCTAATAAGAAATGTAGAAGGAAAATAGGCAGAAAAAATGGCATACATCATATTAATCCTCCCCTTAAGTTTAAAAAAAAGAAGTAAAAGTTATTAATGTTCTCTGGTACTGAAGGTCCTTCTTGTGGATCAGTGATATAAATATTCTTTTCACGCATAACTAGTATCTAATTTTTTTTATTCTAGGTGTTTAGAATTTAGTTTCATTGTGCAAAGGATACACAGAGCCAGCTGTTTTCACATCAGGACAAGTTTATAACATCTCATTTTCACTTCTTTGTTTATCCTTCAGCCTAGTTAGTTGCAGTGATCATGGGATTATTTGAAGAACAGCAGGTGTGTGACTCCTTTTCTTCTAAATGCCTAATTCTGATTCTCACCATATGACAAGAATTGTCTAAGAGAACCAGCTGAAAAATGTGATTAAGTACTATAATTGATGAGACAAATTAAACATGCAGTGTAATTTTGGGACTTAAATTAATTGCTAATAATTAAAGTGACCATACTAAAGAGACAGCATCCCATAGTGGAGATTGCCAGCCTTGGAATCAGGAAAATCTGGGTTCAAATCATTCTACTGACATACTAGCTGTGTGACCATTATAAATCTGTTAACCTTTAAATACCCCAAGAAACAAATCTATGTTACTGACCACCAACATGCAGCAGTCAAGTATCCCACAGTGAGTAAATTAGATCTGTGCAAAATGAAAATTAACAATATGCTTATTTTATAGAGCTTGCTCACTTTACAAATCCCATACCTATTTAATTTTCATAAGAATAAGCATAAGTGAAATATAGTAACTTAGATTGTTTTGCCCCACTTAATCCAGGAAGTCATTTCAAATGTCTATACCATGATTGTTTCCAGGACAGATCTTTTACCCTTAGAGGAGTATTTAGTACAAAATACGTTAATCACTGCAGTGAAATTATCTTGGTCATGCAGGTAATGAGGCACAATTGTTCACTTTGGGTGAGGACCAGAGAATGGCATCAGGGAATCATTTAATTCACTAGAAGAAATGATTTTCTACTGAGACCCTGCAGGCATGAAGGAGTTATGGGTTCATTTAAAAACGAACCTCCAGGAAGCCAAGATGGTAAAATAACAGAAAGTACAAGTAACTCCTCTTCTTCCCCCCCCAAAAAAAAACTTCAAAGAAATCTAGATAATATACCAGACTCAATTCTGATAAAGAAATTCATGAAAAAATCACAGTGAGTTATTTTTCCAGCCCACGTTGGAATAGGGAGAAAGAGGTGTGTGGACAATGTGGATACATCTCTCATCAGCTGCATTCCTTGGATTGAACTACTTCATGATCATGTTCCCAGGAATCCTCATCACCAGGAAACTCATCTTCCTACAAGAATTGATCAGCTTTAGTACCCATCATCGGTACCTCTGCATCACCAGTACGTAAGCAATACATCAGCATCATCATTGTGAAGGTGGAACAAATAAATTTTTCCCAAAGTTTCTATTTAAAGAGGACTCTGAGGCAATTTAACTCTTCCTTTCCCATCAGCTTTACTCCTTGGCCTAGACTCCATCATCCCCCCGTGCCAAGACTTCTTCCCCAACCTTAGCCCTACTATTCCCCACTTGTCAGTTTCCTATTGTGTGCTGTCTTCCACCATAAGAATATAAGCTCCTAGAGAGCAAGAACTGTCTTTCTTTTTCTCATTTGAATCCCCAGTACCCAGTACATAGTAAGTGTTTAATAAATGTTTATTGGCTGACTTGTCTGTGGACACTACTAATGGGGTCTAGACAGAAATGTTCTTGTGGAGTACTTCAGCATAAAACAGAGGATAAGCACCAGGGCAAAAAAGAGGTCTCAGACCCAGACTGGGGTCCCACAAGGATAAAAAGGTGCCATCTGGCAGCTTCATTGCCCACTATCCAGTCATAAGTCACAAATCTGGGGGGGGGGTGGGATTGATGGAACCTGTGCCCAAAGGCATGGAGAGGTCATAGGGTCAGACAGTGTAGTGAGAAAAAATTAAATTCAGAAGCAAGAAGAGGTATGGCTGATACCCCCAAGAGCAGAGTGGGGTCTCAATTCCTGCTCCTAGCCTAGTTCATTGACCCACAGAGGAATAAGAAGAGCTAGAATCTCAGACCAAAGGGAAGCTTAGAGTTTTGTCACTCTGAACCAGCAGTGTTCTCCAGTTAACTAAGAGTAATTGAGTCCAGCAACAATCTACTCTTTTGCAGACCCAAACCCAGATCAGGAACTTGCAGAGTTCAGATAAGGAGGGCAACATTTAGACTTTGCCATAGATCAAGTCACTTTTGGATGACAGATACCTTATAGGTCATTAGCCTAAGTTGTCCCTGAGATCCTGGAATCACACAACACTCAATATCCCAAGAAAGCAACAATTGGACTAGCCCAGACTTCCCTCCAGAAGTGCTATGAACCCACACCTAACATTAAGTATGGGGTCATGAAGTAGACTGAAAGAGCAACAAAATTTTTCAATCCCAACATAAAAAGCTTAGTTGTTTAGTTGTGTCTGACTTCATGACCCTATTGGGGGTTTTCTTGGCAAAGATACTAGAGTGACTTGTTATGTTCTTCTCCAGCTCATTTTACAGAAGAGGAAACTGAGGCAAACAGGGTTAAGTGACTTGCCCAGGGTCACATAGTAAGTGTCTCAGGCCAGATTTGAACTCAGGAAGATGAATCTTTCTAAGTCTAGGCCTAACATTCCATCCACTATGCCACTTGGCTGCCCTAGGTGATATGGACATCAAAGTGACAAGGACACTCAAGACACAAACCTAGAAGAAGAGAATGACTCAAAAATATCCACAAGCAAAGCCTTAGATAAAAACACAATTTGGGCATAAAATCAACTAAAACTCCTGGAAGAAAAGAAGCAAATGTTTTGTTTTGTTTTAAAAATTAGTTGTGGGGGACACAGCAAGGATGGCAGAGTAAAAGCAGGGAATCACCTGAACTCTCTCAAATTCCCCTCCAAACAAAATAATGCCTCAAAGCAAATCCTGGAGCAGCAGAACCAACAAACAGGTGGGGCAAAACAATTTTCCAGCCTAAGACAACTTAGAGGGTATATCTCACTGAGGCAAAAGTAGAACACGGTAATCTCGTGCAGGCCATGTCAGCACAGGCCACATCAAAACATGCCTGCAACAGATCTTGGTGGTGACTGAATCAGCAATGGTGGCAGCATGTAGAATTCTCAGACCATAGAAGGTAAGACAATTGCCCAAGTGGTCAGAAGGAGATCACAGGGAACCTTTCGCTGGCACTGAATACAGGACTCTATTGAATTACTTATAAATGCTACTAGGTCAAAAATTCACTGAAGAAAAGAAGTCCTTTTAAGCAGAATTGGCTAAATTGAAAAGGAAAAGCTCACTAAAGAAAATAACGCCTTAAAAATTAGAATTGGACAAGTGGAAGCTAATTACACCATGAAGCATCAAGAAACAATAAAACAAAGTCAAATGAATGAAAAAATAGATGAAAATGTGAAATATCTCATTAGAAAGAACAACTGAACTGGAAAATAAATCCAGGAGAGGGGGGTGGAGCCAAGATGGCGGCTGGAAAGCAGTGAGGTCCCTGCCGAGTCCCTCCAAAAACCTATGAAAAATGGCTCTGAACCAATTCTAGAACTGCAGAACCCACAAAACAGCAAAGGGAAGCAGGGCTCCAGCCCAGGACAGCCTGGATGGTCTCTGGGTGAGGTCTATCCCACATGGAACTGGGAGCTGGGAGCAGAGCAGAGCCCAGTGTGAGCAGCTTGGACCAATCAGACCAGGAGCCGGGCGAAGCAGGCCCTAGCGCCCTGAATGAGTGAGCTGCGGCAGTTACCAGACTTCTCAACCCACAAACACCAAAGACAAGAGAGAAGGTTAGTGGGAAAAGCTGCAGGAGTGGAAGGAGTCCCCGGTTCCGCTTCCAGCCCCAGGGGGCAGCGGAGGTGGGGCAGCTACAGCTGCTGCTGCTTCTGGCCCCAGGCCCACCTGGTGGGAGGAATTAAGTGGCAGATCAGAAAAGGAGTGCACAGGCTGCTGAAGATCTAAGCCCAGTCCGGGTTGGGGGTTCTTGGGGAAGGAGCAGTGCTGGTGTGGCAGAGCTGGCACCTCCCCACCAAACGTGGAACATAGAACTCTGTAGTCTACAAGCAGTCATACCCCACTGAAAAACTCAAGGGTCAAGTTAGTTGGTTGGGAATATGGCCAGGCAGTGAAAATGCACCCAGATTCAGTCTCAGACTTTTCATTCTTTCTTTGGTGACAAAGAAGACCAAAACATACAGACAGAAGAAGTTAACAAAGTCAAAGAGCCTACAACAGAAACCTCCAAGAAAAAACATGAACTGGTCCCAGGCCATGGAAGAGCTCAAAAAGGAGTTGGAGAAGCAGGTTAGAGAAGTAGAGGAAAAATTGGGAAGAGAAATGAGAAGGATGCAAGAAAACCATGAAAAACAAGTCAATGATTTGCTAAAGGAGACCCAAAAAAATACTGAAAAATACACTGAAGAAAACAACACCTTAAAAAATAGACTAACTCAAACGGCAAAAGAGCTGCAAAAAGCGAATGAGGAGAAGAATGCCTTGAAAGGCAGAATTAGCCAAATGGAAAAGGAGCCAATGGACCATTGAAGAAAATACTACCTTAAAAATTACATTGGAGCAAGTGGAAGCTAGTGGCTCGATGAGAAATCAAGATATTATAAAACAGAACCAAAGAAATGAAAAAATGGAAGACAATGTGAAATATCTCCTTGGAAAAACCACTGACCTGGAAAGTAGATCCAGGAGAGATAATTTAAAAATTATTGGACTACCTGAAAGCCATGATCAAAAAAAGAGCCTAGATATCATCTTACAAGACATTATCAAGGAGAACTGCCCTGATATTCTAGAGCCACAGGGCAAAATAGAAATTGAAAGAATCCACCGGTCACCTACTGAAATAGATCCCAAAAAGAAATCTCCTGGGAATGTTGTCACCAAATTCCAGAGCCCCCAGATCAAGGAGAAAATACTGCAAACAGCCAGAAAGAAACAATTCCAGTATTGTGGAAACATAATCAGAATAACCCAAGATCTGGCAGCTTCTACATTAAGAGACTGAAGGGCTTGGAATACAATATTCCGGAGGTCAATGGAGCTAGGACTGAAACCTAGAATCACCTACCCAGCAAAACTATCATGCATGCTCCAAGGCAAAATATGGATTTTCAATAAAACAGAGGGCTTTCAAGACTTTCTCAGTGAAAAGACCAGAGCTGAATAGAAAATTTGACTTTCAAACACAAGAATCAAGAGAAGCATGAAAAGGTAAACAAGAAAGAGAAATCATAAGGGACTTACTAAAGTTGAACTGTTTTGTTTACATTCCTACATAGAAAGATGATGTGTATGATTCATGAGACCTCAATAGCATAGTAGCTGAAAGGAATATGCATATATATATATATATATACATATATATATATATATGTTTATGTATATATAATATATATAAGCGAATGTTCGTATATATATATATATATGTATGTGTATATATACATATAAAGAGAGGGGGGAGGGGAGCACAGG
Organism: Trichosurus vulpecula; assembly: GCF_011100635.1. Lineage (NCBI taxonomy): Eukaryota > Metazoa > Chordata > Mammalia > Diprotodontia > Phalangeridae > Trichosurus > Trichosurus vulpecula. The sequence goes on from NC_050579.1 coordinate 103,015,250, forward strand.
GTGAGTTGAAGATGAAGGGAAGATATCTAAAAGAAATAAAATCAACTTAAGGGATGAGAGAGGAATATATTGAGAGAGGGAGATAGGGAGAGATAGAATGGGTGGATTATCTTGCATAATCTTGCATAAAGGTGGCAAGAGGAAGCAGTTCTGTGGGAGGAGGGGAGAGGGCAGGTGAGGGGGGAATGAGTGAATCTTGCTCTCATCAAATTTGGCCTGAGGAGGGAATACCATACATACTCAATTGGGTATCTTACCCCACAGGAAAGAACAGGGAAGAAGATAAAAAAGGGGGGGGGGATGATGGAGGGGAGGGCAGATGGGGGTGGAGGTAATAGAAAACAAACACTTTGGAAAGGGGACAGGGTCAAGGGAGAAAATTCAATAAAGGGGGATGGGTTGGGAAGGGGCAAAATATAGTTAGTCTTTCACAACATGAGTATTGTGGAAGGGTTATACATAATGATACACATGTGGCCTATGTTGAATTGCTTGACTTCTTAGGGAGGGTGGGTGGGAAGGGAAGAGGGGAGAGAATTTGGAACTCAAAGTTTTAAAAACAGATGTTCAAAAACAAAAAAAAAGTTTTTGCATGCAACTAGAAAACAAGATACACAGGCAATGGGGTATAGAAATTTATCTTGCCCTACAAGAAAGGAAGGGAAAAGGGATGGCAGGGGAGTGGGGTGACAGAAGGGAGGGCTGACTGGGGAACAGGGCAACCAGAATATACGCCATCTTGGAGTGCAGGGTAGGAAATGGGGAGAAAATTGGTAATTCAAACTCTTGTGAAAATCAATGCTGAAAACTAAATATGTTAAATAAATAAATTTAAAAAATAAATCAAACATTATCAAACATGAAAAAAAAGAACTGGAAAAAATAATAAATCCAGGAGAGATAATTGTAGAATTATTGGATAACCTGAAGGCCATGGATAAAAAAGAGCCCAGATATCATATTTCAAGAAATTATCAAGAAAACTGATGTCCTAGAGCCAGAAAGTAAAATAAAAATGGAAAGAATCCACTAATCACCCTCTGAAAGAAATCTCAAAATGAAAATGCCCCAGAATATTATAGCTAAATTCAGAGCTCCCAGGTCAAGGATAAAATATTGCAAATAGTCAGAAAGAAACAATTCAAATATTATGGAGCCACAATAAGAATAACACAAGATTTAGCAGCTTCTACATTAAAATATCACAGGGCTTGGAATATGATATTCCAGAAGGCAAAGGAGCTTGGATTACAACCAACCTACCCAGCAAAACTGTGTATAATCCATCAGGGTGGGGATAGATAAACATTTAATGAAATAGAGGACTTTCACCATTCCTGATGAAAAAAATAGGAGCTGAAAAGAAAATCTGACTTACAAATACAAGACTAAAGAAAGGTATATAAAGGCAAACAGGAAAGAGAGATCATAAGGAATTCAATAAAGTTAAACTGTTTGGATTCCTACATAAGAAGATGATACTTATAACTCCTAAGAATTTTATCACTATTAGGGAAATTAGAAGTAATATACATAGACAGAGGGCATGAGTGTGTGTTGGCTATGATGGGATAATACCTAAAAAAATAAAATCAAGGGGGGAGAAAAAGGGATGCACTATAAGAAGGGAGAAGAGAGAATGGGGGAAATTATTTTACATCAAAAAAGGAGTGAAAGAGCTTTTATAGCAGAAGAGACGATGGGCTATGTAGTGGACAACACTTGAATATTACTCTCATCGGAACTGGCTCAAAGAGGAAATACCATACATACTCAGTTGGGTATAGAAATCTATCTTACCCTACAGGAAAGTAGAAGGGAGAGAGGATAAGACAAGGAGGAGGACAGATGAGGAGAGACAGGGTAAAAGGAGAGAGAAAAAGATAAACAGAAAAATAGGATGGAGGAAAATAAACAGTAATCATAACTGTGGACAATTTTTACATCAAGTTTTACACAGAGTTTCTCTGATAAAGGCCTTATTTCTCAAATATACAGAGAATTGAGTCAAATTTATAAGAATAGAAGTCATTTTCCAATTGATAAATCATCAGAATAGACCAAAATAGATGATATAAACTTCATGAGACAAGAAGATATATTAAACACAAATCAAAAGACTGCAAAATAGAAGAAAACGTAAGCTATTTCACAGCAAAAATTACTGACCTAGAATAAAAATTGAGGAAAAAATTAAAGAATCATTGCACTACCTGAATGCCATGACATTCCTCCCCCAACCTTCCCAAAACAAAAAGAGCTAGGAAAACCTGAGTTCAAATCCAACCTTAGACATTTAGTAGCTGTGTGGCCCTGGGTGAATCACCTAGTTTCTTTTTGCCTCAGTTTCCTCAACTATAAAATTCGGATAATAGCAGCATACATCTCCAAGTGTTGTTGTGAGGATCAAATGAGATAATGTATGTGCTTAACATAGTGCTTAGCATAGCGGCTGATGTATAATAAAATTGCTAGGTTTTGTTATTTTTATTATTTATTATTGAATATGAAGAAGAGTATATAGAGGAAAAAATTGTCCTACGCAAAAAAAAAAATCCAACTAAGGATGCACAAAAGTATTTATAACTTTTGATGTAGCAAAGAATGGGAACTTGAGGTGGTACCTATAAATTGTGGAATGGCTGAACAAGTTGTGGTATATAAATGTGATGAAATATTATTGTGTAGTAAGAAGTGATGAAGGTGATTGTTTGAGAGAAACTTGGGAAGACTTGTATGAATTGATTCAGAAAGAAGTGAACAAAACCAGGAGAATAACTGATACAATGACAATATGGTGAAGGCAAACAACTTTGAAAGATTTAAGAACTATGATCTACATAATGAATAACCAAGATTCCAGATAACTAATGAAAAAATATGCTATCCATGTCCTGAGATAGAGGTGAAAGACTCAGAGTGCAGAATTCATATGTATATATGTATGTTTATTTATGTGTATGTATGCACATACACAGATTTGTAACAGAGATTTTGTATTTCATTCTGGTTTGGGAACCAGAGTAGGTAGGGTCTTACTAATTGACAAAAGTATATTAAATAAATATATGTATATGTCTGTGTTTGTGCATGTATTAAAAGAAAAGCAAGGGTGCAAATATATTTCCAGTAAATATGACACATTTTCAGAGTCAAAAAGCACCATGGCCAAAAACTAGGGCTGGAATGATGTTTCACAGCCTGATACAAGTAACATCTCCCTCTGATTAAATTCACCTTTTGCAGAACAGTACTGAATGATCACTAAATGCATTCTCTGGCAAGATGCTAAGCATATAGTAAGAATGTAACAAATATTCATTGATTCATGTATGAGGAAAATGTGTATATACATATATATGTACGTATAGATATTGATACCATCTTAGCCTGCTCCCAGTGGTGGTAGCAAAAGCAGAGTTATTCCTCTAGCATTATGACTTAGGACTAATGAAAATAAAGAGTAAGGGAAGTTAATATTTCATAAAGGAAGGGGAAAAGTCACCTTAGCTAATATCCTTTGATTTTCTTCATTCCTATACTCCTTTAGATGTACTAAATCTAAGCTTTAAAAATATATATTATAACCAAGAAAACTATAAGAGATACTGTAAGACAGAGACATAGGTAGCACCCATATGCAATATAAAAAATGCTTAGAAGATCAATTGCAAAATTGGGGGAGGAAATGCTTTTGCTTACATATGAAAGAACTTCCAAGTGAAATGCAAACCTAATATTAGGTTCACAGGCTGCTAGATGAGACTATAAAGGAGTTGGTTGCAATATTGATAGGCTAACATCAGTGTTATCCATATCAGACCGTGCAAATAGTGTTCCAAACAGCACCCACATCACAAGGATAATAGATTAAATTAACCTGATTCACATTGTTGTAAATTGTGACACGAATTCACTAGGCATGCTTTGGCATCATCCATATCAGTCTGACTTGGAGAAATGAGATCGACATGTGATGAATTGAAACACAACCTTAAACTCTACCCCCTACCCTACCACCTCCACTAGAAATCTTTCTGTAGAGCCTGACACATAAAGCTTTCATTAATTAGCTTGTAGGCTGCTTCAGTACAGAGAGAAAACTAAAAGTCTTATGACTTACTAAGCATAATCAACCTAATTAAGGATGTCATTTAGTCTGTCTGTTTCCCTAGCTCTCAAACAGGAATATTAATAAATGCCTAAAATGCAGAGGCATGATGATAGTTATTTAATGTCTGTTGCAAAGTACTTCTCATAAGAAAAACAACCAAGAAATTACTGTCATTAATAATCATTTCTTTGCTTCATTGCCTGGAATTTGATTTTAGGGAATCACACCTCTTACGAGGAATCACTTACATCATGCATCTTGCATATTATGTTCTAGTTTATCCACTATATCCTATCTTTGGAAAAATAAAAGGTACCCTCTTCTCTGTGAACCTTGTAAACAAAGAAAGTCATGTTCCATGCAATGGCAAATTTATACAGTTTGAATGACTTGCATATTCTATTGTGCGTACACACACACACACACACACACACACACACACACACACAACTATCATCAACTATTTATCATCAAATATTTATACTCCTTGAGAGCAAAGACTGTTTTTGTCTTTCTTATTATCTTTGGTATTATAGTGCCTGGTCTATAGCAGGTGCCTAATAAATGCTTATCGACTTGACTTTGACCCTCACGGTACCAAAAACATTATTGATACCAAGGGATAAACTTAAATAAGCTCCACAAGGCAGACTGGATACATTCCTGCAATTCAGGCTCCTAACTGAATCCACAAACTTACAAAACTTCACCTTTTGGAAAATCCTGAAACAGCCATATTGGAAAATTGCTAACTGCTTAAGTGATTGATTAACCAAATATTTCTTAAGCACCTCTTATACTCCAGGCACTGTGGGAAGTGCTGAGCGCACAGATACAAAAGTGAGAGATTTCCTGACATGGAGTAGCTGAAATTTAACCAGGCAGATACAATATGTACATAGGTAAGCAAATATTCAAAATAAATACAAAATAATTTTCAAGCAAGGGGAGAGCTGACAACTGGGAAATTAGTACAAACTACTTGAAAGAAATAGCTCTTGAGCTTATATTTGATGAGAGGTAGGGGTTCCAAGAGGTAGAGGTGAAAGGGACAAGAGAGATATTAACAGCCTTATGATGATCTTGGCTTAAGGATGTTCTATAATGAATAGGATACAACACAATACACTAGTTCAGACTTGTGCATTTTTCTTGCCCAATATATTGTAAAGAATAACATTTTTCAGTGGTGCTATGGCAACTTTACTTTCAATACTGAAAAGGAAAGAAGCAACCTTTTTAAAAAAATTATTTCATTTTATCTTTTTAAAAATAATAGCTATGGTTGTCAGCATATAGTGTGTCAATGTTGCCATGCTTTTTAAAGTTTTTAAAGTATTATTCAGTTTCACAAATGTTTATTAAGCTGCCATGTAAATACAAGTACATCATACCAGATAAACCTTGCTCAGCTTAGCCTCAGAGGACAGAACTTGGAATTATGGGTAGAAGAGGCAGAATGAAGTTTAGATTTGGTGTGAAGAAAAATGGTTTCCAGAAGTGAAATGGACATATTAAGTCTTCCTACCCTAACACAAACATACTCACACTCACACACCTGAAGATATTAAGCAAAGCCTGGAAAAGCACTTGTTAGGTATATTGTGGAGGGGGATATTATTCAGGTGTAAGATGGTCTCCAAGGTCCATTCTAACTAACAGATTCTAAGATTCTTAAAGAGACTGTGCTAGTCAATTAGAACCCAAATTTTATAAAAGAAATGCACAGCTCCTGACCTCAAGGTGTTTAGTACAAGCATAAGACATGTACATGAGGCAAAATGTAATATAAGAATTGGAGAAAGCTGCCAGAAAGAGAAGAGGTTTGGAGAAGAGGTTGAAGAAAGGATCACTGGGAAGGTAACACATGAACCTGACCTTGTTCATTAAAATATGTTGAATAACACATTGAATAACATTAAAATATGTTGAATAACATCCACACACAAAGCTTTGTAGAAAATAGATATAATGCTGTCTCTGCCTAGTTATCTATCTCTCTATTTATATATTTATCTGGCTGTAGTCAAAGGATTTGGGTTCCTATAGTTCCTCTAATCCTAACTGCCTGAGTGATCTTTGGCAAGTCAGTCATCTTCCCCTTATGTGGAAAACAAAGTATTAGACTAGATGGCCTCAGAGGTCCCTTCCAGTTTTGGAGCCTTTCTCATATCACAGACCACCCCTGGGGAAAAAATGGATTAACAATTCACAGTTGTTTCACATACAATCCTGTTTCTTGTTCTCTGTGTATTGAAATATTTGTTTATCATAAAGTTTACAGGTGGAGTAGGGAGGAATACCTGTTGGGTTGGGGGGTTTTTTGGTCTGTTTGTTTTAATTCCAGAACAATATAATTTCCAACAATGCACAATTAAGGAAAATCCACCATCAACCCCTTGGTTTATAAGGGAATGCAGATTCTCCCACCCCAATTGAAATTTGCTAAGGGTTTCTCTACAGGATTTATGACATCATGCCCTTTGAATATGCTAGAGGCAGTATAGAATGGTGGACTTGAAGTCAGAAATTGTCCAATCTGCATTCCTATTCTTCTTCAGACACTTAGCAACTCTGTAACCAAGGGCAAGGCATGTAGTTTCCTTGAGCTGCTATTTCCTCATTAAAAAATGAAAAATAATAATACCTATAGTAGCAACCTCATGGGGTTATTGAGAAGGTCAAATGAGATACTTATGCCAAGTGCTTGGCAAAATTCAAATGCTATGTGTATCAAGTTTTTATTATCAGAGTCAAAAGACTTCTCTTTAAGTCCCAGCACTGGTAGCTGTGTGACTCTAAGGAAATTACCCTTAATGAATATGTTTTCTTATACATAAAATGTGATTAATAATATCTTCTTCACTGTCTTGTTGTAAGGATCAAATCATAACAATCACAAACAATATAGTGCTTTAAGATTTATAAAACACTTTGCTAGAAATTATTCTGTGAGGCTTTGATATAAAAATATAACAAGATTAAACAATTTGTAAAGTAATTTTCCTGCTTAAAGTAGTACACCAGTCAGTCAGTCATTAAGCATTTATTAAGCACCTACTATGTGTCAGACATTGTGCTAAAGGTAGAGATAAAAAGAAAGGTGAAAGACAGTTCCTGTTCTCAAGGAGATCAGACTAATGGAGAAAACAAAATGCAAACAACTTATTCCAACCAAACTATAGAAAGGACATGTTGGAAATAGTCAAAGAAGGGAAGACACCAGAAATAAAAGGGATTGGGAAAACAGGTTTCTTAGAAATGATGAGATTTTAGTTGGGATTTGAAAGAAGCCAGAGAAAACAAGAGGCAGAGATGAGAAAGAAGAGACTGTCAGATATTGGGACCTGTCAGAGAAAATACTCGAAGTAGACAGATGGAGTGTCTTGTGCTGGGAATAGCAAGGAGATTGCTGGATTGAGAATGTGTAAAATGTGAGAAGATTAGAAAGGCATGAGGGGGCACGTTACCTTCAATTCTGGGGGTGGTAGGGAGTCATTGGAATTTATTGACCATAAGGATGAAATGGTCAGACCCGTGCTTTAAGAAGATTGACATAATTGTTGATGGGAAGATGGAATGCAGTGGGAAGAGACTTGAGGCCTGGAGAGGAACCATCAGGCTTTTGCAATAGTCCAGGGATAAGGGCCTGCATCAGGTTAGTGGCAGTGTCAGAGAAGACAAGGAGAGTATAAAAGAGATGTTATGAAGGTAAAATTGACAGATCATGGCAATAGATATGGGGGAGAGAAGTGAGTAGTGACAGAGTGAATAGATGCCACTTAGATTATGATCCTGGGTGACCAAGAGGATGGTGATATCTTCAACTTTAACAGGGAAGTTAAGAAGAAGGAAGCATTTTGGGGAAAAGCTGATAAGTTTAGTGATGGTATTCCACTGTATGTGGTAAAATTACTTCCTAAAGCAAGGCACTGTGGTATAATGATTAGAGAGACAGTCTGGAAACCAGGAAGATGTGGGTTAGTTCCACATCTGACAACAACTGGCTATATTGCCCTCAGCAAGTCATAATTTCTCAGTGCTCTAGGCAAATCACTAAGGGTATAAGTCGCAGAAGAGATGCCTAACTGAATTAGTTGAGGGAGTTTCCCCCTGTAGGAGTTCCTTAAACCAATGAAATCACAGTTATATCCCCTTATCCACTCAGCTAGAGTGGTAGAACTATATTAGGACATATTCTTGCTCATATAGGTGAAAAGTGAAGTTTGTTTGAAAGGTACACTCTTGTACTGCCAATGTTTTAAACCTTTTGTGTGTGTTGTAGATTCCTTTAGCATTCTGTCAAAGCCTATGGACCTCTTCTCAGAATAATATTTTTTGCCTACATTCATGATTGAAGCAAATGTTAAATTTCAGTTAGAGATTAGTGATGGAAAAATGATTTTTTTTCCCATCCAAGTTCATACATCTCCTGAAACCTAATCATAGATTTCCTATGTAAAAAAAATCCTTGCTTTAGTTAATCAAACACATTATAGAGTCTACGGTTTCTTAGCTTTCTATTGATTATTATAAAGTCTTATGACTAGCCTGTACATCAATGAGGTATTTTGCATCAATTTCATGTTTGAGTAGCATTTAAAAGTCTGAAATAGAAAAAAACACCTTGTAATAAAAGAAAGTATACTAGAAACTTATTAGAACATGGCCCTATAAACTTTATAGGAGATGCAGCTGCTTATGGTAATGTCTGTTCTGAAAAGACAAACTAAATTAAAATTTTAGAGTCTCCTTTGCCAACTTACTTAATCAAATAGATTATATTATAGAGGATTTCCAGTCAGCATTGCAACTTACTTCCCAGGAAATTAACTTTTAGTTGAAATTAATTAACCAAGTAACTTTTAGTGAAAAGTAAATATGAGTAACTTTTAGTAAAAGGCTTCCCAAAGACTATTTGCTAGGAAGAAATAAAGGTTCCAAAACTAAATCCTGGTGGGCCAAAGTTGCCTCCTTCTGATTAGAAAAATGAAAACCCTGTAATGTCAGGGTACTTTCATTCATTCATTCATTAATTGAGAAGAAAGTTAATTCTTTGACAATCCCATTCAAATCTTTCTGGGCTTTGGCACTTTGATTTTTGATAATTAATGTGATAGTGATAAGCATAATTCCATAGAAGCAGGTCACCATGGTCCCAAGAGGGCAAAATTAAATCCTTTGTTTTCCTATTAGGCTGTTCAGGAGGACTAGCACCCCTGGTGTGAGGGCTTGCCAAGCCCTTTTCAGGGATGCTCATCCACCTTCGGTGTCTACCTCATTCACCCAACTCTCACTTGTGGCCCCAAGAAGCTGTAGAATGCAAAACAGCCACACAACGGTAATCTTTCTTGGCAGATGGGCTATACCAGATTGGGGATAACTAACAGGCATGAGACCTGTTGGTGAGTCAGGGGGATGTCTACCCCAAGCATGTAAAGACTTCTTCCTGCAGGATGGGAAGATGAGAACAATTTGTTCCAAAGGCCACAAAGAATAGCTGAAGCATGTGCTGTGAAGTGCTTAGAGCTTGGTCAGACATCAAAGATACCAAGGCCATCCACTGCATTCCAGGCCATCACCATTCAGCCGGACTTTTGTCTTGCCACTGAACTTTGATGACTCTGGAAGAGGCAGTGAGGCTGATGACTTTATGCAAATCTGCCTCACCTATATCCAGTTCACCTGCAAGTCAAGTCATCACTCTCTGATGTCCTTGATCCTCTTCAAAAACAAAGGACAGAGAGGATTCTGGGAAGATGGCAGAGTATGTCAGAAAATTCCAAGCTCTCAAGATTTTCCTCCAAAAAAGAGTTAAAATAGCACCTTAAGATCTTCCTGGGACAGTTTGAGAAGATCTGAAGAAAAATCCCAGGACCAGGTTTGGTCGCTCAAAGAGTAAACACCTCCAGGCTAGGTTCCATTTTAACAACAAGCAGGCAGCCTCCTTAAACAACTAGCGGCAAGCCATGGGGTTAGTTGGTTTGAGAGGCTGCCTCAGCCCCAGCCACTGGAACTTTGCACCCTAGGATAGTGAGGGGAGTCATGCGTTTGAGCCTGTGAAGAATGTAGAAACCTCTACTGATGAGGAACGCCAGACCCAGCTGTGCTGGGAAGAGTGGTGGGGGTGAGAAGGAACCAGCACATGCCGGGTGAATGCAGAAAGAGTGGGGCAGAAAGCCCATGGCTGTGGGCACTTACAGGAGGTTGGAGGTTTGGCTTTGGTTCCAGGCTAGAACTGAAGATCTGAGGCAAGAGGCACCACTTCCCATACCGTAGGGCTAGAGGTGATTACAAAAATCAAGTTATTACCACAAAAAATGCACAGCAAAGGAGAAAGAATCCAACCATAAAAACCTATTATGGGAATAGAGATGACTGGTGTTCATCTTCAGAGGAGGATATTGAAGTAAAGAAACCCCCCAAAAGCAACGTCAAATGGTCACTTGCCCAAAAAGAATTTATAGAAGATCTTTTAAAAAAAAAAAGACTTTAAAAATCAAATGACAGAGATGGAGGAAAAACTAAAAAACTAAAAAATAAAAATAATCCAAGAAAAACAAAAAAGTTATGAAAGGAAAGTCAACCAATTAAAAAAGGAGATCCAGAATCTCAAGGAGGAAAATGACACCTTGAAAATTAGAATTGGACAAAGCAAAGCCAATGAAATTATAAGAGATCAAGAAATAATTAAACAAAACATGAATAATGAAAAAATAGAAGAGAAAGAAAAACATAAGAATAGATCAAGAAGAGAAAGTACAAAATAATTGGAGCAACTGAAAGTTATGATCAAAAAAAATCTTGATACAATAATACAAGAAATAATTCAAGAAAATTGTCCTGAAGCTTTAGAACAAGGCAGGGAAGTAGAAATAGAAAAAATTCATCGAACACCACTTAAAAGAGATCCTATGAGGAAAACTCATAGGAATATCACAGTCAAGTTCCAAAACCCCCAGCTCAAGGATAAAATATTAAAAACATCAAGATTAAAACTATTTAAATATCATGGTGCCACAATTAGGATTACACAAGATGTAACAGCAGAGACCTTAAAGGACCATAGGTCTTGGTACACAATATATGGAAGAGCAAAAGACCTGGGACTCTGGCTGAAAATATCATACCCTTCAAATTTAAATATTATCTTGAATGAAAAAAATGGACATTTGACAAACCCTCGGACTTTCCAGACTTTGTTAAAAAACATCCTTAAGTTAATAGAAGATTCGACATACAAGAACCAAGAGAAACATAAGTAAGGTACATACCAAAGACTGACTATAAGGTATTTCATAAGGACAGATGGTTTACCTTTTATATAACATAAAATGTAAAATGTATGTCTAAGATTCTTATTAATAACTGTCAAGCTCATAAGAGGGGGATAAACCTGACTATGATGTGATTTTCAAAAGTAAAACCATTTAGAAACAGCTAAAAAGAGTAACTATTTTATACAAAAGAGGTGCAAGAGGAAGAAAAGATACAGAGGATTTAGATGGGGGAGGAGGGCTGGTAGGTCTGGTAACCTATTTTCATCAGGAATGGGTTTAAGAGGGAACAATACATATATATTTAGAAGAGTATAAAAGTCTTCTAAATTTAGAAGAAATAAAATGGTAGGGGTATAGTGAGGGGGGAGAGGAAAAGAGAGGGATTTTTAGAGGGGAGAATGAGGGAATAGGTAAAGGGTGTTTAGATTAATGGGAATGGGAAGATAGGGGAGGGATCCTTGGAGGGGGGAAGGCAAGTAATAGGAGCACAGGGTGTTTGGTGGAGGAGGGGGGAAGACAAGTAATAGGAGGGTGATATAGCAGGTAGAAGTAAAGTAGAGGAGGCAGGAGGGATAGGAAACAAGAGATATGTACAAACATTAAAAACAAAGATCAGGAGTAGAATATGTTTGGGAAAGTATACATCTATAAATGCATGTATATATGTATAAGTGTATGTATATGTCTGTATGTGTATGTATATATTGAGAAACATATATGAACTATATGGTAGCCTTCTGGGGGTGGGGGAGGGGAAAAAGAACAAAGTTAAAAAGTGCACAGAAGAGAAAAAAAAGAAAACACAAGGAAGCAAAGAAAAGAGACAATTCTCAACACAAGGTATATATACAGGCTTTCTTGAAATGAAAATTTATTGTCACACATTTTGAATCCTCTTTTATGTTTTCCTATGTACATGACATGCTTTTTTTCTTTCTTGCTTTGTATTTAAGTTTCAATATTTAAGTTTATGATACATTTTTGTTTCTTTTTTCTATTCTGCATTTGTGTTCTGGTAAAAAAAATTTAAAAAAAAACAAAGGACAAACAATGAGGCTGTTTAAAGCTGTTATAGAAAGGAGTCATAGAAACTTGGATGAAAAGAAATACATTTAACCCAGTTTTCACCTTTATCACAGCAGGGTCCTCTGATTTGAGAGGGGACAATGGTCCTATGGCCTCTGATAAAGTTATGCCAAGGAAAATACAAAAGAGTTAAAAAAGCTGTTATCAAAAACATAGCTCTGTGTGTGTGTGTGTGTGTGTGTGTGTGTGTGTGTGTGTGTATATATATATATATGAACATAGCTTCTAAGCAAACATAGACAGGAGCTCTCAAAGAAAACCACCAACAGCACACTGCTCTGCCAAAGAAAGATCTCACTCAGCAGTCTCTCCACTCAGTTGTCTCTCCTAATTCACACATAACTCTATAACTGCAATATAGAAAACAAGCCTAAACACCAGCCTAGATATTTCAGCTCTCAATTTTTATATAATTGCAGTCTGAGTAAGGCAGAGACTGATGTCACTTGGGTCAATGAAAATAGCTACTGTATTCTTGGCCCACACTGCACCTGGCACGTAGTGAGCACTAATAAAAGCTTTATTTATCCATCTATCCATCTTCCTGCTTTTCTGATTGTGGTAACAAACTGTTACAATTTGGGAAATTCTTTGAATTTTCAAGGCATTTCATATGACTTATAAAAATCCCATCAGTGCTTATCACCCAGATATGATTTTTAAATGTTGAGGTCAAAAATAATAAATTACTTCTACAGAAGGTCCATGTTTTACTGATGATGACCTCATTTTTATTTTTGCCTGTTAAGTAACAAAATAGTTCTTACTTATAAGAGTGTTTGCAAGATGATATCAAAGGGCTGCTATAATTCTGTTAATAAAAATTAATAGCATAGGCTGCCTGGGCTTAGGGTAGTGAGTTATTCCTCACTGGAAATCTTCAGAAGTGGGGTTGATGGCTATTTAGTGGAGGGATTCTTATTCACATATGGGTTGGACCAGGTGACCTCTGAAGTACCTTCCAATTCTGAGATTCCAAGCTGGGTAATTGAGTCAGGTAACAGAATTACTATTTCCCATTTTAAAGAAGAAACCAGAGGATGGGGACTTTAAGCAAGTTGTACAAGGTCAAGCAACAGAGCCAGGGTAAAACCCATATCTCTAACTACAAAATTGGTGCTCGTTTATAATATCATATTGTCCTTTGTAGCAAATAAGCACTTTGTAAAAGTGTTTTATAAATCTTAAAGCACTAAACTATAGAAACAAATATTTTTTTAATTAAGTAGGAGAAAATGAAACAAAAAGAGAGATCAATCAAGGGTGTATATGGGACACAACAGACCATTCTCGTTAGTGGACTGGATAAAGACTTTTTCAATATGCAGGAAAATGAAAGGCATTTTAATGAAGGCAGAAGTTGTGGCATTTAAAGTCCTGTAAATGTTTATATTTGTCTTGGCATTTTTCAACTCTCTCCTACTGTGAGCTAAAGACTAAACCAGTATCAAAATTATCATTCTGTGCCATACACAACTGCAACAGCAGAAAGTAAGGCTATTTCCAGAAAATTAATCTGATTATCCACAGTGAAGTAAAGGTGACTGGTAGAAATAAAATTTTAAACAATGATACTTGCTGCCTTGAAAAGAAATTGCTCTGGGGGAATGCATAAGTGGGTTGTACAGCAGAGAAATTGGGACAAAATTGAAAGAGTAAAGGTGTTGTCTTCCACCAAATAGAAAAAGGGACAAAGACTTTTTACTTTGGCTTGGAAAGGAAGGGTTAGGGAAACCAAGGAGAAAGGGTTCCATATTTTTCCCACTTAATTCTCTGACTTTGAAGTGTCTAAAATGTAGGCATCTATTACTCGAAACTTCCTTTAAAATGTATCCTGCAAATAAAAAAGTTTATTAGATTAGCCTACAGTTCCTTTTCTTTATTTAAATGTAGTTTGACACTATATTACAAAAGGATCCCCAGATGGGCTGCTATAACTGAATATAATGGCAAGAGTCATAGGGCCTGCCTGAGGTTTTATAAATAAGGAGAGCATATAAGGCTCGGGTGATGACTGTTAAAGGTCAGTTGCATTCTTTACAGCCCCTTTTGAGACAGCCCTACTCTCTTGGCAAGCTTTTATCACAGGTCATAGCATCCTAGCACCCAAATCAAGGGACCCTGACAAAATTACTATAAAAACTGGGTTAATATATATCTTTTCACCCAAAATTCTATGACTCCCTGCTACAGCAGTTTTTTTTTAATTTAATTTTATTTATTTTTAATTTATAGAAAAATAAAATGGGCTGAAAAAAAATTAAATAAAATTTAAGAACCTAACATGAAAACAAGAGGATCCAATTTGATCTTATCCACACCAGAATGATTTACTGTGAGGGAATTAAGCATGTCCCTACAACACCAATTTCTTTTGAACAATGGCTCTGCTATTTATTTAACCGGGCAATCTTGGTCAAGTCCCTTCAGCTCTCAGTCTCCTTCTAGTTTTTGCAATGTTAAATGAGGGGCTTGACTAGATGATCTCTAGGGTTCCCTCCCCCTTTAAATCTATCAATCAATAAGTCAATAAGCATTTATTAAATACTTACTATGTGTCAGGCATTTAGTTAAGTTTTGGGGACATAAAGAAAGTTTAAAAAATGATCCCTGCCCTCAATGAATTTACATTCTAATGGGAGAGAATATGCTAACAACCTACAAAATACTGTGTAAATGGGAGGCAACATGACCTCCAGAAGAGAGAATTAAGGGAAGGCATTTGATAGATGCTCATTTTCCTTAAATTCAGGCTCTTCTCCTTATCTGCTATTTTTCCTGGACCCACAAAAGAGAACTAGCATCATTATAATAAGTTGGTCCATGGTTTGATCCTTTACTCCAAAGCACTGTGTTCTTTCTCAGAACAATCCCTGAAAAGTATCCTCCTGTTCAATGATCACGTTTTCAAGAAATTTTAATTGGTTGTACCTGAATTCTGGCCTGGCAAAAGTAAACTCAAGCATACCCTAGATGGAAAACTGATACACACACATAACCATACATATAAACTATAGACCTAAGCCATGCAGAAATAATCACATAAACTTAGCTGTTATTTATGAATTGATTAAACATATGGTACTAGCAGGAAGTTTCAGAGGGAAGTCCTGACTTCATAGTTACTGCCAAGCACTATCTTGCTGTTCACATTTTTTTTCCTCAGGCATCTCAGTAATGACTTGACTTATAATCTCAATTACTCCTGCTGGAGTTCTTAGGGTTGTTTCAACAGCCAGTGTGGGATGTCATGACTATCTACAAACTACAGGATTTCTTGATACTTTTCAGCTATTAAATAACTGCTAGGTTTTACCTGATGTTTTTGAATTTTTATTCCTTTTCTTTCATTTTTAAGAAAGAAACAACTCTACAAAGACCAGTATATAGGAAATGGTGAGGCTATACTGAAAAATAGCTTTTGCTAAAGTAGTCCCAGAAACAACACTAGGCTCTAGCCACTTATATTGAAAAAGAAATCATAGAAAAGGAAATGTTGAGATGTCTGATATTCAGGACATATCTACACTAAAACAGTAAATGATTGACATTGCTAGGTGGCACAGGGGATATACAGTACTGGGCCCTAAAGTCAGGAAGACAGAATTTCAAATTAATCTATTTGGGGATATTTATGGCATATTTAATAGTTGGGAGACCCGGGGCAATTCACTTGACCTCCGTCTGTCTCAATTTCTTTAACTATAAAATGGGAATCATTATAGGGCCTACTTCCTAGGGATGTTGTAAGGATCAAATGAGATTATATTTGTAAAGTGCTTTGTATAGCATCTAATATGTTGTAGCTGCTTAATAAATGGTTTTTTCCCCTTTCCTTAATAAAGGGTACTTGTAGGGAGTCAAGTTTTATTTCTTTGATTCTGCCCCACTCCCTCCCCTCCTCCACCCTCTGCCTCCACCCCCTCCCTGCATAATAATGTAGGGGAATTGGTCTTGGATCAATTCTGTCCCTCCATCTTCCTCTTCAGCTTTGACATCCCACTACATAATCAGAGAATATAAAGAACATGTAAGGAAGGAAACTAACTGTGAAGATGCAAACATTATTGTGACCCCTTTACAAATGTGAACAAGTCCACTGATTGAATGAATGAGAGGAGATTGGTAATGACTTCCACTCTATGTTTCCGGACTCTGCTGGACATATTTCAACAATGCAATCAAACTCTCCCAGAATGAATAACTTGAATGACCCTAGAACTGACCCTAGAATGACCCTGTAACAACAATTTGGCTAGCAACTGCTGTAGGGGTGTAAGACCCAGCAAGACCAGCAACAAGAGCTGCCAGCACAGGTTCCTTAATCTGCTTTTCTAAGGAAAGCAACCTTAACAATCTCACTCTAATCAAACATACATGTATCATTTACTTAGTTCAGAGGGGAAAGTCAGCACCCTGAACTTCAGAGCAAATACAAACTGAAATTACAAACAGGAAATCTCAACAGATCAAATAACACAAACCAGTAGACAGGCTTCGAGCTTTCTGTCCAACATCTCAGTACATAGTTACCAGGGAGACACCAACATCTGGCTTTTCAAGCCAGGGGGCTCTTAACAATGGCTACCCAGAGTCTCATCTGGTCAAGTCACAGGACACTCTTCCAGTGAGTGACAGCCCCAAACAAAACGCTAACCTCTGAATTTATATACCCTTCTTAGGGCCTGAAGGCTTCAAACCGATTCAGCAAAAGGGTGTCGGCCTGGGGCTTAGCACCTAGCAAGACTTAATCCAAGGCACTTGATTACTTAGCATTCTAAAAGAGAAAACAGTAAAAAAAAAAAAAGTCCCATTCTAATTACTGATACAGTCCTATTAGGTAAGTAGCTCCACTGCTAAATACCATGACCACTGAGGGAGTGGGGAAGAGACAGAAATTTCTTCCTTCCCAATCCTTCCTTCTGGTATAAGCACAGGGATCACACAAAGTCTGCACTTTTTTTCTCAAGCTCTAAGACTACACAGACTAATTTCTAGACTAGCAGAATTACCTACTGAAAAGCCTCCAGGGATATGGTCAACTTTTAGCCAACCAGTACCAAACTCCCCTTCTAATTCAACAAACAAACATGTTTAAAAGATCACCAGGCAGTGGCTGCATCTTGACAGGTGATTTAATACTTCATTAGGGGCAGCAAGGTGGCAAAATGGATAGAATACTAGGCCTCAAGCCAGGAAGACCAGAGTTCAAATCCAGCCTCAGACACTTACTATCTGTGTGACCCTAGGCAAGTTATTTAACCTTGCTTGCCCCAGTTTCCTCATCGATAAAATGAGCTGGAGAAGGAACTAACAAACCACTCCAACATCTTTACCAAGAAAATCCCAAAAGGAATCACGGAGAGTCAGACATGACTAAAACAACTGAATAAAAACAACAAAATAATACCTAATTAACTGCCTTTTACTTTCTATGATTACATTCTGGCCTTTCTGGGCTGAGGATTTCTCTAAGACCAATTCCCATACATAAATTCTCCTCCTGATAATTTCTCCCCAAATCAGTAATAGGGTCCTTACTCCTACATAGACACTTAATCTACAACATGAGTATCTTGGATGGGACAGTCATAGGAAACAAAACACTCAAACATTTCCACTAAGCTCAGTGGACTGCTTGGAAAGGTTGACCACCCACTACACCCTCTCCTCTAGTTTGGTAAAGAAACCGCTTTTTCCTGGTTCTCCTCTTACTTGCCCAATCACTCTTTCTTTGTCTTAGCTATATCCACTAACTTCAGTTCTATCTCCAAGGCTCTTTCTTGAAACCTCTTTTATTTTCTCTCAAATTTGCCCCCACCTTAACAATATTATCATCTCTCAAGTGTTTAATTATCTCCATGTAGAGAACTGCAAAATATTCAGCTCCAGTATGCTTCTTGAGCTCTGCTCCTATATCACTGATTATTCAACATTTCAGACTATACATCTTGACTGCATCCTGAAGCCAACATGTCCAAAACAGAATTAATTATCTTTCCCCTTATACTTTCTCCTCTTTAAAACTTCCCTATAGTACTATCAAGAGCAACCACATCCCTCCAGGTACTCATATTCACAACCTTGGTGTCATCCTCAAGTCCTTGCCCCTACACATTTCTGACCAGTTGCCAAATCTTGTTGTTTCTGTCTCTACAATACCTCTCACATCCCTACCCTCCTCTTCGACCCCATAGCCACCATTCTAGTTCAGGTCTAGTTTACCACCTCTGGCCTGGATTATTATAAATAGCCTCCTTTTTGGTCTCCTTTCCTTAACCTTCTCCCCACTCCAAATCCTATTTCATGAAGCTTTCAAATCAATTTTCCTAAAGCCCAGGACTGATCATGTTACCTGCACCTTAGCAAACATCAGTCACTTCCTGTTACCTCTGGGATAAAATATAAATTCTTCCATTTGACATTTAAAGCTCACTTGATCCATTCTTATCTTTTCATTCTCCTTACACTTTACTCCCCTATTGATATTCTGTGTTTTAGAGATACCAGGCTACTGGCTGTTCTGTAATACAACTCTTTAGGTCCTACCTAGGATTCATTTCCTCCTCATTTATGTTTCTTGGAATTCTTCATTTCCTTCAAGATTCACTCAAGTGTTTTTCTTTGTGAAAATTTTTCTGGTCCTTACAGCTGCTAGAGGCACCCTCTCACAAAGCTACCGTGTATTAAATGCACATATTCAGTATACACTCGCATGTGTATATACTGTCTCCCCCATTAAAATGGAAACACCTTGAGGGCAGAAGCTATTTCACTTATGGTTTTGTATCTCCAGAATTTTAACACAGTACCTAGCATATATTAACTGTTTAATAAATGATTGCTGATTGTTGGACAGACGTTACTGATATCTTTCCAGTAAAAGACTAAGTTATCATATATACTCCATTGAAAGTACTCTACAAAGTTGATGTCCTGTGATTTTATCACGTTTCATCACATTGACTGGGGAGGACTTATCAAATGACCAAGGATTCCTTATCAAACCTGCTATCTATTTTTGATATAAAGAAAACTCCTTAAAAATTAGAGCTGTTGGAATAGAGCTAACTGGAAGAGGATTTCTCAGGAGGTAGTAGATTTCTTCTAACTGGAGGGTTTGTGGCAAATATTGGATGGTTACAAATTGGCTAATTTACATAGATTTCTCCTTAGGTACAAGTTGGACTAGATAGCATAGGAGGTAGACTGACATAGTGGACAGTCAGGAGGACCTGAGTTCAAATTCTATCACTGTGTGATCCTACTAGTTGAATGGTCCTGAGCAAGTCATTTAACATTTCTGGGCTAATTTCCTCATCGTTTAAATCACAGGATTAAACTAGATGGCATCTGGGACCCTTTTCTACTCTAGAACTATAAAATTCTTTACCTCTGACCTCTAATATTCTGTGTAACTACCAACAATCATAGTAACATTCCACAGGCACTGATCATTTTTACATTCATTCAACAAATTTATAACATTTATTAAGGGCCTTCTTGATACACAGCACTGTGTTAAGATCTGGGAAACATACAAAGTTTAGATCAAAGATGGTCCATGACTTCATAAAACTTAAGTTTGGTAGAAATACAAAACTCAAGACTGGTTCACTCATTCCCCTGAAGTAGTTTCTCCCTATAAGTTTGTTGCTTTCAAAAGAAGACATTTAAGACCTAAAAAGAATCTATCCTTAAAGGAGCCAGGATTAATTGAGGTAACAGGGGAAAAAAGAGAAAAAAAGGGGTGGGAGAAGGAATTTGAGTCACACAGTAAGACTATAGATTCTCTACATGGAATATAAATGGCTAATCTTTTGTGCCATTTCAAGGTCAAGTCCAAGGCAGTTATCTTACTTTCTGTGTTGATAGCCCTCTTTATGCTCTGCAGCCATTCATTACAAAATAGCTGCTGTGTTTTGTTTGAAGTATACACGTTCTGTGTTTGTTTTAACCATAGATCCCTCAAATGCATGCATGCCCATGAAATTCTTTAGAAAATCTAATACTCAGGTTCTGAGAGGGCACAAAATAACAACCAGAGGTCCAGGTGATTTTGAAGTCCCAGACAGCTCAGTTTAACACTAATTATTTAAGAAGAGTCATCAATTCCCTAGAATAGTAAAAGTGCCCATTAATAATAATAATAGCTAACATTTCCATAGAACTTACAAAGTGCCAGGAACTGCGCTAAGCACTTTTACAATTATTATCTCATGTGATTCTTATAACAACCCTGAGAGATAGATGCTATTATTATTCCCATTTTAGAGACAAGGATACTGAGGCAAACAGGTTAAGTGACTTGCCCAGGGAGTCAGTGTCTGAAGACAAATTTGAAATTATGTCTTCCTGACTCCAGGCCCAGGGCTCTATCCAACTGTACACCTAAGTGCCCAATTCAGTTAAGCTCATAAGATGCCACTCCCTACTCTCCCCAACCACTACCAGCAGCAGCATCTTATTTCACATAGCCACCTAATTCAACCACTACAGAGAAGAGATTCAATTATTGAATATGTAGTAATAGGGGAAAAAAAAGAAAGAAAGAAGGAAGGAAAGGAGGAAGGAAAGAAAGAAGGAAGGAAAAAAGGAAGGAAGGAAGGAAGGAAGGAAGGAATGTAGGAATGAGGCAAGTAATGAAGGTAGGAAGGAAGGGAGGTAGGAAGGAAGGAATGACGGAAGGAAGGAAGGAAGGAAGGAGGGAGGGAGGAGAAGAAGGAGGGAAGGAAGTTTATCTTACTGAAGGAGATCAAAAAATATTAGAAACTAGGTCATTGGATCTAAATGTGGAAGGGAATTTAGAGGCTATTTAGTCTAGGGAATCGTTTTTTAAATAGATGAGGAAATTAAGGCCCAGAGATATGAAGTGAGTTGCCCTGGCTCATACATCTTGTGTCAGAGTTGAGATTGGATCCTAAAACTTTCTGATTCCAAGTCCACTCTTCTCGCTGCTCAGCTGCTTTGCCACTATTCTGATTTCCTTATTTCACAATGAGGGAATAGGAACTTTGGCAGCTTAACTGAGAAGTAGTAAATACCACAGTTGAGTTGGAGTTCAAACTTAGGTCTTCTGATTCCAAGTCTGCAAAGGCTTTTTTCTATTAAACCACAATTCACCAGGCAGTTTGGTATGGTAGATCTGTTCCAGCCCACCTGATCCGCCCCAGGTAAAGAATGGGAGAAGGTAATTAAACCCCTCAGTTTTGCCTTTATTCAACTAAACAAACTCTCCAAAGCTGACATGAATTTCTTATATGTCTGAATCTAAAACCTTGATCTAGCCAGCTTGATCCAAAGGGCTAAGCAAAAAGACATTTAACTGCTCTTGGGTCCCAAGCAGAAGTTTTCATATTAAAAAAAATCACAAACTCTAGTGGCAAAGCTGACCTTAAACCTTTCAATAAAATCACTTGTGAGGAGAAATATAAGTTTATTAGCTAAGCCACTAACAAAACACCAGTGGGATGCTTGGAGAGCCTGTATTGAACTTAAACCACAGGGCAGACAAGATTCGATTTTTCAGTCCAATATGAAGAAAAAACAATTGATTCTGTAATGAAGATGACTCATACTTGGTATTGGTGGTATTTTATCAAAGGGATTATAGTACTGTCATGGAGGAGGGAAAAATATGAGAACTTTAACAATAAAAACAGTTTAAAACATTAAAGTGTTAAAAGGACTTGAAAAGATTTTACAGAACAAAGCTGTGAATTATAGCAGTGCATGGAAAAAGGAAACTATCTAGGAGTCATGCAAGGGCATTTCATAAACCAGGCACAAGGATCCTTAGCAACTGTTTCACAGAGATGACATTGTGAGCAATTTTCTCACATTGTTTTGGGTGAAGGGTGCAAGAAATAGAAAAGTTAACACAGGCCAGACATTTAGATTCTTTTTCATTAGAATCTTGATAAATTGAGAAATTGCATGTACAGAGTAAAAGTAAAATTCCAATGGAGCTATGATCTTACTAATGTGGGTGCTCCCTCTATCAGTGAAAATCTCAACTGCTTCATGTGCAGTTCTTGTTCATGTTTTTTCATAGATCTTCCTGAGCGGCTCCAAAAGACATATCAGAGATTGTCCTCTAGATTGTTTACATTTCATGGTTCCCAAGGCAACACACAATATCAATCTTGGATTATGCCTTGTCCTCACCACATGACTGGCCCACCTCCTTTCATATCAGATATTTCCTCAATTATAACCATTATGACATTTCTGGCACATAGGTTTTAGAAATAAACTGCAGCCCACTTGCATACATCATGTACCTTGCTATTACTCTTTAGTTCACCCACAATTTTGATTCTTCGATGTCTTTTTCCGAAATTCAGAAAGATAAAGCATCAATATAAGAATGTATTAGAAAGATGAAGTCCTGAGCCAAGAAATAATTTTGGAGAATTAAAATGATCACTGTTCAATATTCCAAACATGTGTATGTATATAGAGATTCACATGAACATAGACAAATATATATACATTTACATACACAATCTGTGTGTCTATATATACATATGCATAGGTGGATATGTAATATTATAACGTGTTTAGGTAAAAATTTATATATTTTATGTTATTTTCTAAATAAATAAATAAAAGATAAAATCAGCCATTAATAATGTTTCTTTTATTTTTATAACATAATACTAATAAAATAACTTATAAAGTTGTAAAATAAAATTATTAGAAAATAAGAATAACATTATTATCAAATTATCAAAAACAGTATTATCAAATAAGTCATTACATGTAGAGGTATTCCTCACTGGGAACTCTCTATACTGATGAAGTTACAGGTATGGTAAAATAAAAAAATGAAAAGGTAGCTTACAAGTATGGCACTATGAAAGTAGGATAATTTGTAATGGGTGTCAAGCCTAGGCCTGGGTCAATAGAAGTATTATAGAATACTGGCTTAAAAGCTGCCAGAAAAACCACAGAAGCCAAAGGTCATGATTTCTATGTGGAATGTAGAATTACATGACACTACAGTACCACACAGTGCTACAAAGTACAAGAATGGAAAGAACAAACAGGAAGTTAAATACCTAGATTTAAAACAAATAGATAAAAGGTCTAATAACTATCCAATAAAACACTTTGAACAGGGGGCAGCTAGGTGGCACAATGAATAGAGCACTGGCTCTGGAGTCTGGAGGACCTGAGTTCAAATCTGGCCTCAGACACTTGACACATTTACCAGCTTGTGACCTTGGGCAAGTCACTTAACCCCAATTGCCCTGCCTTTCCCCCTCCAAAAAAAAAAAAGCTTTGAACAGCAGTAGATGGTAAGTCCATCAACTGCCTGCTTTATTTTTATTTATTTTGTAACATCCACATTTGAAGGCTTTTTTCCCCACATCTTCAATTTTGTAATGTAGTTACTTAGGAAAGAGAAGTTTCTTAAGAAAATAAATTTCATATCTATCTGAGTGATGACCATATACATATACATTATTAGTGTTATACTGTAGATCTGGTGTGGTGGTGGTCTTTTTAAAAAAAAAATACAATATCTAAGGAAAGATGTTTCACCCTATCCCATCCCCCAAAGTCTTGGACCTAGGAGCCATTTGTATTTGTTTAGCTTACATATTTACATGAAGAACTAAGTTGATGAAGGAGGTAAATTCATAATCCATAAAGAAATCCATAAAGAGGATGTAACCATAAATATAATTTTATAGTATAGAAACAATATTTTGTAATAATGAAAAAATCATAAAGGTAATAATTTATAATCCAATCAAATATGTTTTGACATGTAAATGAATGGTAATCATATCTAATTGGAGAAAAATGGGTAAGCACATGATTGTCTTTGATTATTTTGTGGCTGAGTCAGTTTGGGGATTTTCAAACAAGTCGAATTTCAGGTTTTAAGAGAGGAATCTAAACTGTGTTCAGGGTTTATTTTTACTCTGTGGGAGATTAAAGAGTAAAGGAAAGTAAAATGTCATTATCTACAAGCTGTGCTTCTCAAGGGATTTTTCAGCATCTGCTCAAGTACAGAAACAGATTTTGGAGGATTGTTTATTGGCCAAAGAAAGGAAGATAAGCATCACCACTAGGTCTATGACCATTTTATTGATGGACCAGGCATTATCTGATCTCAAGGGATTAATTTGTCCTATAGTGTGTTAGGGCCCAGTGGTTTTTGACCCAAGCACACATGAAAGAATAAAGAATGGCTTTAGGAGGCTTGTCGAGGGTGCAGCTATTGCTGTCTTTCTCACAATGTCATCATTGCTCAACTCTTTGGTATATTCTGTGCTAATGACTTCAATTAATTCAACCACGTAATGACATGATATTTTTCCCAAGGACACTCAACTCCAGGGAACAGAAATACAGATAGACAGGTAACCAGACTCTTTAGAATCACACCGTTCTGCCACAATGAGGTTTCATCTCATCCAATCACTGTCCCTCCTTCCAAAACACACAGCCATGGCAGAAGTAGGAGCCCACCTAAATGCCATCCTAGAGGCCCAGCCTCTCTTAATTTTTTAAATGCTGCCTAAGTTACTGACAGGGGTAACTAGTTGGCTCAGTGGATAGAATCCTGGGACATGAAGTCAGGAAGACTCATCTTCATGAGTTCAAATCTGTCTTCAGATACTTACTAGCTGTGTCTAGCTGGGAAGTCACTTACCCCTGTTTGCCTTAATTTCCCCATCTATAAAATGAACTGGAGAAGGAAAGGGCAAACCACTCTAGTATCTTTGTCAAAAAATATCTCAAATGGGGTCACAAAGAGTTGGACATGACTAAACAACATAAGACCAAACCAGCAGTTACTGATGAGAGCTACTGCCTTCCTGCACTTCAGAATAATTATTCTCCCTCCATGACTGTAGCAGAACTAAAGGAAATACATTTTGACTTCCTACCTCCTTCATTTCCCACTTGATGATCCTCCTAGCAGATAAGAACCTTTCTCTCCCATACCCTGCTTTTCAGTTTCCTTTTATATATTCTCTAAACCCGCTGGATTGTAAGCTTCTTGAGGGCAGGGATTGTCTTTCGCCTTTCCTTAGGTACCCAGTACTTAACACAGTGCTTGGCACAAATTAGGCACTTAATAAATGTTTATTGACATTTTGTTAGAAATGGACCTGAACCACCATTTTTGAAGGTTTCGTTGGCTCCTAAGGTCATAGTGGAATGAATTTTTATACTTATCCAGAACTGGCTAAATTACCAGGAAAATTATATTTCATCTTAATACAGGCTTGCCTCATTCGTGTACCTATTGCTCCACTTCTATTAAACTGTATGCTCTTGAGGCAGAAACTGCTTCACTTTTGCCTTTGTATCCCCAAAACTTATCATAGTACCTGGTATATAGTAAACACTTAATATAGCTTGTCAATTGATTGTTTTCAGAAAATGTATATAGTGAAGTTGAAATTCATGAAGCAGATTTCTTTAGAGGCCTATTATTTATTCAGGATAGTAGCTATGGTGAGAAGAACTCTAAATGTGAAGTCTAATCCTACCCAACTCCTCACATAAAATGATCATATCAATTAACCCGCCTATAGCTTGGTTTTTCTCATCTGTGAAATGGAGATAATATACATTTTATGATAGCCATCACACTTATTTATTTTCAGTCTCTCCCTGTCTACTGATCAATTTCCTACTGCCTACAATCATGCCCATGTCTCTTTTCTCCCCATAAAAGCCCTCACTGGATCCTTGCATACCTGCTAATTATTATACTATGTCTTCTGCACTTTGTAGTTGAAGTCCTTGAAAAGCCAGTCTACAATAGGTGTTTCTACTTTCTCTCCTCTTGCTCTCTTCTTAACTCCTTACAGTCTAGCATCTGACATCATCATTCTACCTCTCTCCACAGTAACGATCTCTTTAAAAGACTTGCCAAAGTCATTGACCTTTTCTCAATCCTCATTCTCCTTGACTTCTCTGCAGCCTTTGACACTGTTGATCATTCTCCCCTCCTTGATACTCTTCCCTCTCTAGTTCTTTGGGACACCAATCTCTCTTGGTTTTCCTCTTATCTATCTAACCGCTCCTTCTCTGTCTCTGTTGCTGGGTTCTATTCCAGGTCATACCCTCTAGCCAGTGGTGTCCTTCAGTAGTCTGTCCTGGGTCCTCTTCTCCCTCTACACTACTTCACTTGGTGATCTCATGAGCTCCCATGGATTTAATTACTATCTCTATGCTGATGATTCTCAAATCTACCTACACTGCCTCAAACTCTCTGCTATCCTCCAATCTCCTATCTCCAACTGCCTTTCCGATATTTCAAAGTGGATGTCCAGTAAACATCTTAAACTCAATTGTGTCCAAAACTCATTGGCATTCTCCCTATTCCTTCCCCACCTCCATCTTCTGGTTAGTAATTCATGCCCTGCCTACCTTTAAGGGTCAAAGACCAAACTCTTTGTTTGAATGGAAGCCCCTGAAACGTCTTTAACTTTTGTTTTTGTAGCTCCAGCACCCGGCTAGCACAGCAGTTGGCATTTAATAAATGCCTGTTGATTGATCGAATATTTTCATATAAATGGAAATTGTTTTTCCGTTGGGATTTTTATGTGTCCTCAAAGCTCTATAACTAAGCCAACACTGCTAAACACTCAGTCACACCATGACGATAAGCACCTGCTGTTATTCTACATGGTTGAATGAGCTGAAATCCCATAGTTGATGAACAACAGCAATTAACAGATGCACTTGGGAGCCAGTCATTAGAAAATGCCAAGTTTTAGTGAATGAATTGCTGGTTCCTTCTTGAACATTCATATTTGTTCATATGGACTTTGAGATTATTAAACTATAGCTTTGTCCTTTAATAATCTCCAAAAAAATATTATGTGAGCCTTGTACAGTTACTGAAGTAGTCTATTGATCAAATTGTCTCCAATTTCTCATGCTCCTTAGTATGTATAATTTTTAATCTGGTAGTTTTCTTTTGAAATCATTAACATGATCAACTGTAAATACCCATAGAAAAAAATATATTGAAGAGCTGAAGGCTGGTTATCTATAATAGAACAATTATTAGCAAATTCACAATATTCAAGTTCAAGGTTACAGCTACATTAACAACTGAAATAACTTGCTTAAACAGACCTCTGACTTATTAGAAAGTATGATATTAGTAAGAAATGAGATCACAGATTTAAAATTGGAAGGAACCTTAGAAGTCACCCTGTCCAAACCCTTTAATTTAGAGATGGGTAAACTGAGTCCAAGAGAGATAACTAACTTGTCAATCACCCAACTTTCACCTCCAAGAAGCTGTAGTATGCACAGTGGCCACACCCTAGTAAAAACCATCTGGACAGATGGCCTAAACCAGGGTGAGGATAACTAATAGGCCTAAAAGCCATCAGCGAGTTAGGGGGATGTCTACCTCAAGCATGTGAAGACTTCCCCCAGTGGAATGGGCAAAGAAGAACAATATGTTCCAACAGCCATGAACATGTCCAAAGCAAGCGCTGTGGAGTGCTTAGAGCTTGGTCAAACATCAAAGACACCAAGGTTATCCACCGCGTGCTGGGACATCTCCAGTTGTTCTGACTTTTGTGTTGCCACTGGACTTTGATGACTCTGGAAGAAAGAGTGAGGCTGATGGTTTTGTGCAATTCTACCCACTTAAATGCAATTCACAAGCAAGACATCACCCATGATGTCAAATGAAGGATGAACAACATTCTCTCATAGAGTACACACAGGTACCTTCACACAAACATACACAGACACAGACACACACACACACACACACACACACACACACACAGAGGTACCTTCACACACATGCACACACAAATCACCTTGTAATTCCTTCTTAATGTTGTTACACTCCAAGTAGGATTTTTTAAAATGTGATAGAAAAAGGATCGAAAACAGATTAGGAAATCTAGATTCCAATTAACTCTAATGATGTTTCACTCTAGGGAAGTAGTAGTTCTTTATTACATGGGAATGAGAATAGCAGCATTACTGATGACTCTCAAGATTATCTACACGTACATATAATACACACTCTCCTACTATTTATGAGTGAAAAATTTCACAGGAAATACACTAGTCAGATCTAGAAAAAACATTACTGATCATCTTGTCCAAACCCTACATTTTACAAGTAAGAGAAAAGGGAATCATTAATGAGGATAGATTTACATGAAGAAATACTTTAAAAAAAAAGTTCAAGCTAAGTAAATATAGAAAATTCCCTTTTGCAAGTGTAAGAGGGATAGGAGCTTGGCTGCTATGTCAGCAAAGGCATTACTTTCCCCTCTGCTCCTTGTGTTTTTAATGTGTCTTTGAAGCTAATCATGATTTCAAAACAATTTTCATGGTTCTAGGCTAGTTGTCACAGTACATGGTGGGAGTTGGAAAGGAATACAAGTGTTTATTCTTATCCTTCTAATGATTCAAGAGAAGCTGACTACCATACTGATGGAGTCCTAATAGAGCTGCCCCCAGCCCGAATATTCTAACTTCATTGAAGGCAGGCCCACTGTACCTACCTAGTTGCCCCATCAATATCCTAACTTATGCCTCACTGCTCACTAGAACAACAGGTGTGTCCTTGAATTCTCAGTTCCTACAGAAACAGAAACCCAGCATTGTCCCACAGAAACCCTTTCCCATGAAATAGGTGTGCAATCACAATCACGTCACCCATCTTGACTAGACAGGACCACAATAGCTAGCCAACTGGAGGGCAGCATGACCAGAATGCTTGACCACCGAACCACAAAAGGGGCCCACCCTACAACAGCACCTGTGTAGTTCCACTGAGGCTAGGACCCCTCCTCCATTACCTAATCCCTAACAAACTCCTTCTGCCTTTTTAATATTAATCATATTCCTGTATACTATATAAATTTCTGTTATGTAATTGCATCTTCACCCTGTAAAAACTCATCTTGCTTTCCTCTGAAGCTGCTGGTTCCTCTTAGAACTTAGCCTGCTCCATGAGAGGCGTCAATCTCAATAAATGCCTATACTTGGATTAGAGGCAGTCTGACTGTGAATTCTTTGAGACAGTTCCACCACAACACATCATGAAACCCCAACAGTTTTTGGCGTCCCTGGGTGGGCCCAAACCCCAACAATACAACCTGTAACCTGAAGCAACAAAGAACAGTATATAAAATTCAGGCATTCTAATTTAGCCAGGAATATTCTGGGGGACCTTCCTTTGACAAAATATTCTTTTCAACCCAGGGGCTTAAGTTGACCATCTGTGCTACAGCTGGGCAGGACTACGAGGCCAATTAACAAAAAAGTTGAAAAATGTGTTGACTCGTCTTAAGGCTAAGGATTAAAGAGGATGGAATAAGCATTCCCTACTATGGGCCAGGCACTTTACAAATATCTTATTTGATCTTCACAACAGTCCTATAAGTAGGTATTGTTAATATTGTCATTTTACAGTGAGGAAACTGAAGGAAATGGAGGCTAAAGGGACTTATCCAATGTCACACAACTAGCAGGTGTCTTAAGCAAGGTTTTAACTGAGGTTTTCCTGACTCCAAGCCCAGTGCTCTACCCCTACTGTACTACCTACCTTCCTAGACTACCCCAGAGCAGTAGCAATGGTAGCATCAGTGGTGGAAAGGGCTCCATGAAAGGAAGCTATGGAGGACAGCTGTGAAAGTAGGACCAAAACAGAACTTCACTAAATGGCAGCCACAGAAGTGATAGAGAGCAGCATTGGACTGTAGAAATGAAGCGGAGTGGAAGCAGTAAAAAAAAAATCCCGGGCTACCCCAAGTTGCTGCATAAGGCGAAACTGAAAAGAAAGCAAACACAGCTGAATAAGAGGAGAAATAGCCAAGAACATTCAGTCTGGGGAAATCTCACAGCCCCAAAGTGAGGCAGATGGAACTGAAGCCTTGTCCCTACTGAACCTACTGAATTATTTCATCCCAATTAAATACTGTACTATTGGATTTGTAATTCAATTTAATTCAATTCAATGAGGATTTATTAGGCATTTGCTAAGCACAAAGTACTGTGCTAGTTTAGGGAGATATGCAGACAATAAGAAAATAGCACCTGCCCTCAGTAGCACACATTCTGTTGGAAAGGAATAAGATGCACACAGATGTTTCCTTACCTGGTCTGCAGTAGAGTCAGCACTAGATAGGGGCTTAAGATCTATACTACTTTTACAATGAATCCAAGCGGCATGCAATTCCAGTATTGAATAGAAAACTTATGTTAAATAAGTTTTATTTTTGGATTTGGGGGCAAAATCTTCTGAAATAAAAATCAATAGAGTCCTAAAAGATGTTTCCCATTTTTAAAGGAAAAGCACTTATGAATATGGCAGAGTTGCTGGCCCCTCCTGTCTACCTCTCAAACAATATGTAGTATTTATCTTTAACTTTTTTACTTTCCTTTGTTCCATAAATCCCTTGTTGAAACCTTCTACTTTCACTTCCATAACATTGTGTGTATATATATATATATACACATATATATATATACACATATATATATATATACTCTTTCTCATTTTAATCTAAATATCCATAGCTTTAGTCCTGTCCATGGTTATCTTATGAAGTACTTATAGTACTTATCTCCAACACTATTCTCCTTTAATTCATCTTCAATGCTGACAACAACAATGAAGTACTATGTGCTATGCAACCTCTTCTTCATCATATAAGACATGAATAGGATCCTTCAGCAATTCTCCCAGATACCTTACTTTTTTAAAAAATATATGTATTGTATATTATTTTTATATTTATTCTCAACTTAAATACAAAGTAGACTAGGCAATTAAAATACATAGAAAAGAAAAAAGATTAGACATGAAGCTATAAGGTTCTGTTATGTACAACTGGACTTATTTAAAATATAGAATAAGATCAACTATGACTTTTAATGCAATCTTGATTGGCATTTTTCTGGCATACATTCTGTTATTTTTCTCTGTTAAAAAAAGAAATCTCAATAATTCTCTTTTCTTTCTATTTTTTCACTATCTTATCCCTTAACACCCCTTGCCTTCCCACCCACAACCAATTGGAAAAGAAAAAAAGAGAGGAAAAACTCCTTCTAGCAAATACACTTAAGCAAAACAAATTTCCATATTGGCTGTGTCAGAAAATGACTATCATTCTGCGTTTTGAGTCCATCACCTCTCTGTCAAGAGGTGGATAACAAGCTTCATCATAAGTGATTTGGAATAGTAGCTGGTCATTGCATAGATTAGATTTCTAAAGTGTTTCAGTGATGTTTTTTTCTTCATAATGTCGTTGTTAGTTGTTTTCCTTTTCCTGCTCCCTTCATTCTGAATCAGTTGATAAAAATTTTCGTAGATTTTACTTAAACCTCCCATTTTATAATTTCTTATAGTGCAAAAATATTCTATAAATTTGCATACCGTAATTTGTTTAGTCATACCCCAATTGATGGGCCCCCCTCATGGTGTGCAGTTCTTTGTAACTACAAAATGAGCTGCTCTAAACATCTTGATATATAAGGCTCTTTTGCCTCAATTTTTGAGCTCTTTCAGGGATAGGTGCAGTACAGTTTAGTAAGTTTTGGAAGAGTTCCAAATCGCTTTCTAGAGTAGCTAGATTAATTCCTTACTCCACAGATAGCACATACATATGCCTGTTTCCCTTTAGTCCCTCTCAAAAGAGTAATTTTCCTTTGCCATCTTTGTCAGTCTGATGAGTGTGATGTGAAACACCAAAGATGTGTTCATTTGCATTTCTCTAATTATTAATGATTTGGAGCATTTTTTCACATTGTTACTGATGCTTGGATTTCTTCCTTTGAAGACTGTCTTTTTATATCCGTTGACCACTTATCTATTGGGAAATGGATCTTATTCTTATAAAGCTGAATTTATTCCTAACATATCTTGGATATGAACCCTTTATCAGAGAAATTTGTTGAAAGATTTTTTTGTCCCAACTACCCTTCTTACTTCTAATTTATCTCCATTGCTTTTGTTTGTACAAAAACTTTTAAGTTTTTTTGTAATCTAATTTTTATTTTTTATCTTTTGTGATCATCTCTATCCCTTATTTGGTCATGAACTTTTCCTATATCTATAGATCTGAAAAGTAATTTCTTAATGCTCTAATGTGTTTTTTATGATATCACCTTTTGTATCTAAGTCATGAAGCTATTTTTGTCAGTTTTTGTCATATAGTGAGTTCTTACACAAATAGAAGTCTTTAGATTTATTAATACTATGTTTGGTTCACTATCTTGAGCATATTGTTTCCTTAATCTGTTCCACTGACTAATCTCTCTCTTTTTTTCAACCAGTACCAAATTATTTTAATGATTACTGCCTTGTACTAGAGTTTGAGATTTTATACAGGTAAACCATAATCCTTCCTACTTCTGTTTCATTATTGCCCTTGAGATTCTTGATCTTTGATTCTTACACATAAATTTCATTATTATTTTTTTCTAGCTCTATGTAATAATTCTTTAGTGGTTTGATATGACACCAAATAAGTAACTTATTTCAGGTAATATCTTTTTGGTTATATTGGCATGATCTGTTTATAAGTAATTAATATTTCTTCAGTTTCTTAGATCTGTCTTAATTTCTGTAAAAATGTTGTTTTCCTATAATTTCCATAAGTGTCTTGATAGATAGGCTCCTAAGTGTTTTATATATTTTTCAAATACTTTAAATGAAATATCTATCTTTCAAATATACTTCTTATAAACATACTATTAGATTTTACTTTCTAATACATTCTGCTATATTTTTCCATTTTGGGGTTGAGTTCCCCCTGTTTAGGTTCACAGTTATGACTGTTAATTGTGGATTTACTTGCATCCTACCCTCTTGTACTTTTTCCTACCTTTTTCCCCTTTCCCTTCTTTACAATGAAGAAGCTAGTGTGAGAGAACTTTGAATACACTAAAAATCTTCTATAAATGATGTGTTTCTGCTCTTTTATATCTCTTCTTATCCCCTTTCCCAGCCCCCAATGACAGCTTTTTATCCTTTCTTTTCTTCTTTTTTAATCCTCACTCCATGTTCACTTCTCCATCTGTGATGGAGTTTGTATTGCTGTTTACTCATTCTCTTGACTTTTATTAGATTGGGGCTTGTCCACGGTTCAAACTATGTCCCATACTCCTGGATAGTGTGAGTAGGCCCTATTTGATCCTGAGTCTGGTGGCAAAGACTAGGACCTAGGAACTTTCTGACCTTGATTCCTTCATGCAATCAGGCCTGTTGGGCTGGCCCCATTCTCTGCCACAGATGGGACATTCTCTCACCATTCTGGGTACTGTTCCAGCTGGTTTTCTGCCATGGATATGAATAAGGTCCATTCCTGCTTTGAGGACTTAGCTATTTTATACTTCACCTTCAGCCTAACATAGCTTATCTTCACTCCATGCTTCAGAATTCTACAAGGTTATGTTTTAGTCCTGGGCTCAACAGAGGAGTTTATAGATTATTTTCCTTGATGTTCCTTCTATTGCATTTTTGAACTTTACTAGCGTTTTTGTGCCCAGAATAATGCTTGGAATATAGTAGGTCGTTATAAATATCTGTCAGTTGATGATAGAATGAATTGAATTCAACAAATATTTATTAGATATTTCTCTGTGCAGAGTCCATCCTAGGTGTCAGTGAAAATAACAATTAATTAGAACCTATATTTGTTTACAACTTTAACATTTAGAAAGCAGCTGCCTCAAAACAACCCTGCCACATACACAGGAAATCTCTTAGTATTAATATCATTTTGATATTTTATTGTTATTATTTTTAATTGTTGTCATTATTTTTACTATTATTCCCATTTTACAGAAAAAGAAGCTGAGACTCAAAGAGGTTAAGTATATTGCTCACAGTTACACTGTTGTTATTCATCCTTTGTTTTCAAAGAGGACTAATGGCATCATGAGGGTGGTGTCTTGGACTTGCTCGTGAAGTGGATTTAAGTGAGGCAGAGTTGCACAAAGTCATCAGCCTCACTCTCTCTTCCAGAGTCCATCAAAGTCCAGTGGCAGGACAAAAGTCAAAACAACTGGCCGTGTCCCAGGATGCAATGGATGCCTTGGTGTTTTTAATATCTTACCAAGCTCTAAGTGCTCCACAGTGCCTGCTTCTGCCACCTGTGTGGCCCATTGGGAACAAATTGCTCTCATCAGCTCATCCCATTGGGAGAAGTCTTCATATGCTTAGAGTAGCCATCCCCCTAACTCATCAATGGGTTTGAGGCCTGTCATTACCCTTAACCTG
This sequence comes from Trichosurus vulpecula, assembly GCF_011100635.1. NCBI lineage: Eukaryota > Metazoa > Chordata > Mammalia > Diprotodontia > Phalangeridae > Trichosurus > Trichosurus vulpecula. The sequence goes on from NC_050579.1 coordinate 103,049,976, forward strand.
GGTTAGCCCATTCATCAAGACAGTTTTACCAAGGTGAGGCCACCACACATGCTATAGCTTCTTGAAACCACAGACGAGAACTTGGCGAAGGTGGGCATCAAAGGTAGATAAGGAGTCCTGAAAAGGGTTCAGCAAGCCATCACACCAAAGGGGCTAATCCTCCCTGAACAGCCCATAGATACCCCATACACTGGTGACTAACTAATATGTATCAGAGCAAAGACTCAAATTCAGACTTTCTGTACCCTATTGCCTCCAAAAATAAATAAGAGAATACCTGCCTTCTTAGAGTTTACAATTTCATAATGAGTTATTATGACACATGTACAAATAACTATAACACAAAATAGAACATTATTAGTGCAAATAAATAAAAAGTAAAGCACTTTGTGATAGCTGAGGAGAGCAATATGATTTCTGACCTGGAGGATCCATCAGGATATGTGGATTTAGTGGCATCAGATCTGAACCTTAAAGAATGGGAAAAAGCAAAGGAAGAACATCTCAGGCATAGGAACAAAGTCTACAAAGACACAGAGGTGGGAAAATATAAGATGTGTCTGGGGGTGGGCTCCTGAAAACCTATCTTGCTTGGAGTCTTTCTTCATCAATCATATAAGTTTACATCCAAAGTTTATAAATAGCAAATATCAATTAAATTTTGTATTTATGGTTGCACATTAATCTGCATGAGCATAGTTTCTATTATGCTTTGGTCTATATGAAAAATATCTAAGATGACAATTCCACATGGGCAGGGATTATTGAAATAGAAATAACTTTGCACAGAACCACACACGTTTGGGTGTTTAATAAATGATTTTGAATGTTGACAACATTTTACATGTCCATTTCATGGGTTTGATTTTCAGTCAAATTTAATTTTCTATTCCAATTTAGTTGATGGCTTTCATCACAAAGAAACATTAGTAACTAGTTAGCAGTCAGTGATGAATAAGAAGAATTTCAATTCACATTATGGTAGGGCCACTTTCATTACGGAAATGGTATGGGGACTTGGCAAATTCAATTGTAGTACAATAGCACCTCTCAGCATACAAGGCAGCAATAACAACTCAAATTCTTTATTGTCATTGCAATATAGTATGGGTGTGAAATATGAGTCACCGTACAATCTCAGTCCAATTCAATCCCATCCAACAAAACTTTATTAAGATACTATGCTTGTTTCTGGTGACACAAAAGAAAAATGGAAACTAGAGCCTAACCTCAAGGAGTTTATATTCTCCTGGGATAATAGAGATGAGTGTAGATAAAATATAGAGATTTAAATATGTATATAGGAAGTAGGATAATGGAAAGAATAAGCTTAAGAGTCAAAGACCTTGGGTTCAAATTCGGATGCTTACTACACGTGTGACTTTAGTCAAGTCATTTCATACATACTCACACACACACACACTGTGGGCCTCACTTAAAATGAGGGGTTGGACTTGATAGTCTAACACTCCTTTGAGTCCTAGATCTATTATTCTATGTACCTCAGGCAATCACTCAGTCTCTCTGAGCCTCAGTTTACTTATATGAAAAATGAAAGGATTAAATTAGAAGGCCTCTCAGTTTCCTTTCAACTGTAGAACTTTGAATATGTGAGGAAGGAAAAGAGAGCACTAACAATTAAAGAGATAAGGAAAAGTTTCCAGTAAAACACGGTGCCTGAGATGATAAATGAAATGTAGGGTTGTAAAAATCAAAAATGAGAAAAGAGTGAATTTCAGGAATGGAAATCAGATATACAAATATTAGGAGGTAAGAGATGGAGTACAGAGTTTAGAGGAAAACAAATGGAACAGCTGGACTGAAACGTAACATATGTAAAGGGGATTAAATAGGCAATGAGTAATAAAACAGAAGATAGAGGCAGATCATGAAGAGTTTTTAGTGTCAAACTAAGGGGTTAGTGTTTTGTTCTAGGGGTACAAGGGAGCCACTCATCTGAGTAAGGTGAGAAACCAGGTTGAATTTGTACTTAAAGAAGGACTTTTTGTCTGATATTTGGAGAATTGACTGGAAAGGGGAAATCCATCCCCTAGAAATGTGGAATACAATGAGGATGCTAAAGAAATTCCCCAGGACAGAGGTGATCAGGGCCTGAACTAGAGTGTGGTGACCATGTGAATGGAGAAGAGACTTGGGATTCAAGATATGTTGTAGAGGTTTGAATTAGGCAACAGATGCTGGGATGAGGAAGAGGGAAGTGTTGAGGAAATCTTCCAAATACACAGACACATCTGTAGGAGATATTTTTTGTAGCCTTAATTTGATGAAACATACAACCAAATAAATTAAATATATGATTTATCTCTTCAATATTGGTTAGAGGCCTTCATGTGCAAGACACTGTACTAAAGGTGTGCAAAATACAAGAACAGACTTGGCCCATGCTTTGGAAATGAGTAGGGAACATGAGGCATGTAGTATATATATTACTATAATACATGGCAAAATGTGATATGAGTGATAAAGGAAGTACAAACCAAATGTTAAGGGAGTTGAGAGAAGTGTTTCATTTCTAGATGATAATTCTTTTTTATTATTATTTTCTTTTTATGTATTAGTGATTTTATTTAATGTTTTAGTTTTCAACATTGATTTCCACAAGATTTTGAGTTACAAATTTTCTCCCTATTTCTACCCTCCTCCCATTTCCAAGATGGCATATATTCTGACTGCCTCATTCCCCAGTCAGCCCTCCCCCTCTTTCACCCCACTCCCCTTCCCCATCCCTTTTCCCCTTACTTTCTTGTAGGGCAGGATAGATTTCTATGCCCCCTTCCCTAAATATCTTGTTTCCCAGCTGCATGTAAAAAAACACCAAAACATTTTTTTAATTTTTTTAAGCATCTGCTTTTAAAACTTTGAGTTCCAAATTCTCTCCCTTCTTCACTTCCCACCCACCCTCCCTAGGAAGGCAAGAAATTCAACATGGATCACCCATGTATCATTATGTAAAACATTTCCACAATGCTCATGTTGTGAAAGACTAAATATATTTGCCTCCATCCTATCATGTCCCCCTTTATTCAATTTTCTCCCTTGACCCTGTCCCTTTTCATAGGTGTTTGCTTTTGCATACCTCCTCCTCCTACCTGCCCTCCCTTCTATCATCCCCCCTTTTTTATCCCCTTCCTCTTACTTTCCTGTGGAGTAAGATACCCACCTGAGTGTGTATGTTATTCCCTCCTCAAGTTGAATCCTATGAGAGTAAGATTCATTCATTCCCACTCAGCTGCAACCACTTCCCTTCCAATAGAACTGCTTTTTCTTGCTACTTTTATGTCAGATAATTTACCCCATTCTATCTCTCCCTTTCTTCCTCTATCATATATTCCTCTCTCACCCCTTAAATTTATTTCATTTTTTTAGATATAATCCCTTCATATTCAACTCATCCTATGCCCCTGTCTATATTCCCTTCAACTCCTCTAATACCAAGAAAGGTCTCATGAATTACACACATCCTCTTTCCATGTAGGAATGTAAACATAACAGTTCAACTTTAGTAAGTCCCTTATGAATTCTCTTTCTTGTTTACCTTTTCATGCTTCTCTTGATTCTTGTATTTGAAAGTCAAATTTTCCATTCAGCTCTGGTCTTTTCATTGAGAAATCTTAAAAGTCTTCTATTTTATTGAAAATCCATATTTTGCCTTGGAGCATGATACTCAGTTTTTTTGGTTAGGTGATTCTTGGTTTTAATCCTAGCTCCTTTGATCTCTGGAATATCATATTCCAAACCCTTCAATCCCTTAATGTAGAAACTGCTAGATCTTGTGTTATTCTGATTATATTTCCATAATATTCAAATTGTTTCTTTCTGGCTGCTTGTAGTATTTTCTCCTTGACCTGGAAACTCTGGAACTTGGCAACAATATTCCTAGGAGTTTTCCTTTTGGGATCTTTTTCAAGAGGTGATCGGTGGATTCTTTCAATTTCTATTTTACCCTCTAGCACTAGAATATCAGGGCAGTTTTCCTGGTTAATTTCTTGAAAGATGATGTCCAGGCTCTTTTTTTGATCATGGCTTTCAGGTAGTCCAATAATTTTTACATTATCTCTCCTGGATCTATTGTCCAGGTCAGTGGTTTTCCCCATGAGATATTTCACATTGTCTTCCATTTTTTCATTTCTTTGGTTCTGTTTTACAATATCTTGGTTTCTCATAAAGTCACTAGCTTCCACTTGCTCCAATCTAATTTTTAGGGTGGTATTTTGTTCAGTGGTCTTTTGGACCTCCTTTTCCATTTGGCTAATTCTGCCTTTCAAGGCATTCTTCTCCTCATTGGCTTTTTGGAGCTCTTTTTTCATTTGGGTTAGTCTATTTTTTAAGGCATTATTTTCTTCAGTATTTTTTGGGGAGTCCTTTAGGAAGTTGTTGACTTGTTTTTCATGGTTTTCTTGCATCTCTCTCATTCCACTTCCCAATTTTTCCTCTACTTCTCTTACTTGCTTTTCTAAATCCCTTTTGAACCCTTCCATGGCTTGAGACCAATTCATGTTTTTCTTGGAGGTTTTTGATGTAGGCTCTTTGATTTTGTTGACTTCTTCTGGCTGTAGTTTGAGTTTGAGTCTGAGTCCATTTTTGCTGCCTGTTCATGTTCTCAGCCAACTACTTGACCCTTGAGCTTTTTGTTAGGATATGACTGCTTGTAGAGTACAGAGTACTTTGTCCCAAGTTTTACGGTCTAAGCACTGCTGTTTTCAGAGCTACTTCTACTCCACCATCACCCCAGGCTCTGTCGCTGCAGCATTCCTCCTCCCCCAAGAACTGCCAACCAGGACCACAATACAGACCCAAGCAGGGCCCAGCAAGAGAATCTGCCTTTGTGCCCACAAGGTGCTCCTTGTACTCCCACTGTGATCCTCTGCTAGATTCCTCCCACTGAGCCAAGGACTCGGGAAGCATCTGACACTGGCACTCTGGAAGCCGCCTCAGGAGCTTCCTGCTGCTGCTACCATCACCACCCCACCACCACTGCACCACTTCCTCCACCCCCAGAGCTGGCGGGTGGGCCGCTCTGAACTCAATCCCACAGTTTCCCCCTAACCTGCTTTTTTGGTGTTTGTGGGTTGAGAAGTCTGGTAACTGCCACAGCTCACTGTTTCATGGCCCCAAGGCCTATTCTGGCTGGCTGACTCAGGGCCTGCTCTGTCCCTGCGGCCCACAATGGGCTGCCCTCCGCTTTCAGCACCATGCAATAGACCCTTCCTGGTGACTATCCAGGCTCTCCTGAGCTGGAGACCTGTTTCCCTCTGCTATTTCATGAGTTCTGCCGCTCCAGAATTTGTTCAGAGCCATTTTTTACAGGTGTTTTGGAGGGATTTAGGGGGAAGCTTAAGCAAGTCCTTGCTTTCCAGCTGCCATCTTGGCTCTACCCTGATGATAATTTTTTTATGCCAACGTAAGGCCAGGAGTTCATCCTCTCTTCAAATAATGTAATCAGATATGTTGGCAAACAAAATGGGCTCTTAGCACTCAGTTCAACCAAGTGCCCTTGAAGAGTTTGACCTTTGTTTCCTTGATTAGATTAGGAGCCCTTGGTGACCTCCCTGCCTCAGGAGAGGGCCTAGTTTACACATGAGTTTGAGTGACACGTTTGGGACATCAGAGGCTCTTAGACCATGTGGGTTTAAGTCACCTCTTTGTGAAGATTTTAGGTCATGTGGGTGAGTCGCATGTGTGACTCACCCTTGACCCTGAAAAAGATATAAAACCAGGGGTTGGCTTTCTCTTTTTCAGAGCTATTACCCACAGCAGTGGTGGCATGCATGACTCTGGGCCAGCCCTTCTTATGAGCTCCTGGGCTGAACCTAGATGTTGGTAACTATGAATTGTATTTGGTCTGTCTGTCGATGTTTGTAATTTGTTTGTATTTGCTCCAAAGTTCAGGTTGCTGGCTTTTTCCCCTGAACTAAGTGAATGGTATTTGTATGCTGGATTAAAGTAAACTTGTCAACCCCTTAATATTGCTTTCCTTAGTAAGGCAGATCAAAAGGACCTGGGCTTTTGCAGTGTGCTGGCAGCATTCTTGTTGTTGGGCTTGTGTTGGTTTTTCACCCCCACAACAGCTGCTAGCTGGATTGTTGAAACATCAGAGAAGACACAGATATGAATAATGAATGAATCAATCACATGCTGGCTGTAAAGAAAAAAGACTAATTAGTTTGAAAGACTCCTAGGGACTCTGGGGCTATTGGATGAAGACAGATAGATATGGGAATAGTAGGGGAAAATTCATCCAGTTGGTAATAGAGAAAGACATGCTGAGGGGAAAGAGAAGGTCCTCCAAGAAAACACAACTGGGTTTTATAGAGGGAGGGTTTGACTAGGTTATAGTCTTGCAAAGTTCAAATGCTCAAAAAACTTGGAAGTCCAATAGGCACCAAGGAAAGGCAGCTTCAGGAAACTACAAGTAGCTGACACTTGTAGTCTGCCAGAAAGGTACTCACTCTTTTTTTATTCTTAACTTAAGAAATAAAACAAGATTTTCCATAACATAGAATAGAAAAAAAAATTTTACATGAAACTATAAATCTATTGTGTACAATTTGCTATTCCTTTTAAATATATAATAACATTATCATGTGACTTTTTTCCCATTTTTCTTCCCTCTCCCCCTGCCCTGAAGATGGCTACCACTAGACACACACTCACACGATATTCCATACATACTTCTATTTATGGGTCCGTTCTTTCTCTGGATACAGATGGCATCTTCCTTCATATGTCTTTTGTAATATTGCAATATTTGTAATATCATAGTGTTATAGAATTTCAAGAAAGAATAATAGGATTTCCAGTAACCCAGAGCTATGAGTTTGTCATTTGTCTATATGTATACTCTACAAGCGTACCTCCTTACCACTGTACTATAAATTTCAGCCATTCTCCTCAGGGACTTTTGTGTAAGTGAAGAGTACACCCCCAGTTGTTTAAAGCTGAGAGGGATTGTTTCTATTACAACAGTCCTTGCTATACCTGTTTAATAAATACCCTTTCTGAAAGCTAATTAATACTGGCTGAGAATTGATGAGAAGCACACTATGATGATTCAGTAGAGACTTTATTAGAAACCCACCCTCTCAGAATTTTTCCTAGGACCCTGAGCAGAGTAGTAGTAGCTGCCCTATGGGAGAAAGTTGAGGGAATAACTTCAGAAAGGGTGCTATACAACTATACAAATGATCATTTTTTCATGGTTTTTTTTTTCCTTTTGGTCTGCTTCTTCTTTCACAACATGACTAATATGGAAATATATTTTACATGATTGCATATGTAACCTACATCAAATTACTTACTGTTTTAGGGAGGTAGGAAGGAATGGAGGGAAGGAGAAAAATTTGAAGTAAAAAAAAAAAATTTAAATGAATGCTAAAAATGCAATTGGAAAAAATAAAATAGCAGTAACAATAAAAAGAAAAATATGTTATTATGGTATGGGAACTACTTGCACAAAGGCAGATGTTGAAGATGTGGTCAACTGTGGAACATCACTCAAGAGTCCAAATATTCCCTTATAATAGCTACATTATAAATGTTTTTTGATGGTCCTCTAGAGTCATGAGTGTGAGTGTGAGTGTGAATGTGTGTGTGCATGTGAATTCTGATAGGAACCTTCTCTACAATTTATAGTTTTAAAGTCACATAGAATACTGAGAAGTTAAGTGACTGTGTAAAAGGAGAAGCCTGAACCCAGGTTTTCCAGGATTCAAAGCTAGCTCCCTATCCACTATCCTATGCTGCTTTTCTATATGTATCTATCTATCTATCTATCTATCTATCTATCTATCTATCTATTTCCATTGATAGACATAGACATGTCTGTCTCTAGGTATCTAGATATAGATACATAGATTTACATATATGTATATACAAATGCATATGTATATATTTAGGTATATGCATATGTGCATGTGCATATGCATATATGTATATATGTGAAAATATCTAAGTAAATATCAAAATAGACATATGGTTTGGTGGATTTTTATTTTCTTGGTTGCTTTTTCCTGTGTTCTAATAAGGCCAATTTTTTTTCAATGCTTCTTATGTTTTCTCTGCCTCAGAAGCTTTAAGAATCAATCCCACAAAATCATAAGCTGTATCACCTCTAGCACAGACTCCCTCTGTTTATATTTGGGCCAGTCCATCTGCCTTCTCCATATTTATTCTCTTCAACATTCCATTCTTAAAACCAGAAAACTGAATTGCTTGGAGAGTTTTTTTTTCAATATAAATCACAGGATCTCAGAAAGCATGGGTGTAGTTTAATGCATTGTTTTATATGATTTGGTGGATTTGACAAGATATACTTTCTTCCTTTATTTCAAGTATTCAAGTATATTTTCATCCTGAAAATTTTATAAAGTGAGAATTTTAAGTGTCATTATTTCTATTCATATCTTATTTTCAAAGATGTCTGCAAGATCACAAATAGTTCATTTCTAACCAACATGCCAACAAGAGAAGACTTTATTCTGGATGTGTGTATGTGTGTGTCTCACATAAATACACCCCCACTATATACAACAGTTAAAGATTCCCAACCACTTCTGCTCTACATCTCCACATTTTATCTTTTTGAGATTTATATAATTTAGACCTCAGGAAATTATAACCAGAACTCTTGAGTGATTAGAGAAAAAAATAGAATGGTTATCATCACTATCTTCATTATTTTCTTGAAGGGTGCTTAATTTGCCACTTCACTTTGCACATACAGGTTCTACCTTATGTCCTGTTTTCTCTCAGTTTGCTGAAAGAGTAGGCAGAGTTGGCAATAATGAGCCTCTGCAAAAGAGACACGGCCAAATTACAGAAGTCTCTTCACTGAAATTGCTTGTGCAGCTTTCAGCCTGCCTTTTGAAGATGTTTACAAGAAGCCAAAATGTCTCTTTACACTGTGGGTATCAATCTGCTCCAACTCAGGACTGAATTTAACTGTTACTGTGCTGCTTTTGAGGACTTTTAAATGTGTGCTCCTCTTATAAATTCAACACAAATAAGCAGTCATGTCTTGGCTTGATTGGGAGGATGGAGCACATAAAGTAATTACAATGTCCCCCAAAACACTCTTGATTTCCTCCCTGTGAAAAGCAAAGTTTGTTTAAATAGGACACATTGACCAACATTCTATATGCTTTTTCTATATATCAGTTTTAAAATGGTCCTCAATGATCATAGTGATCTCAACAACCACAGTTTAATAGTTCAAGGTATATGAAGACAAACAAATATTAAGTTCCCTTGGGATAGGACTGTGTCTTTTTTATTTCAATATGCATTTATTAAGCACCTACTATGTGTTTAGCACTGTGCTCAGGACCGAGGATATAAAGATAAAACAAAGACATCTTTGTGTCCTCCATAGCACCTATCATAGTGCTAATGCACATAGTAGGTGCTCAACAAATGTGTTTATTTGACTTTATCAAATCTTTTTTTATAATATTTGTGTGCTGTGATGGAGTAGTAAGTGCAGTGATGATTGGGATGAATAACTTTACATAAATCCAAGAGTGAAAGTAGAATATTCAGATAGCTCTAGGTTGAAGGAAACAGAAGATACAGTTGTAGATATAAAAACCCTGAGTTTGGAACTAGAGAACCTGAGTTTAATTCCTGACTCCTGGTAGAATTTTGGGTAAGGATGACAGTCAAGGGGGAGAGAAATAAGGCAGAGTGAGGAGGGGAAGCTGACATGTGTGATGGCAATCAAGTCCAGCATTACATTGTCCTCCCTTGATAGCTCTTTGGCAACTGCCTTGCTTCCCCTTACAGACCACTGGTCCTCCTAAGACTACGACCTAGGTGTTTTAATGTACCTAGCTGTGGAACCATGAATGTGGGGCCATGCTGAAAGAAGAAATTAAAAACATGGCCCACTACACATAATCAGCCTTATACCCCAAAGTAAATTTTTATCTTCTAATAATCCATTCTGTTCTTGAGTTGAGTGAATCAAAAATTGATAGGAGAGTCCTAAAGGAGGAGTGATCTGGAAGTTTACATATCTTCCTGTTTAACCTTGGGCAAGTCACTTAACACCTCTGGGCCTAGTTTCATCATCTATAAAGTGAGAGTTCAACTACATGGCATGTAAGAGCCATATTAGCTCTATCACCTGATTTAGGCTGAATTTGGTGGCACCTATGTCCTTATAATCCACCATTACAATGTCAGTTACTTAAGGGAAGGGTCTGTTTTATTTTTATCTAAGTACCTCCAGCTACTTAGAAAATCATAATGTTTACTTAATTAATGTTTGTTTAATCAAATTAAATCAAGCATTTTTTTCCCAAAAGCAGTTTCTACTGAAACTACTCAGAGCCCATCTACCTGGTCAGAGCGCATTCCAGTGCCCCTACCAGAAGGGGCCAAGAATCCTGAAAAAGAAAAAGATGAACTGAGGACCTATAGGGAAAGGAATGGTTTGGGGGGAGTATACACCATTATTTGGACAATAAAGTTTTGATTAAGCGAACACCAGTTTTTTATATGTGAATAATACTCAAATTAATAGTGATCAACTTTTTCCCTCTTCAAAGACCATTAGTAACTACAATGTATCATTTGGCAGCTCCCAAGAGTATTAGTTACTTAGCTCTAGGTCAGAGAAATGAATTGTAGAATTCAAGATATGAATTGAATGTTTTCCTCCATTTGGTAGGAGTCAGGAATTCAACTCAGGTTCTTTAGTTCCAAACTCAGGATTTTTTATGTCTACAAAAAGGTTTCAGGAACAAGAGAAACAATTGGTTTCTCTTCCTCCACTTTGTCATAGGCCCTTCTAAAGGTCGTTTAACACTTTAATAATAAATCCTCCTCCTTCAATTTCCTTGCATCTTCAGTCAATCAATAAGTACTTCTAAGGTATCTACAATGTGCCAACCACTATGCCTTAAATGATTGAACCAGACAGGAATCTTAAAATAGAACCACCTATATTCAAGGCCTATTATAGTCTGAGAAGTCAACCTTCCAACCTCAATGTAGGAGGCAGGCAGAATGAAACACAAGGAAGTTGGAGGTAATGGGGAATGTTTCCTGTCTTCCTGTTTATTTTTTGCAATAGGGTTTCATTACTTGGTTTGAGCTATTGAGAATTTCCAGAAGATAGGCAAATCTCTCTTTCAAATATAAGAACAAAAATTATTTGTAAAATCAAATATAAAAAATGGGAGATTATCTTCTGGTTTATATTAACCTTTCTACTACTTTCTTCTTTCATCATGGATAATAAGAAGTTAACTATCCTTAAGGGAAGCACTGAGGCATAGAATCAACATATTGTAATGCTGTGATTTCCAATCTCTATGAATTCAAGGTCAAGAATCTCAGAGGGAGGAGAAAAGGGGTAAAATACAAATGAGGGAAAAATATAACATTATATTATGCAGCAGTAATCGTCAGAATGACTAGTTACTGATTTAAAAAACAGAAAAGTAGATCAATAGAACACACTAGATAAAGGATAATCAGAAAAACTGAATTCAATAATTCAATATTCCATCATCTGAGAACACAAATTGATTAGAATTCTTGATTTAACAGAACTGTTGTGAAATCATGATATAGTAGAAAAATGCTGTTTTTGAAGCCACAGGATCTGGGTTCAAATCTTGACTGTCATTTACTACTTGTGTGGCCTCGTACAATTCCCTTAACTTCTCTGGACCTCAGCTATGTCTTCTGTAAAACATGAGGATTGCACTAGATGGCCTCAAAGGTTCCTTGTAGCTCTAAATCTATGAGTCTATGAAATTAAGATTAGACCAACATCCTAGAACATATACCATGATAAACTCAAAATGGATATGAGAGATGAATATAGAAGGACCAGAATTTAGGAATACCAGAAAGGACCAAGCAAATATTTATATTGTTTGACACATCTGGTCTTTCCAGTGTTAAAAGTCTCAACAAAAAGAAAGGAAAAAAATATATACACATGTGTGTATACATACATATACATGTATACATGCACATACATATACATGTATACATATATACATATACATACATATACATGTATACATATATACATATGAAAGAGATCAGGAAACTTTCACACCTACTGATATAGGAAAGAATTCTTAATTAAACAAGTATAGATGGAATAATAATTACATAGATCATTTTGAATGCATGAAATTTAAAGCTTTCACATGAATAAAATCAATGTTACTAAGAAAATAAGGAGGAGCCAAGATGGCGGCTGGTAAGCACGGACTAGAGTGAGCTCCGTACCCGAGTCCCTCCAAAAACCTATAAAAATGGCTCTGAACCAATTCTAGAACGGCAGAACCCACAGAACAGCAGAGGGAAGCAGGGCTCCAGCCCAGGACAGCCCGGATAGTCTCTGGGTGAGCTCTATTCCACACGGAGCTGGGAGCTGGGAGCTGGGAGCTGGGAACGGAGTGGAGCAGAGCCCAGCCTGAGCGGCGTGGACGATCCAGTCCAGAAGCCGGGCGGAGGGGGCCCTAGCGCCCTGAATACGTGAGCAGTTACCAGACCCCTCGACCCACAAACACCAAAGACTGCAGAGAAGGTTAGTGGGAAAAGCTGCGGGAGTGGAAGGAGTTCGCGGTCGGCTTCCAGCCCCGGGGGCAGCGGAGGTGGGGCAGCTACAGCTGTTGTTACTTCCGGCTCCAGGCCCACCTGGTGGGGGGAATTAAGTGGCGGATCACAGCAGGGGTGCACAGCCTGCCGAAGATCTGAGCCCAGTCTGGACTGGGGGTCCTTGGGGAAGGAGGAGTGCAGCTCTGACAGAGCTGGCACCTCCCCCCCAAACGTAGAACATAGAACTCTGTAATCTACAAGCAGTCATACCCCACTGAAAAACTCAAGGGTCAAGTTAGTTGGTTGGGAATATGGCCAGGAAGCGAAAACGCGCCCAGATTCAGTCTCAGACTTTGGATTCTTTCTTTGGTGACAAAGAAGACCAAAACATACAGCCTAAAGAAGACAGCAAAGTCATAGAGCCTACAACCAAAGCCTCCAAGAAAAACATGAACTGGCCCCAGACCATAGAGGAACTCAAAAAGGATTTCGAAAAGCAAGTTAGAGAAGTAGAGGAAAAATTGGGAAGAGAAATAAGAAGGATGCGAGAAAACCATGAAAAACAAGTCAATGACTTGCTAAAGGAGACCCAAAAAAATACTGAAAAATACACTGAAGAAAACAACACCTTACAAAATAGACTAACTCAAATGGCAAAAGAGCTCCAAAAAGCCAATGAGGAGAAGAATTCCTTGAAAGGCAGAATTAGCCAAATGGAAAAGGAGGTCCAAAAGACCACTGAAGAAAATACTACTTTAAAAATTAGATTGGAGCAAGTGGAAGCTAGTGACTTTATGAGAAATCAGGATATTATAAAACAGAACGAGAGGAATGAAAAAATGGAAGACAATGTGAAATATCTCCTTGAAAAAACCACTGACCTGGAAAATAGATCCAGGAGAGATAATTTAAAAATTATTGGACTACCTGAAAGCCATGATCAAAAAAAGAGCCTAGATACCATCTTTCAGGAAATTATCAAGGAGAACTGCCCTGATATTCTAGAGCCACAGGGCAAAATAGAAATTGAAAGAATCCATCGATCGCCTCCGCAAATAGATCCCAAAAAGAAATCTCCTAGGAATATTGTTGCCAAATTCCAGAGCTCCCAAATCAAGGAGAAAATACTGCAAGCAGCCAGAAAGAAACAATTTGAATATTGTGGAAACCCAATCAGAATAACCCAAGATCTGGCAGCTTCTACATTAAGAGATCGAAGGGCTTGGAATGCGATATTCCGGAGGTCAATGGAGCTAGGATTAAAACCTAGAATCACCTACCCAGCAAAACTAAGTATCATGTTCCAAGGCAAAATATGGACTTTCAATAAAATGGAGGACTTTCAAGCTTTCTCAGTGAAAAGACCAGAACTGAATAGAAAATTTGACTTTCAAACACAAGAATCAAGAGAAGCATGAAAAGGTAATCAAGAAACGGAAATTGCAAGGGACTTACTAAAGTTGAACTGTTTTGTTTACATTCCTACATGGAAAGATGATGAGTATGATTCATGAGACCTCAGTATTAGGGTAGTTGAAGGGAATATGCATATATATATATGCATATATATATGTTTATGTATATATATAAGTGAATGTGTATGTATGCATGTATCTATGTGTATATGTATGTATGTGTATGTATGTGTATATATATATATATATGTAAAAGAGAGAGAGCAGACACAGGGTGAGTTGAGGATGAAGGGAAGATAGCTAAAAGAAATAAAATGAAATTAAGGGATGAGAGAGTAACTTACTGAGAGAGGGAGATAGGGAGAGATAGAATGGGGTGGATTATCTCCCATAAAGGTGGCAAGAGGAAGCAGTTCTAGGAGAGGAGGGGAGTGGGCAGGTGAGGGGGGAATGAGTGAACCTTGCTCTCATCAGATTTGGCCTGAGGGGGAATACCATACATACTCAGTTGGGTATCTTACCCCACAGGAAAGAAGAGGGAGGAAGATAAAAAAAAAAATAAAAGGCAGGGGGATGATGGAGTGGAGGGCAGATGGGGGTGGAGGTAATCAAAACAAACACTTTGGAAAGGGGACAGGGTCAAGGAAGAAAATTCAATAAAGCGGGATGGGTTGGGAAGGAGCAAAATGTAGTTAGCCTTTCACAACATGAATATTGTGGAAGGGTTATACATAATAATACATGTGTGGCCTAGGTTGAATTGCTCAACTTCTTAGGGAGGGTGGGTGGGAAGGGAAGAGGGAAGGGAATTTGGAACTCAAAGTTTTAAAATCAGATGTTCAAAAACAAAAAAACTTTTTGTATGCAACTAAAAAATAAGATACACAGGCAATGGGGCGTAGAAATTTATCTTGCCCTACAAGAAAGGAAGGGAAAAGGGGATGAGAGGGGAGGGGGGTGATAGAGGGGAGGGCTGACTGGGGAACAGGGCAACCAGAATATACGCCATCTTGGAGTGGGGGGGGAGGGCAGAAATGGGGAGAAAATTTGTAATCCAAACTGTTGTGAAAATCAATGCTGAAAACCAAATATGTTAAATAAATAAATTGCATTAAAAAAAAAATAAAATAAAAAAAAATAAGGAAAGCAATTGATTTGGTAAAAACAACAACTTTAAATCAAATATCACTAATTGTTAAGTGTCTGCTATCCAGGCTATATAGGGAACTAACTTAAGTATGCGAAAGCCCAGGAGCTACTGCCAAAAGGATATGAACAAACGGTTCTCAAAGAAGAAGCATATTTTTGTCTTTCTTTGTATCTCTAGAGCTTAGCACAGTGCCTGGCACATATTAAGTGCTCAATGAATGTTGTTGATGATGATGATAATGATGAATAACCATATGAAACATTGTTCCAAACTACTAGTAATAATGTAAATAGTTAAAATCAATAGTGTAAAAAAATGTAAATCATAATCTGACTTTGCTCCTTACCCAGCAAATTGGGCAAGCTGAAATAAATAAGAATATGCAATATTAGAGGAAGATGGGAAAAAAATACCACTCTGAAATATAAAAATGGAACTGTGATCTCATTGATTGGTGAGTTCCACCATTTGGATAACTGCCTATTTTGTGTGACTTCTGTCTTTTTTTTTAAAGTTCAACACAAGGGGTGCACCCAATGTAGTAGACATCAAGAAGGTACCAGGGGAGGACTCTGGCTACCTACAAGTCATGCTTTGCTTTCAGTACTTAACCAGAATATCTTCTCTTTTTACCATAATTCTTTAATGACATCATTTACTCCTGTTTTCTTTGGAGTTCCTTATTGCTTGTGTGTTGCAATCTGCTTGTGGCTACCATGTGCCTTTTCAGTGCCTTCTGTGTGATGCTTTTCTTTATTTCTTCAGAGGCAGTAGTGTTCTAGATCTCACTGCTGTACAGTAGTATCAGCAAAATGTCTGTATTGCAAAGATGAGCTCTTGCTGTCATGGTAAGCTTGCAGTCAGAACCTGTACTTTGGGATTTTTTAAGGTAATCTAGATTCTTCTTTTCTTCCTTTTTATTTATGGATCTAATTAATTGTATATTTGCATTATCTTTTTCAGATATACATGCTGTTGGAAAAGTTCTACGTGCTATCCATTAGACTCGTATTGAAAATGGCACAGCAGATATCATGTCTTTGGTCTTTCTTATGGGAATTCACAGGCCAAACTCCCCTGAGCATTTGCAATATCATGAGGCTTAATGAAATCAACCCAATGACATCTTCAAAAAGTAATGTCTGCAGGATCCCACCATCCATAAGGAATTCCCTCTTTGGCTTAGACTTTGATCATCATAGTGACAAATACTTTTATTGAGTACACATCTTCATGTTTCATACATGACCTAATGTTGATTTTCAAAGGGTCATCAAAAAGTTATTTCTATTGTTCTATCTTCCAAGGAATCTTGAATGACATTGATATATATATATACATATATGGGAAAAAAGAAAACAGAAAAAATCAATACACTGTTGGTTAAGATAGGGATTGGTCCAACCATTCTGTAAAGAAATTTGGAAATATGTTGTTACTAAAATGCCTCTGAATCCAGAGATCTTGCTGCTAGGCATATATCCCAAGGAGGTCAAAGACAAAAAGAGAAATGCATTATATAACAAAAGATTTTAGGGGCACTTTTTGTAGTAGAAAATAATTAGAAACAAAATATTTGCTCATTAACTAGGGGATGGCTAAACAAATGTAGTGAACAAATGTAACGGATTATTACTGAGTTGTAAGAAATAATGAAGGTGAAGAATACAGAAAAGTCTGGGAATTGTTTGAACAATCTGGCTAGCAGCTTCTATGGGGGTAAAAGATCCACCCACAGCCAGCACCCTGAACTTCAAAATAAAATGCAAACAAATTACAAACATCAACAGACAGACTTTGTCTGATTCAAATCCCAACACAGAGTTACCAGAGTTCAACAAAGTTTCAGCATCCAGGTTTACAAGCTGGAAGGCTCCTTAGCTACAGCTGCCCGGAGTCTCCTCATCAACACCATATCCAGAGCCCCGCACAAATGGCTCTGTCCTCCCTTCTTATAGGGCTTCAGACATCAAACATCATCTGAATCACCAGAGCTCAGGCTCTGGTGATTGGTTCTCGAGTTGTCCCCTCCCCTTAGGACCCTGGGAGGTTCACATCCACATGGATTATGTTAACACCTATTGGGGTTTGGACCTGGGGCTTAGCACCTAGTAAAGCTCACTGAGATAAATTGAGTCACTCAAAGAAAACAAAGGCCATTCTGGTTACAGGAATATTATATGAACTGATGCAAAGTGAAGTAAGCAGAATAAAAGAAAGACAATGACAACAAAGGAGGAAGGAATAAGCATTTATTAAGAACCTTAATAATAATAATATTTACTTAGTGCATACTATGTACTAGGCATTATGCTAAGCATTTTACAAAAAATATCTGATTTGATGTTCACAACAACCCTGTGAGGTAAGTGTTGCTATTATCCTTTTTTATAAGTTGAGGAAACTAAAGTAAATAGAGGTTAAGTGATGGCCCAATACATACAGCTAAGAGATAACGGGGGTTGGATTTGAACTCAGATATTCCTGACTCCAGGCTCAGTACTCTATCTACCATGCCATCAAGCAGCATCTAATATAACAGAAACAATATAAATGGAAAGAAAGAACAATCAAAAAATCTAAACTGAATGCTATGTAATTATAATAACCAAGCTTGATTCTTAAAGAGACAGAATAATATAACTTTTTTCCTTCTTTTCACAGGGTTCAAACTTGTTTGATATTTTGGGTTACTTGTACCAAACTGCATTATCCTTCCCATTTTCTTTTTTATTATTTGTTTTAATGTACATGAACAGGACAGTTCTTTGAATAGTGGTGGGACTGGATTATATCAGAAAAGGGAAATGTTGTAAAAGATATATAAATACAATTTTAATAGATTAAAAGTCAGAATATGAATAGCTCACTATATATTAATAGTGTTGAAAAAACTCATAAATACAGACACTGAAGCTAACCTTGCCTGTTTTTTGTGGGAGGAATAGTATTGCATGTAGGGGGATGGAGAAAAGGGCAGGGTGTTAAGAGGAAGAAGATTACCCCCAAAGAATTAATAGGAAGGCCAACTCAGAAGCAGCCAGACCACAAGTTTAGGCTAAGGAAGGAAACTAAAGAATAGAATCCAAGGAAGATTAGATAGGAGGAATTAAAAGTCCAAAAAAGATATCTTTCAAAAGAAAATCCCTGTTTATTTACAGCTCACTGTTTGTAGATTTCATTGTATTTTGCCTTGAAGTCTCCAATATAAAAAGAATGATAAGGATTTTAGTTTCAGCACTTTCATCAGGAGGGAAATAAAGCTGTAAAAAGTATTGTACCCTTGGAGCTTCCATTACTTACAGATAAAACATATATTGAATGCCCATCAGGCATCAAAAAGAACCAATGGAGCTTTTAGCAAGAATATGAGGATTGTTTTACAATACCCATCTGACAGGTTTCGGGTCTCTTTTCTATATTATGTTTGAGTTTGCATATTTCCTGGACTATGCTGGAGGGAATCCACTTCATTTTTTCTTTTTTTTCTACCAAAAAGATGCTTCAAAGGCATCATTTATGTCCAGTTAATAGAATATAATGTCCACGTTTGGGCTGCTCCAGTAGACTTTAGGATATTTCCCTACAGGCCTGAGGCAGAGATTCAGCTTAGCCAACATTAATTATGTTCATAGTATGTGAAAAGCTGAACTACCGATAATAAATTATTATAGAAATGCTCTTAGGGTTTCTAATAAGTGTTTGTTGGCTGACTTTAAGCATCTATTTTCATCATCAGTAATAATGGAACTATCACATTTGAACTCTAACACTCCAGTCTCCAATGAAGAAGTAGAAATAGCACTTACAAGGGGAAAATTGGGAAAAACAGATGAACCAAGTAAATATTCAGGAAATCTGTGTTGGGGGCAAAACAGTCTTAGGAGTACTGAAGAATCATATTCTAAAACATATCAGGATGGGAGAAATAACAAAGGAATGGGGTGGGGGGAATCAATATTACAAAAAAGGGGTTTGAAGAGATTTCGATAATTCCTGATCCCTATCTATTTTTTCACCTGTATAAAATATTTGAGAGCCAGGATGATACAGTGGATATAGAGCTGACCTTGAAACCAAGAAGACAACAAAATTATCATGTAAATTTCTTTTTTTTTCCTTCCCTCATTTTCCTACTTCTTTGACCCTTCAGAGACACATAGGTGAAGTGGATCCTATCTCCTCTAAAAGGACTGTACTAAGGCTTATCCCAAGTTTGTTCTAATCCTACTACAAGAAAAGATAGGGTAAATGGGACACCGGATGTATTGCATGGCCTTTCTCAGTATTTATGGAACTTCTGGGATTTATAGATAAACAGTGCACCAGATCGACAGGTGTAGATGAGGGATTACATGGGTAGATGATGACACACATCAATCATCCAAAATACATAGTCTGTTTATGATTATAAGATGCTATGAATCCTTTTTATTAATCTAATTGCTGACTTGGAAGTAACCTGGGCTTCCTCCTCATTCCTTTATCCCTGAAAAAGGGAGTAGAAGTCCTTTTCCCTTCTCCAACCCCCTCCCATTCTCTATGAACTTTATGATTGTGTGGGAACTAACCTCATAGAGAACGACAGAAAAAAAGCCAAGAAAGGCAGTAATAACTATTTCTGTGACCATGAAGAAGATTTTTCTTTTTTTCCTAATCACCTAAGTATATTAAAAACTGCAAGGAGCCACATATTGTGTATCTGAATAAATAAGACACATATGGGAGACAAACCAAAAGAAGATTCCCTATGAGGAGTAAGGCCCAAAGTAATTATAGTGATTTTTGTATTTTAACATTTTATTAATATTTCACATACTAGACTATGATTCAGGAAAGGTAGATTGCAGGAATGGTGAAATCAAAGGTCACTAAGCATAAAAACAATAGCCACAATTAGTGAGATATCATTGAGGAGGTAGAACAAATAGTTCAGGCTTTTGCAGGAGTTGAACCCTAATAGTCAAAGGGGATGTTTCAGCTTGCTTAAAGGTTGGCAATACCACTACATGGGCACCCAGAGGGAATAATTTGAGTAGAATGCCACCTAATTGCTACCTTAGGTAAAGTACCCTAAGTTAATTAAAAAGAGCCAAAATCAAACAACCATTTCACAGGAAATTACAGTATCATGGAAACAAAGAATTGGGAATAAAAAAATGTATAGTCAAGAAGGTCAAATATTGAGGAATAGTAAAGAAGAATAATGAATGAACAAAAAAGAACCACTGGATTTTTCATTTAGGAGGTGCTCCTAAAAAAAAGTTCTAGTAGATGGAAAGGAGGAAAGCCAGGTTGCAGGGTCTTAAAGTATGAATAAATGAGTGAGAAGTGAGGAAATTAAAGCAGCAAACACATTTCAATCTTTCTAGAAACTTGATGATGGAGGTGGGGAAAATCATTTAAAGGAAAGGGCAAGACCAAGAGACAATCTTTTGAAGATGGGTAGGCCTAAGTATGTTTCCAGAGGGGAACAAGCCAATAAGTAGGGAGACATTTAAGATGAAAAAGCAAGGGTAGATTACAGGTGGAGCAGTGTCCAAAATGATAAGAGAGGGAATTAAAAGATGCATGCAGTTGGAAAGAGGTTAGCTTTGGCAAGGAAGGCTATAAGAGTAGAGGGAGCAAGATGGTGGCTGGAAAGCAGGGACTTGCCTAAAGCTCTTCCCAAGGACCCTCCAGTCCACTCAAGGAAATCTCATATAGAATCATACTATGTGAGAACTTTGTTTCCTAACCTCTCATAAGTACTTCATTGATGGAAGTAAGAGACCTCAAAGAACCTCAGGCTGAAAGTGGACATATATAATCACCTAGTACAACTTCCTCATTTTATAGATGAAGCAAATTTTACAGATAAGCAGGGAACAAATAAGAATAGTTTGAGTCTATATTTGGCAAGGGATAATTTCAAATAAGTCTAGATTGACATATAAGCACATATTTGGTGTCTCTGCATAAATTAAAAAAAAAAACTTTGTTAGCGAGTATGTATAGATTACACAGTATTTCCCCTTCAGCTAATGTTTATCTTGAATTATGAAAGAAAATATAAAATGGCTACCATCAGGCCAAATAGCATGGAACTAATTCCCTTAATTCCATTAAATTGCTGTTATATACCAGTTGATTCTCCTTAGATAATAGGAAATAATCAAATCATAAAAATTTTTTCTTTCATTAAAACCAAATACTAATTTCTGACTCAGTTCTGAAAACCAATAGAGAATTAAAATGTAATTTCTGGCTTGGAGAGCTAGAGGGTTATTACAGTGTTTTTTTTAATATGTGAAGGATTACAAATGGCCAACTAAAAAGCCTGTTTGCTTAACCTTGTTCTGTTTGGAAATTACTAGGTAGGTTAATATTACTTATTAAATTGCTCCCTTACATTTTACCCTTAAATTGTGCATTTTCACTTTGATCTCTTATTTTTGGTAAATAGACCTGCCATAAACTTTGATGGAAATTAGACTGAAAAGGATCAAAAACTGAGCAATAAAAGTGAAGCTTGTTAATTAGAGCTCATTAAGGTTTCTCAGACACAATGTCCTTTTCTAGATACTATATAAAACACTATCAGTAGGACAATCCAATGGCTCTTTAAGAGTAAAGATTAAATAAGATGGCATTGATGTATATAGTCAACAACTAATTGCTTAATGAGATGATTTTTCTGTTTATGGATTATCAAGATCCCTTGATTTTTTATCTTCTTGCTGTCCTTTTAGCCATTTCCTTCACCAATAGATTTAGAGCACCCCAAGTACTTTAAGATATAATTGAGAATGACCATGTAGGAGAATTTCTAGTTGTTTTGGATTGCTTACCAGCACCTGGCCTTGCCCTGAACAGAACACTGCATTCAAGTCAGTCATTTAAGAGCCTACTATATGTCAAGAATGTGCTAGCTACTGGAAATAGAAGGAAAAAAACAAAACGGGCTAATTATTCTAAAAGGGAGAAACAATTTGCAATATACATATATATATACACATACATGCACACACACATATATAAATATATACACATAAATATATATACATATATGCATGTATGTATATGTATATATGTACATATATATGTATATGTGTAGGTATATTATATTTATGTGTGTGTATACACACCATGTAAATATAAAGTATTGGTGAGAGAAACAAAATTAAGAAGGGGGATCAGGAAAAGTCTCATATAGAAGATGGTACCTTAGCTCAGCCTTGAACAGAACTAGCGATTCTAAGAAGGAAACAGAAAAAGAGAGAGAGCATCCCAAGCATGGGGCAAAAGCTATTGTTGTAGTTGTTGTTTTTGTTCATCCTTTGTTCTTAAAGAGGACCATGACATCAGGGAGGTGATACAATGATACACAAGTGAACTCGATTTAATTGAGGGAAGGCCCTGCAGAGTTACCAGCCTCAGTCTCCCCTCTGGAGCCATCTGGGTCCAGTGGCAAGATATAAATCAGGACAACTGGCCCTGGATGCAATGGAAGACCTTAGCCTTTTTAAGATAAAGCCTTTAATAGGTCTCAGGAGATGGAATGCTGGGTAATGAGAACAGCAAGTATGCAGCTCTGGCAAGGCCAACAAGGACATGGGAGCAAGTAATGAGAAATCAGTCTAGAAAAAAAAAATTCAGAGTCAGCTCTTGAAGGCTTTAAATGCCAAAGAATTTGCATTTCATCCTACTTAGAGACAGCCACTGGATATCCTTGAAAGGGGAAGACATTGTCCAGACCTGTTTTTTTGGAATGCAAATCTAACACCTATACAGAGGGTAGATTGGAGATTGGAGAGATTTTAAGCACGGAGAAGAGATATCTTAGATTTTGCTTATGTGAGTGGTACCGGTAAGCTGTATATGCTTAGCAAGTTGAAATCTCATGGAAGGAGAAAGGAAACAAGGATGGGGTCATGAACTCCCCTTGCTAAAATAAACCTATCAAGAGCTTCTCTTCCAAGCTGTCCTCACTGGTCCAAAGAATTAACCACTGGGTTTTTATACTACCATATATGACATTTTTGTCATTTTGGGGGCAAATATACTCATCAATAAGACCATAGATCCAATGGAGTAAAGAAATATTTTTGGATAATGTGAATGTTTCATCAGAATTAGGTGCCTGTAGAAGAAGTAATGATATTATTTAATTATGGAAAAGATAGGACTTCAAAGGATATTTGAAATGCTGGTAGGGGGAGAAGCAAGATTATTGAAAACTTAGCATCTTTGAAAATGTCTCTTCAAGGGGGTGGAGCCAAGATGGCAGCTGGAAAGCAGGGACTTGCTTAAGATCTCCCACAAAACCCTCCAACCACCTGCAAAAAATGGCTCTGAACAAATTGTAGAGCTGCAGAATCCATGAAACAGCAGAAAGAAACAGGTCTCCAGCCCAGGACAGCCTGGATGGTGGCTGGGAAGGGTCTATCACATGGTGCTGAGAGCGGATGGCAGTCCATTGTGGGCCACACCAGGACAGAGCAGACCCTGAGTCAGCCAGCTGGAACAGGCCTTGGGGCCATGAAACAGTGAGCTGTGCCAGTTACCAAACTTCTCAACCCACAAACGCCAAAGACCACAGAGCAGGCTAGTGGGAAAAGTTCTAGATCAGGTTAGAAAGTGGTCTGGCCCAAGCCCTGGGGGTGGTAGAGGTGATGCAGAAATGGTGGCAGCAGCAGCAGGAAGCTACTGTGGCTGCTTCCAGAGTCCCTGGCTCACACAGTGGGAGGAATCAAGTGGCAGACCAGAACAAGAGTGCAGGGCTTGATTTGCCCTGCTTGGATCTGGGTCGTGTTCCTGGTTAGCCGTTCTTGGGGGAGGAGGAACACTGCTGTGGCAGAGCCTGCGGTAACAGTGGAGCAGAAGTAGCTCTGAAAATAGCAGCGCAGGCCCTCAAGCTTGGGACAAAGCACTCTCTACTCTACAAGCAGTAATACCCTGTCAAAAAGCTCAAGCGTCAAGTAGTTGGCTGGGAACATGGCCAGGCAGCAAAGAAGGATGCAGACTCAGACTCTAGAATCTTTTTTGGTGATAAAGAAGATCAAAACATACAGCCAGAAGAAGTAAACAAAGTCAAAGAACCTACATCAAAAGCCTCCAAGAAAAATAGAAATTGGTCTCAGACCATAGAAGACCTCGAAAAGGATTTGGAAAAGCAAGTAAGAGAAATAGAAGAAAAATTGGGAAGAGAAATGAGATGCAAGAAAACCATGAAAAACAAGTCAACAACTTGCTACAGGAGACTCAAAAAAAAAATGCTGAAGAAAATAACACCTTAAAGAATAAACTAAGCCAAATGTCAAAAGAGCTCCAAAAAGCCAACGAGGAGAAAAATGCCTTGAAAGGCAGAATTAGCCAAATGGAAAAGGAGGTCCAAAAGACCACTGAAGAAAATACTACCTTAAAAATTAGATTGAAGCAAGAGGAAGCTAGTTACTCTATGAGAAACCAAGATATCATGAAACAAAAACAAAAGAATTAAAAAATAGAAGGCAATATGAAATATCTCATGGGGAAAACCACTGACCTGGACAACAGATCCAGGAGAAATAATTTTAAAATTACTGGACTACCTGAAAGCCATGATCAAAAAAAGACATCACCTTTCAAGAAATTATCAAGGAAAACTGCCCTGATATTCTAGAGCCAGAGGGTAAAATAGAAATTGAAAGAATCCATCGATCGCCTCTTGAAAAAGATCCCAAAAAAGAAAACTCTTAGGAATATTGTCATCAAATTCCAGAGTTCCCAGGTCAAGGAGAAAATATTACAAGCAGCCAGAAAGAAACAATTTGAGTATTGTGGAAACACAATCAGAATACAAAATCTAGCAGCTTCTACCTTATGGGACTGAAGGGCTTGGAATATGATATTCCAGAGATCAAAGGAGCTAGGATTAAAACCAAGAATCACCTACCCAGCAAAACTGAATATAATGCTCCAAGGCAAAATATGGATTTTCAATAAAATAGAGGACTTTCAAGCTTTCTCAGTGAAAAAACCAGAACTGAATAGAAAATTTGACTTTCAAACACAAGAATCAAGAGAAGCATGAAAAGGTAAAGAAGAAAGAGAAATCATAAGGGACTTACTAAAGTTGAACTGTTTTGTTTACATTCCTACAGGGAAAGATGATGTGTATAATTCATGAGACCTTTCTCAGTATTAAGGTAGCTGAAGGGAATATACGTACATACATAGACAGAGGGCACAGGGTGAGTTGAATATGAAGAGATGATATCTAAAAAAAAATCAAATTAAGGGATGAGAGAGGAATATATTGAGAGAGGGAGAAAGGGAGAGATAGAATGGGGTTAATTATTTCACATAAAAGTGGCAAGAAAAAGCAGTTCTGTTGGAAGTGAAGAGGGGTCTGGTGATTGGGAATGAGTGAATCTTGCTGTCATCGGATGTGACTCGAGGAGGGAATAACATACACATTCAATTGGGTATCTTACTCCACAAGGAAGTAGGGGGAAGGGGATAAAAAAGGAGGGATGATAGAATGGAGGGTAGATGGGGGAAGAGGTAATCAAAAGCAAACACTTTGAAAAAGGGACAGGGTCAAGGGAGAAAATTGAATAAAGGGGGACAGGATAGGATGGAGGGAAATATAGTTAGTCTTTCACAACATGAGTATTATGGAAGTGTTTTACATAATGATACATGTGTGGCCTATGTTAAATTGTTTGCCTTGTTAGGGAGGGTGGATGGGGAGGCAAGAGGGGAAAGAATTTGGAACTCAAATTTTTAAAATCAGAAGCTAAAAAGAAAATTTGGTTTTGCATGCAACTGAGAAATAAGATATATAGGGAATGGAGCTTAGAAATCTTTCCTGCCCTACAAAAAAGTAAGGGGAAAGGGAATGGGGGGGCGAAGGGAGTGGGGTAACAGAAAGGAGGGCTGACTGGGGAGTGGGGCAATCAGAATATATGCCATTTTGGAATGGAGGAGGGTAGAAATGGGGAGATAATTTGTAACTCAAAATCTTGTGGAAATTAATGTTTAAAACTAAAATATTAAACAAATAATAATAAAAAAGAAAATGTCTCCTCAAACACTTATAATCTGAATTCTCTATGGAAATTATTCTCACTAATCTTTTTGGAATTCACTTTCTGTATAAAGTTGATGATATTTTCTCAGTTTTTATCTTCCTTAATATCTCAAGCACATTAGGTACTATATCAGTAAGGCAAGATTCATGACCTCCAGGATGACCATGAACATGCCTGAATGGTTCAGAATCTTGAAGTATAAGAAATTCTCTAGGTAGAAGGCAGAGGAAGTATAACATTTATTTAGACACAAGAGAATCCAATCCCAGGAGCATTAATCCCAACTCCATATAGTAGCAATAATATTCCAAAGCCAGTAAGCCCACCTCAATGCAGAAACAAGGAAATTATTACACAATATTATACCAAGGAGTCAAGTCATCCTGTAAGCTTCCCCCCTGCTAGGGCCTTCCTATAAACAGTCACCCACGGATACTAACTCTCCACTCAGCACTCTTTTCTGAAATTCTGTAGACACTGAATTCCTACTCCTTCTCCTTGGGCAGAATTCCGATTCCTGTAGCTCTTGCTGCCTCAATGTCCTCTTGATGTCTGCTTCTGAATCCTGCCTCTTTCAGTTATGCTGCTCTCAGTTCTGGGCTCTCTTCTTGTACAGTACTAGCCTGTATCTGATTGACTAGAACTCAGTGCACATACCATTGGCTCTGGTCTTAGCAACTCCCTTTAGGGCCCTGAGGGCTTCACATCCACATTGGCTTAACTAGCAAAAGGGTGTGGGCCTGGGGCCTCACACCTAGTTAGTGAAAGGGGGTGGGCCTGCCTGTAATCAGGCCTCCTTTTGTTGACCCCACCTGAGGCCTATTCAATGGGTGGGAAAGATCTTTCACTTACAGATTGACCTTACAGGCACCATTGGCTATCCTCCCTTCAAAGATGCTCTTCTGTTTCTCTTCTGGCCTCATGCTCCTCTTCCTCTCCTCAAATTTTCTTTTCTTCTCCCTTAGGTTTTCTCTTTTCTCCCTTCCCTCTCCCAATTTATACACACACACACACACACACACATGTATGTATGTATGTATGTATGTATGTATGTATGTATGTATATGTATATATGTATGTATAGGTATATGTATATATGTATATGTATACATACATATATCCATGTGTGCATATGTAAATATGTACATGTATGTATATATACGTGTGCATGAATATATGCATGCATACATGTGTGTATGTGTTTTGCACAAAACTCTGCTCTTGGTCCAAGATTCTGCTCTTTCTTCAGTCCCTTAGAAAACTTCACCATTCTAATTGTATAAAGTACCACTTCTGTACCCTGTGTCTCTGCTATATTGTAAATTCCTTGTGAATTAATTATAATCACCATTCATTTATATACTGCTTTATCACTTGCACAGTAATTTACTCAGAACAACCTTGTGAAATAGAAAGAACAGATGTAAAGTCTCCTAGGTCATCATTGTGGTTGTAACTCTCAGGATACATTGAGGGGAATCTTTTCTGGTTTATAGCCCCCATGCCAAAAATGAAAATGAAAAAGAGCCACTTGACACAATATTCTGGCATCAACACATCCCCCCTTCCTGCAAGCATGAAATTTACAATATTAAAGAAGAAGTTAAGCTTTATTAAAGGAACAAGTTAATAATAGTGACTCACACTGATACTATACTGTACCGTACACAAAACATTTTCATCACAATAACCTTTTGAGATAGGTAGTAAAAGTATTATTATAAAAAAGTTATAGAAATGAAAATGGAAATAAGCAATATGAAGTGACTTGCCCAGTGTCACAAAGATAAGGTTAATATCGAGATTTGAACCCAGGTTTCTAACTGACCATAAGTTCAGTGTGTTTTCTACTATTCCACATTGGGAAACAAAACATACACCTTGGAAAATAAAATCTCCAATGAGCTAGTCTTTCCTAAAAATCTTTGCAAATCTCTAGTTATCTATAGTACATGTGTAAAACACAACCCATGGACCACATGTGGCCCACAACATTTCTGAGTATGGCCCAAACAGATTAGAATGTAATTGAGAAATATTTGACAAAATAAATACAAATAAATAAAACAGATAATATTAATATATGGCTTTCTAAGTAAATATGAGGTCTACAGTGATCCTTATGTACTGTTTAGGGTCCTGTTCTTCTAAATGAGTTTGACACAAGTGACCAAATAGTCCCAACCATTATGGTTCCTCCTACACTATAGTTTCCTACGTACAGTTTGAAGTGTTGCTCTCTAATACTTTCTAATTCCTGCTGCTTGTTAGCTGCTGGTAAAGCTGCACAAGTTTATCTATCTATCTATCTGTCTGTCTATGGCTATCTATATCTATCTCTACATATACACATATGTATATATATATATATATATACACATATGTATATATATATATATACACATATGTATATATATACACATATGTATATATATATATATATATATATATATATATATATATATATATATATATATATATAGGTTTTTTGTTTTTGTTTTTTACTGAACACCACCAGGTGTTGTTTTCTTTCTTCATTCTACAGGCCTTGCTGCCTTTCTGGAGATGTGTAACAGCAAGCACCCTGGCATATCCAGGATGGCCTGCTAGCACAGGTTCTTAGATCTGCTTTTCTAGGAAAGACTGCTCAAAAGGGGGTTAACAATCCTATTTTTAATTACATTCACTAGTTCAGGGAAAAGTTCATTACCCTGAATGTCAGAGAAAATACAAGCAGAGAAATTAGCACAAAAACCAACAGACAGGAATCAAAGCAATATTACTACTCACCTTACATACATCACTGAATCGAAAGAGCCTTTATATCTGATTAGTTGGGGGGCTCTGAACAAAATGGCTATTCAGGGTCTAAACCAGGAAATTTAAAAAGTCCTTCACATGAGTGAACCCCCACAGCAAAACACCAACCTCAGAGTATGTGTACACTTCTCAGAGCCAGAAGGCATCATAACCCTGATGACTCAGTGCCTAATTAGTTTAGTACCAACAGGTACTTCCTGCAAGCAAGCCTCCCAATAAGCAAGCTGACCCCTAAGCAAGCTCCTTCTTAGGCAAATTTCTCCCCCAATGAGCTCTATGTGACTCAGGATATATTACAGCTGTGATTGAACACATATGGTCACTTAGGCCTATCAATGCACAAGGAAGATCTTCCTATTCCGTTAACACTACAAGGTGTCTCCAGATTCTAGGTCTTCTCTGTTTTCAGCACAAATGTTTCTTTCTAAGATCTTGAGATAAAAGGGAAGGTGGAGAGAGGGGGTTTTTTTGTTTGTTTTTTAGTGAGGTTCTATACGAAAAAGAAGGTGAGTCATATAAGCTTTAAGAAAGGCATTAGTATATTGAGAACCAATGTGCAGGCAAAGCTAAAAATCTGACTTTTTGTGTTAGGGATTAACTGTGTCTGTACAAAGGAACATGATTTGTTGCGTAACTATTAAAGAAGTATGCAGACAAGAACCTGAATCTGGAGTCAAGAGGACTGGGCTTCAAAATCCAGATCTCCTTATTTATTATCTGTGTGAGTTTGGACAAATTAACCTTTCTGGGATTCAGTTTTCTCATTTTTAAAGGGAGGGAATTGGGATTAGTGGATACAAAGGTTCATTTTAGCTCTAAATTTATGATTTTGTGCTTACATGATTTCATTTGAAATAGACAAGTTTACAACAATACTAAAACTTTTTTCCCTTATGAATGTTATTAAAAAATATTCTTGGTTATATAGGATTGGCTATTGGGGTGGAGAGAAGGAAAGAATACAGGGAGAAATTAAGATGACGTGAAAACAAAATCTATCAATAAAATCTATGTTTATAAGAAGCTTATTGAAAAAATTCTCTATCTGAATAATAATAGATAATAAAACATGATAGTCTTTTTCTTTTTTCTCTTCACTACTAAGCTAGAATATATTGAAACTCAATAAAATTATGTGAAAACACAAACTCTTTCACTTCTCTTTTACTAATCTATGATTTCCATTTGTAAAATCATCATTTCTCTTAAAACAATACTGTTTCCAATGGGGAATTAACTATTTTATTGTCACATTTTGAATATGAGTGTAATTGACAAAAATGAAAATTATAAAATGTAAACTAATTTCAAAGTATAAGTGTGCTCACATCCTTGCATAACTAGAGTAACAGTTTGACATCATGGCTGGAATTGTTGTGAAGTTATTGATTCTGTCTCTGGGACTGAGAATTTTTATTACTATTTCCTTCACTGTTGAGAATCATCTCTAATTGTGGATTTGGGCTCTAGAATATCATGTGAGGAGGAAAGTTGCTAAGCTAGGACTCAACTAGCTGAATATAAGAAGGCATTTGGAGCATGCAGGTATGGTAAATATAAATTTCCACTGATCATTGGTCTGTCATTTCAGTTCTAACAATGATATGGGATTTAGGGAAAGTCCATTGGGTGGGGGAGAAGGAGCAAAAAAGAAGGAAGAATTCCTTAATCTTTAATCAAATGGTCCCCAAGGAGAAGAGATCTTGTTATACCATCAGAAGACAATAAGTAGAAGAGAAAAGTTCACTACAAATGACAAGATATAGTTATAATCTATTTAGGTACTTTACTTAATGAATAAAAGAGAGAGGAATTCCAGGTGCCAGAGCATCAAGAAATTCAGGTGAACATGACAAGATGATTTCCTATCTGTAACCTGATTCTAACAAATAAAAACAAATTGGTTTCCAAAGTAAATATGATGGGAATCTTAGGAGTACATGAACCTTCCATCTTAGAGTTTATAATATATAAAGATGGTGAAACCTGGTGTGACCTGATGTGTGCCTAGATTTACGTAAAATACCTTGGCCAAAAAATGCTAGAGTAGAAGGTAGGTCAAAGAGGATTGTAAGCTCTAGTGAATAAAATGTTTATGACATAAATACTAACTATTCCAGTGAAGAAGGAAAAAAAGATAGCATATAAAAAAATTCATCAATCAACTTAGATTCTTTAAAAGGTATGTATAGAAGATGAAAAGAAGGTCAAGTAGACTAAGGATAAGTAAGTAGAATAGCCCTTTCAGTAAAGTGATGGGAGTAATCAAGATCAGAAAGAAATAAGGCTGGTGGAGAAAGTTACAGACCAATAAAAGGACTTTTTTTTTCTATGTGAAGTTTAAGAGGGAGATCAAAGAAGCATAGGACCATTGCTCAGGGTGGATGGAATGATGGAAGCAAGGCATAAGTAAATTTGGAATTCTTTTTACTTTCTTTTTTTCTCTGACAAGGAAAACAATCTTTTGACTGGGAAAGATAGAAAATTATTAAGTTACTTGAAAACCAAGATAAATGAGGGGATGTTAGAACATGTTGAGTCATAAGACCATCACTGGAAATGGAAGGATGATGTATATCATTGCTGAGGTATAATCAGTGATCTTCTGAAGAATGAAAGAATGTATATTTTCAGAAGTATAAAAGGGCCAATCTCATAGTAATTTTTTTTTAAAAAGTAAGAAGCGGAGCCCTTAAACTGCAATGAGACTGATTTTAATTTCTGGTAAAATTCCAAAATTTCCTATTAAAGAAATGTTATGTATGCATTTAGAAAGAAAGGAAGTGGACACTATGAGGCATCATGAGATTATATACATCATTCCAGACTAATTTCATTTACTTATAGACAGAAATACTAGACAGCAGTAATCAGTAATTAAATCTTCTCCCTTGTTGCCTAGTACTGTGCTTCATAAGAATAGATACAGATGGAAGGGGAGAGAAAGGGAGAGAAAGAAAGAGAGAGAGAGAGAGAGAGAGAGAGAGAGAGAGAGAGGATTAAGTGACTTGGTGGCCAAGATCAGAAGAATTCAGACAATGAATCTGAACCCAAGTTTTGCTGACTCTGACTCAGTTCTCTATCCAGTATACCATGCTGTCTCTGGGTACGTTAGACCTCTATAACATAAGCCATACCCTTTGATGTATTATTTTTTTCAGTACCACGGATGCTTCCTTTTTCTGCTTAATTATATCCAGCCCAGACTCTACCTGAACTTGAGGCCCACATCACCAATTGCCTACCGGAAATTTCAAACAGGATGTACCAAAGGTACCTCTAACTCAATATATCTCATTTAACTCTCTATGTTCCCTTCAACCACACCTGTCTCCCCTCCCTACTTGTGTCCAAGGTACTATCAAACTTCCAGTGTGCCAGTTTAACAACCTTAGTAATATCTGCAACTTTTCAGTGTCCATTACTAGATACATCTAATCAGTTACAAATCGTGCCTTTCTACTTCCATCACTTCTTTAAAATCTGACTCTTTCCATTCACACAGATTAGTTCAGGCCCTTATTAGCTCTTCTCCTAGATTAGTGAAATAGCTTCCTAATTGACCTCCCTGCCTCAAGTTTCCCCCTACTCTATGCCTCTCCCATACACAGCTGCCAAAGTAATTTTCCACAAGTAAAGACATAATCTCATGACTCCCCTACTCAATCAACTCTGGTGGCTTCCTATTATCTCTAGAATATGTTTAACTTTTAAAGTCCTTCACAACCTAGACCCAACTTATCTGTCCAATATTATTTGACATGATTCCTCCTTCTATACTCTGCAGCTCATCAAACTGGTCTTCTCTGTTCCCACAGGGAGCACACTTCATCTACTGTCTCCATGTGTTTGCACTGACCATCCCCCATGCCTGAGTTTCCTTCCTTTTTGATGCCCTTCAAGCACTATCTTCTGCAGGAAGCAGAAAATGCTCCTTGATCTCCCCACTTTCTACCTCCCTTCCTCCTAAACTGCCTTTTATGTAACTACTTTGTATATGTTTGCACTCATTCACTTTATAATTATGCTACATATAAATAAGCACTTGTTGCACTCATAAGAAGATAAATTTGGGGGAGTAAAAATTGTTTTATTCTTTGTACTTTTATTACCCAGTGCCTAGCCCAATATGATGCTTAATAAATACTTGTAGATTAGTTGAATGAATGCATGCATGAAGGAATGAATACAAGCCTTAAAGGGCTATTTAATATTTGCAAGACACAGGAGAAAAATAAAAGATCTAAATATTTTCTGCAGGCTAAAGAGAGTAGCACAAATGAAGGTCAGTAAGAGACTATATGGGAAGAGCAAAAGTCAAGTACTGAGACTAGTTAGAAGGGAAAAAAATGCTAGGATGTGGGAAATGGTAGATTGGTAGCACCACACATGTTTTAAACTAGATATAGAATCTCAGAGAAATTTCAGAATTGGAGAGAATCAAAGTTCAGATAGTCAAATCCATTTCTTAGCAGGAATCTAGTGTACAAATTTCCCCAACAAGTATTCATCTAGCTTCCTCTTAAAGTCCTTTAGTATTGAGAATTCACTACCTCCTCAAACAGCCCATTCTATTTTGGGGGATTGTTTTGATAAAAAGTTTTTCCTTGCATTGCATTGACATTTGTATCCCTTAGACTTTCACCCATTAGTCCTAGTTCTGCCTTTTGGAGACAAGCAAAACAATTCTAATTTCTTTTGGAAAAGATAATTTTTAAATTTCCTTTTTAACTTTAGTTAGAACTTTCCATGTCTTTCTTTTGAAAAATAGTTTTTTTTAAAATAAAATTTGCCATTGTGTGAGGAAGTTATGAATGTAGTTAAAATTCAGGAACATGTTTCTCATTTTTGTGGATGCACATTCTATTAACTGAAAGAAAAATCTCTAGAGACTCTAATCTTCCACAGACTCACAAGACCATTCAGGTACTACAGGCTCATTCTCACTAGCATACTAAAATACCTTAGGGTTCACATGGGCACTCTGACACCAGAGACTCCCATGCAGCACTATTCACAAAACCCACTGAGAGGAAGTAGAATTATAATAAGAATAAATAAGTATGCCATTTAAAGCTCTACTAGGAAGAATCTCAGTTTCTGAATGAAAAACACTTTTCATTCTAAGACATGTGAACCAGAGAAAACACCAATTAAAGTCAGTATCTTTCTCTATTTGCTATATTGCAAAAGAAGATCTAGAAAAGCAATCATGCCTAAGCTCACTGCACAGATAGCTGCAGTATGGAATGCTAATTGGAGATGTCTGGTTTTTTTATTGCTATTTATTCTTTACTAGGCTAGATTCATATTGTTGCTATTATTAAGATTTATTACATGTGCCATTCAATTCATGAATATTCCCTACCCCAAAATAGGAAACCAATATATTTTTAGTTAATATCCTATACTAAGAACTCTAATAAGGTAATAATCCAATGAACAGCAGAGAAGGCAATTCTCTCACCCATAGCATACTCACTTAGGACCCCCTCCTCCATCACCCACCACGCTTGTGCAGGGCTGCACAACAGAAACTAATTGTACTTCCCACATCTCAAACCACTGCCCAGAAAAAAAAACAAAAACAAAAGCAGAAAGAAGCTTTTCCCAGTTGGGACAGCTGAATGACTATGATCTGTGTTTCATTATAGCTCAAATGAAGAACTGAGTAACAAAGGAAACAGGGCATGGCATGTTTATGTCACTCTGGTACTCCATTAAACCTAAGGGAAAGGTCTCAGAATCCAACTAGGGTCAGTCAGTTCTGTTCCCCCATAAGTCACTTGAGGCAGAGACTGGAGCTGATAAAACATGAATTTCCCAGAACAGAAAGTCAACATGATTTCTTTCAGGTCCAACCACTAGGGAAACTGCCATCAATGAGGAAAGAATCAGAAAGTGATCAGAAGGGTAATTTAAGGAAAAAAAGACTGAAATTACCAAAGATTCAGAAGGAAGAAACTCTTTTAAATACCTTGACCATAAAGATAAATTCAGGGAAAATATAATGATAAAAGGTAATATGACCTCCAGATAAGCTAAAAGAATCCAGACATCTTTGATTGTCACTTTGTTTTCTGTGTTCAGAAATACTAGGAAGTTTCCTCATATTATTTCTTACATTATATTGTTTAGGTTTTTTCTCTTCTTGTTTTCTCTTGGGAGACCTATAATCTTTGTTTTCTATGTGCATTTTGTCTTTGAAATGAATACTGTATTGAAAATAAATCTGAATAAATAGTGTATTGAATGACAAATGAAAATTAATCAATGAAGCAGAGTATGGAACCACAACACAATGTTCCTGAATGGCTTAAAAGAGAAATAAGAACCATAAAAGCAAAATTTATGGACTGCATAGAAAAAGTAATTGGCAGAATAGAAAAAGCTAAATTCACAGTGGTAAGCCTCACTAAAGAAGCAAAAGAGAAAATAACTACTCGGGAATACAAATATCTAGAAATGAAGGACAGCCAGTAAGTAGAGAAGCAGAAAGTCATAATATAAGCAAACACTGATTTCAAAGACAGAATGCATATAGACAAAGATTATAGGTTTTCCAAAAGAAAACAAGAAGTGAAAAACATGAACAATATAATGCAATAAATAATAAGAGAAAACCACTCAGTATTTCTGAACACAGAAAACAAAATGATAATCAAAAAAATCTACAAAACATACCCAGAAAAGAAAAAAAACTATGCTGTAAACTCCAAGTCAGAAACTTGTTAAATTTAACAATTCCATTAACAAACAAAATTATCTACAATTGACTAGGAGAAAAACTTTGAAATATAATGAAAAAATTAAAACAACCCAAAATTATTCAATATCCACCCAAAACTGCAGAAGAAAATGTAATAATATGTTTCAAAGAACCAAAGGAATTCAAGATGCACCCCAAGGTGACATACCCTGTAAACCTAAGCCTAATCATTAATGAAAAAAGAAAAATATGCAAAGCACCCTAGAAAGAAAACCAGACCTGAACAAATTATTCACTTTTCAAATACACCAGGCAACAACAGAAATGGAAGAAAAGTAAACAGATACAGTAACCAATGACAACAAAATAGCAACAGAAAAATAATAAGAGTTTTCTTTCTAAATGTTCACAAGGACACAGGAACAAAAACAAAAGTCAAACAGAAGGGATGGTGGCGAAATAGACCTAAAACCTCACCACACACAATCTATTGTGACTCAACGTTTTTGTAGGACATAATTACAGAATGCAGGCATAAAAGGGGAGACAATAAAATGTGATGTATTCCTCAATCAAATAAAAGTTTAACACTAAAGGGAAAATAACCCCTATAGTGTCTTAGGAAGAAGTTAGCATGCAGGAGAATTGGGGAGGAGGCAAAGGGAGGAATGAAATAAGGGGGGGGAACCTCGTTTTGGTAGCAGGAAGTAGTATCACTGATGAACCCTCCCATGAGGGTAGACATCTTACATGAATAGTAGTATATACTTTATATTTTATTTAATCTCTTTCACTCACTCTATGTTCTAGTCAAGCTCTAAAATTAGTTTCCTAAACATTTCATCTTCCACCTCCATGAATTTCTTAACCTCCACCTCTCAGTATACTTGCCTTCCATTCAAGACACAGTTTAAGCATTACCTTTCTTTAAAAACCTTCTCTAATACCCCTGCTCTTAAGGTTGGTTTATGTTGTAGCCCCCTAAAAGAAATGCCAGTTCATTGAAGACTAATACCGTTTAATTTATATCTTTGTATCTGCTGTGCCCAAGAAAGCACCTGACAGAAAAAAGACACACAAAAAACCTTTAAATGTTTCCTGAACTGAACTTACACATATGTCCTTTAAGTAATAAAAACAGCCAATTGTCAGTGATGGTGTGCATTTCCTAGTGACATTTTCCTTGGTCAAGTAGAACTTGAGTGAAAGAGCCTCTCAGCTTGATCAATATCAACCTATCAGATGAGCTAACCAGCATGCAGGTGATCCAGTCACATAGAATGTCATTCTGGAGCAATGCAGGAGGTCACTATTCAAATATGTGCATGCTAGTGTACCTGGGGTAGATTTGGATTGGGCAAAGTATTGGGCCTTTCTTTAGTAGGAGAAAAATGAAAACTGTGGGGTATTAGAAATCATATCAGGGTAGTGACCATGTATAGAATGTGTAAAATGCTAAAACCTTCAGAGAATAGGAGGAAAATATAGCTATTGAATTCTGGAAGGGCCACGGGGAAAAAAATTATTGATTATGCATGTGAATTAAAAATTTACTGCTTCTCTAAATTTGGTCACTATGGAATTAGTTCTTGGAATATAAAGTTCTAGATAATTTATCTTATGCAGGGTAAGTATAGCATGATATATGTTACACAAATTTGGTAAACTACACATAAGGATGTTAGTTTTCTAGTGTGAAGCATTTGTTTCTACACAGATAGCAATCTGAACCCTATTTTCATATAGGAAAATGGATCAGTAAATGCCAGCATGTATTTTCTGCAGTTTTTTTTCCCTTTGGGTGGAATAATTAGAATTGTTTGCAGGCATAAAATCACTAAATCTGGATTTAGTTTATTGCAAATAATAATGGAAAAGAATTGGGCTTTGATCATTTTAATGGGATTATTTCATCATTTGGAGTTCATTAGAACACCAACCCTGTTTCAAGCCCAGTCTCCATAACTATCTTCTAGGAAACCAACCCTTATATAGATACCCAACCCGCAACTGCTTCTCTAGTGTGCCTTGTCTCCTTAGCAGCCATACTTATTGAAGATCTAGAAAAGGTGGTTCTTGACATCAAAGTCCTTGGAAATATTTAGTGGTTCAAAATTCAAAAGACAAGTTTTTTTTTCTCCTGGAAATAATTCTAAAGAAACTGCTTTACCATTTTCCTTGGTGCTATAAGTACTAAGGACTCTGGGTCTTTCCAACTGTCCTGCAGGTCTACCTGCCTGGATGTATTGTTTTCCCCCATTCAGTTGTGGTTTTCTTAAGAGGAAAGACAATCTCTACTTTTCATCTATATCCCAGAACTTATAATGCTTTGCAGATAGTAGATAGTAAGCACTTAATAAATGCTTTTTCATTCATTCATTCATTCAAATTGTCAATAATAAGCTGAGTTAATTGCCAGTGATGGCAAAAAAGAATATCTCCTATGAAAAGAGGAGATATGAAAAGATAATGCCCATTGGATTTGATATGGTCATTTTTGGTAGGTTTCTGGATGGACTCATCATTGACAATCAAAGTGGGAATCATATTGTCTTTTCCACCTCTAAGAGCTATGAAATTCCCCTCTGTGATTATTATCTTTGTTCCTTCCACCTCTCCTATAGCCCTACTCCTTTTATCTCTCCTACTATAGTACTCCTCAATCTACTTCTCATTCTCATGATCCTATCTAGTTCTATGAATTCCTTCCTTGTTTTCCCATTTTTTTTTACCTTTGTTCTGGTCTCTCCTCTCTTTATATTTTGGAATTCACTGCAATTCACTCTACTCTTTTCCTTCTTCCCTACTAATGCCAAACCTTAAGTTATCCCACCCATCTCCTTCTCTGCTTCTACTCAAGGACTAGCTGAAAGTTGCTTTTAAAAGTCATAAAATTTTAGGGCCTGAGTCCACCACAAATTCATGTTACCTAAGTTCAATTGTGCCATCACTACTGCACAGTTATCCTTATATTAATTTCTGATTTTTTGCTGTCACAGTCTCTTTCTTGGTTGCTTTCTGGACACACTCCAATTTCTCTATGTCTTTTAAAAAATGTGTTGTTCAGTTCACCTGGACAAAAACAGGAAATTGAAGGAGGATTTCAGGAAAGAGATCACAAGCCTAGCACAAAAGCATGGCATACCAGTAATGGAAAATTTCAATTATACATCTACTGAAGTTCTCTCTGCCCCAAATGCATATCTACTAATAACTTCTTGATTTTCTTTAACATTAAAAAGATTCAAAACATTAAGGAAGCACCAAAAGGAAGTACTGTTCTGGATCTGATTCTCATTAACAGGAAGGAACTGATATCTGCATTGAAAATAATGGGAAACATAGAGGAGGGTGAGGTGATGTTACGATGCCCTCTTAAAGTCTGTGAAAGAGAATCAAAAGACAGGAATGGTCTGGCATGCATTCTGACATTTGGGTAGGACAGATTCTGTGGTATCTTCTGGTCTAAAATTCTACAAGGAAAGGCAATTCAGGAGGACACAAGGACTAACAAGAATGAAATTCTGAAGATATAAAGGGAAAGGATTCCACTGAGGAATAATGAAGCAGTCAGTAGCACCTGAATAAGAACAAAGAGGACAGAGGGTGAGGGTGACACTGGGCCAAGATTTGACAATACTGGGGAAGGGAAATTGAAGGGACTAAGCATTTATTAAGTACTGATTGTGTGCCAGGCACTGTTCTAAGTGCTTTACAAATATTATCTCATTTAATCTGGAGATAGGAGAAGGAGGCAAGAGATACAAGAATACCTCATGGCCTATGGTTGGTTAATCACAGGGTTAGACTATCAATGGAAGGAAAGCAATAAAGGTAATGATATAAT
Organism: Trichosurus vulpecula; assembly: GCF_011100635.1. Classification (NCBI taxonomy): domain Eukaryota; kingdom Metazoa; phylum Chordata; class Mammalia; order Diprotodontia; family Phalangeridae; genus Trichosurus; species Trichosurus vulpecula. The sequence continues at coordinate 103,089,556 of NC_050579.1, forward strand.
GAATGGATCAAATAATCAAATCACAGAAAAAGTAAATAGTAAATACCTACATTAGAGCGATAACAAAATAACAACTTTTTCAGTTGCAACAAAAGTACTCACAAAAAACATACCTCTGGAAATCAAATTTTAAAAATGAAATGCTTATTTAACTCAGCATATGAATTTTAAAAACCTGGAAAACAAAATTGATGCCCCAAGTAAATCAAAGGCAAAAACAAGCTTCAATATGTACCCACATTTTCACAGTAGCATTCTTTGTGGTACAACACAACTGGAAGAAAAAAAAAGTTTCTCCAAGGGGAAGGAATTTGTTAAAAGACTGCTATGAGTATAATGGAACAATGAATAGATAGAAATGACAAATATGAAGAATTCAAGAAGACATGGGAAAATTTGTATGAATTGATGCATATAAAAATAAACAGAACTAAAAAATTTTTATGCATGTGTACATTTTAAGAGTGGGTGTGGAGAAAAGGAAGGGAAGGACCAATGGAAGGGGGAGAGGAGAACTAAAAGGAAGCTGAATTCTGAAAATTTGAAGAAGAAAAATATAATGGTACTCTTGGAGAAGTGATAATAAAATACATTTCCCTTGTCAGAGGAAAGAAACACAAGCCTACTAAAGTTTATACATTGTCAGATGCAGTTGCTGCATCATATGTTTTGCTTAATTGTTTTCCTTTGTTACAAGTATTCAATGTGGTGAGGAAAAGGGCTATTTTGCAGAAATGACTGTGTTATAAATGCAGGAATCACAAAGTATACGGACATATTTTAACCCAATATAACATTTGTAAAACTGTAAGATTAACAAATTAACCTGAAAAGGCACAGAAGATGAAATAATAAAAATAAGATGAAAATACATACAAGTAAAAAGAAAGACTACTGAGCTAATAAAGAAGAAAAATGTTTTGAAGACTAAGTAAATCAATAAAGTATTAACTAAATTGATCACAAAGACAAGGAAATCACATTACAAAAATAAATTAGTCAGAAAAAATTCACAAATAATATTCCAATATGTGTTAATATGTGCCATCAAAACTAAGAATTTCAAAGTGTGCAATTATCTACAAGAACATAAAATACCCAAGGTAATAAAATAAGAAGTATAGATCTTAAACAAATCTCAAAAAAAGTTGGAAAAGCCATAAATGAACTACTGAAGGTAAAAAAACAGCTGGTTTGAATGGATTAGTAAATGACTTTTTATCAAATTTTTAAAGAACAATTAATAGTTGTCCTTTAAAAAAAATGTCAATGACAGAAAAAGGAAGCACTTTTCCAAATTCTTTTATTGAAACCAGTATGATCCTATACCTGAAACAGGGAGAGAATAATATAGTGAAAGAGAATTTTAAACCGATTCTATTAATAATACACACATATTCTAATAGATCTCTAAGTGCACAGATATAGATCACAATTCATCCATGCCTGTGTGACTCTTACCTATTTCCTCCCAAAATTTTGCCACAAGGGGTCCACCCAGTGAGCAAATAGCCATCCTTATTTTCTTCTGACATTACAAGGGTAGTACCAGTGGAGGACTCAAACTGTCCACCTGTCATCCCCTTTTCTTGACCTAAGACCAGACTTCTTTTCTTCCTATTATATGGTTATTTGATGACATATTTTGCTCCTCTAATTCTTCAGAGTAACTTGTTGGTTTCATGTTGTGGCCTGCTCACAATGACCAGGTGACTCTCTATTGTGTTCTTTGTGATAGTCATATTTACCTCTTTAGAGGTAGTAGTGTTCAATGTCTTTCTTCAATAGCCATGCCAGTAAAATGTTAATAATGAAAAATGGGTCTTTGCTTTCACAGAAAAGTTGGAGTCAGTGAAAGAGTTTTGCCATTTACCCACTCTTCTCCTGTTCAACTCCAGGCCCAGTTCATTTTCTCTCTGCTTTCTGTCCCAGACAGACTCACTGTGTGCAAATTCAAGTTGAAGTATGGACAACAGACATTCTTTATCAACTTTGTCTTTTCTACATGAATGGATAGCCCAACCTTCTCTGTGTGATAAGTGATCTCTATACAATCAACATATTGTCATCAGCAAACCTCATCATCCACCAATACTCCCTCTTCAACTTAGACTATACTAGAACTCATCCTTTACAGTAGAAAATACCTTTGGCAAGCTTACTTCTCTATGTTTTATGCTTCTCCTCCGGATGTCTGTGATCAGTGGGTCATTAAACGGGTTTTTTCTGCTATTATATCCTCCAAGGAATCTTTAACGATCTTCATGTATGGACAGGAAACATTTTACTGTAAAGGGGTAGGCAAAGAAGCATTTTGTCCTACTAATTCAAATGTGTTTTCCAAAAATAATTAGCACAATGGGATCTTGAATCATCTAAATATTACAGCTGACAGTGAGGTGGATAAAAATGTAATTTCTTGCTGACTATTACTTGTGACAGCCTGCTTCGTCTCTACTAATATCCTAATCAAGTTTTTCTTCTATTCATATTGAATGAGTCATAAGCATCAACAATTATCAATGCCCTCCCACTCATATTTTTAGTAGTAATTAGTTTCAAGATTTTTTCCACAAGTTTTTCTATCTTTTCCTCTTTTATATATTCTGATTACTCAATACTATCACAACTATGTTAACTACATTACAGATTCTCCCTCTTTATAGTTGGTCCAATTCAACTACTTTTCTTATCATGGTTTTATTTAGTGCCATTATACTCACCTCTATAAGCACATCTAGTAATATGATGGTAGGGTCCAAATTCAGTGGTTCCCCCTGTGTTCATGAAAAAAAAAGTTTATTAAATGTTTGGGGGACGATAAAAATCTTTTCCATTTTCCTTCTGTTTATAATCATTCTACTTTCATCCTCAAATGCCTTTGGAATGACTTTGCTTATTTATTGAGTGCAATGCTGTCAATAATAAATATTGAGAATTTTTTTTAATTTAGCAAAGAGTGAAATAAATAAAATTTTAGCAAAGAGTATAGCAATATATCCAGAAAATGATTCATTTGATGAAGTTGGATTTATTCGGGGATGCAATGATAACTCAATGTTAGGAAAATAAGTTGTATAATTCATCATATCATCAAGACCACATGATTACATCTATAAATGTCAAAAGACTCTTTGGTAAAATATACCATTCATTTACGCTAAAACCCCCTAGGGAGCATATGAATGTCAGGGACTTTCATTAACATGGTTTCCTCCAACACTGAATGCAAGCCCTACTTTCTGTGGTTTTAAACCTCCATGATTAAGGAAATGGTGGTACTATTGACAAAATGAAGAAAGCAATAATAACAACCACTGAGGTTGTAGGAAATATCTAAAAGCACTCCCCCTACTCCTCTCTAATCTTCACTCCAGGTGCCCTCTGGGATATCTACTGATACCTTACACCTCCAGCAATCAGTTCCTCAGACCAATACCTGAAACAGAATAGCATGCTCCTTATAAATCCTTCAAACATCCAAGATAATCATACTCTTGAAAGAATTTGCATATGTATTATGACTAAGGAAAGTACACTATTATGCATATGCCAGAAAGAGAAAGATAGTCCCTAAAGCAAAATCTTCATTTTTGCTTTTCTAGAATCTTTTTTTTCAGTATCACCACTACCTGTCCAGTTCCCAGGGACCAGTTTAGTTCCCACTAGGCCTTTAGTCTCACTGCTTGTTTTTCATGAAAAACTGGTATCCCCGTAGTCAAATAGTTTAAAATTTTATAAAGACACTAAATCATTATTTTCACCAGTATCTTCACATTGATAATGCTTTTTAACTATCACATAGCCAAAGTACAGCTTCATTATGGGGGAAGGGGAGAGGGGGAGGTTTCATTAAAAACCTAAATCCTTGATTTTATTTTTTTTTGTTACTAGTGAGCCAGGGCATTGCTTCATATTGTTGTTAATAGTTTGTAATTCTTCTTTAAAAACTGCACTTGGAGAGCAACCAAGATGGCATAATGAAATGAGTATTTTTTGACAAGCTCTCCCAGCATACCCCTCTAAACAACTTTTAAAAGTGTATCAAACAGAATTCTGAGTGGGAAAATCAGGAGAAAGTCACAGCAAGTTGTGTTTCAACACAGGGCAGTTTAGGAAGAAAAAGATCTCTGCAGATATTGGGGTGTGGGCTGTTCAGGAGTATGCATCAGCAGAAATGGCCCATGCTGTGGGCCTTAGAGGTGGCAGCAGCAGTGGAGACAGCACTGGGAGTGCACAGTACTCAGGGATGATAAGGTGACTAAACAGAAGGAGATTCCAGGAGATCCCTGTACTAGTACAGGGTATAGGATCTGACACCATTTGGTAATTCCATCTCCCATTATACAGTTCCAGGATAGATAAAAGCTGTTGTGTTCTCATCAGACCAGAGGATCTATCTGGATAAGGATCAGAGTGCAAACCAGGAAGGAAATGAGTAGACCTATCCCCCAATCAAAACACTGTGGAAGCACTGAAAACTTACAGGTACCCACTGAGTTGTAAATGTAGCAGAAGTTCATAAATGACAGAAATTCAGGCCAAATATCCACCCCCTACCTGCAAAGGTAAGCATAATCCAAAGTCAAGAAATAGGCTGGAAAAGTGAGGGAAAAACAAGAAACCCAACCATCATAAGCTATTATGGTAAAAGGGAAGCCCATGACACAAACTCAGAAGACAATAACTTGACAACATCTATAAGCAAATCCTCAAAGAAAAATGTAGATGGGATGTAAGCCCAACAAAAATTCCTAATAGAGATAAGGAGAGAGATAAAAAGAGCAAAAAAAGTTATTTTAAAAATAAAATGAGAGTGGTAGAGGAAAAAAATTGTGGGAAATAAAAGCAATACAAGAAAATTATGGGAAAAAAGGAATAACATCTATTTTTTGAAAGCACAAAAATCCCCCAAAAATGACTACTTAAGAATCAGAATGTACCAAATGGTAAAAGAGGTTAAAAAAGCCTCACTGAAGGAAATAATGCCTTAAAAATTAGAACTGGTCAAGTGGAAGCTAATGATTCTACGTGACATCAAAAAAAAAATTGTACAGAGTCAAAAGACAAAAAAAAAAGTAGAAGAAAATGTGAAATATCTCATAGGAAAGACAAATGACCTGAAAAATATGTCAAGGAGAGATAATTTAAAAATTAATGGACTATATGAAAGCCATCATCAAAAAAAGAACCTAGTCATCATATTTCAAGAAATTGAAGTGGAAAATTGCCCATATTTCATAGAACTAGAGGACAGAGTAGAAAATAAAAGAATCTCCTAATCACTTCTTGAAAGAGATACCAGAATAAAATTCCCAAGAATATTGTAGCTGAATTCCAGATCTCCCAGGTCAAGGAGAAAATACTGCACTAACCAGAAATAAATAATTCAAATATGATGGAGCTACAGTCAAGATCACATACGATTTAGCAGCTACTTCTATAGAGGAGTGGAGGACTTATAATCCAATATTCCAGAAGGCAAAGGAGCTGGGATTACCACCAAGAATAAACTTCCCAGAAAAACTGAGTAAATAATCCTATGGGGGAAAAGCAGATATTTAATGAAACAGAGGACATTCAAGCATTATTGATAAAATAAAAAAGAGCTGACTAGAAAATATGATATTCCAACACAAGACTCAAAATAAGCATAAAAATGTAAACAGGAGTGAGAAATCATAATGGATGCAACATGGTTAAACTGTTTATATTTTAAATGATAAAATGACACACATAACTACTAAAAAGTTTATCATAATTAGGGAAGTTAGAAGGAATCTACATTGGCAGAGGACAAAGGTGTGAGTCTATTATGCCGGGATTATCTGAAAAGAAAAATGGAAAGGTAATAAAGAGGAGAAGGTGGAAGGTGGAAGGCAGAGGAAGAATGTGGAAATATATCTCACATAAAAGAAGCACAGAGGAAGCCATTTTACAATGGAGGGGAAAATAGAGAGGGGAGTGGCAATGCTTACAACCCACTTTCATCTAAATTGGTTCAAAGAGGGGAGCATGTCTGTGATGGGGGTGGTGTGAGGGGAGTCACACACAGTTGGGTATAGAAATTCATCTTACCCAACAGGAAATTAGAAGGGGAAGGGGATAAGTGGAAGGAGAGGGAGTAATAAAAGGAAGGCTTCATTAAGGGCTACAGTAGTGAAAAGCAAAACATACTTTTGAAGAAGGGGCAAGGTAAAGAAAGAGAAGTTTAAGCAGAAGAGAATAGGATAAAGGGAAACACATGGTCATCAATCATAATTGTGAATATGAATTGGATCAATCCACTCATAAAAGGGAAGAGGATAGCAGAATGGATTAGAAACTAGAATCCAACAATATATTGTTTACAAGAGACATACTTGAAACATAAAAACACATATAGCATTTTAATAAGGGATTGGTGCAGAATTTATTATGTTTTAGCTGAAGGAAAAAAGGCAGGGGTAGAAATCATGATCTCAGACAAAACAAAAGTAAAAATGAACCTAATCAAAAGAGGTATTCAGGGAAACTTCTTATTGTTGTTCAGTCATGTCTGACTCTACATGACTCTGTGGATTTTGTCCCTGAGGATTTCTTGGCAAAGATACTGGAGTGGTTTGCCATTTCCTTCCTCAGCATATCCCCATTTCACATGTAGGAAACTGAAGCAAATAGGGGTTAAGTGACTTGCCCAGGGTCACATAGCTAGCAAGTGTTTGAGAAAAATCATATCCTCCTGACTCCAAGCCTGGTGCTATATCCACTGCAGCAAATAGCTGCCCTAATGAGGAAAATTACATTTTGTTAAAAGGTACTATTAGCAATGAGTTAATATCAATATATGCATAACATATGCACCAAATAGCATAGCATCCAAATTCTTGAAGGAAAAGTTAAATGACTTGCAAAAGGAAATAGAAAGCAAAAAAATATTAGTTGTAAACCTCAATTTACCCCCTCTCAGACCTAGACAAAACTAATAAAATAAATGAGAAATAAAATGAGAAGACATTTAAGGATACGGATAGAATTTTATAAGTGTTAGATATGATACACCTCTGGAGAATATTAAATTATGAATAGAAAGGTATTTTAGCTAAAATTTTATTTGAAAATTTTATAACATTCATTAAGGAAATTGATTTTAGCTAGTAAATTACAGCATTATATCACAAAGATCATACACTACAATCAGGCTAGATTGATACCCAAAATATAGTGCTGGGTCAATATTAGCAAAATTATAAGCATAATTGACCATATCAATAACAAAAACAACAAAAATCATGATTATATCACTAAATGCAGGAATATCTATTCCTATTAAAAACACTGGAAAGCATAGGAATAAATGAAGCTTTTAAAAATGATAAGTAATATCTATCTAAAATCAAGAGCAAGCATTACACATAATGGGGATACATTGAAAGCCTTCCAATAACATCAAGGGTGAAGTTAGTATGTCTATTATCACTCTTATTGTCCAGTCTTATTCTAGAAATGCTAGCTATAGTGATAGGACAAGAAAAAGAAATTGGAGGAATTAAAATAAGCAATAAAGAAACAAATCTATCCCTCTTTGCAGATAATATGATGGTATACTTAGAAAATCTCAGAAAATCAACTAAGAAACTAGTTGCAACAGTCAATAACTTTAGCAAAGTGGCAGAACACAAAATAAACCCAAATAAATAATCAGTGTTTCTATATATTACCAACAAAGCCCAGGAGGAAGAGATAGAAATGGAAATTTCATTTAAAATAACTGTAGTAGCATACAATATTTGGGAGTCGACTTTCAAAGATATATACAAGAATGATATGAACACAATTACAAAAACACTTCATATAAATAAAGATAAAAATAATTGAAGAAATATTCATTGTTCATGAGTAGCCCAAGAAAATATAATAAAAATGGAAATACTCCCTGAACTAATTTAGTTATTCAGTGCTATTTTAACTAAACTACCAAATAATTACTTTATAGCACTAGAAAATATAATCACAAAATTCATCTAGAGGAACAAAAGGTCAAGAATATCAAAAGAAACAATGAAATGTGAAGGGAACACATCAATACTAGGTCATAAATTATATTGCAAAGCAATCATCATCAAAAACTACTTGGTATTGGATAAAAAAAAATAGAGTGGTTGATCAATGGAATAGATTTAGTTGCACCATATACATAAGCAAATGAGCACAGTAACTTCATGTTTGATAAATCCAAAGATCCTAGCTATTTGGGGCAAGAACTCACTATTTGACAAAAAACTGCTGAGAAAATTGCTAGTCTGGCAGAATCTAGGTATAGACCAACATCTCACACTGCATGTCAAGAAAATTTCAAAATTGGTATATGATTTGGATGTAAAGAGTGGTATCTTAAGCAAATTAAGGGAGCATGGAAAAAAAATTATCTCTCAGACCTATGAACAGGGGAAGAATTCATGACCAACCAAGAGATAGAAAGGTTCACAGAAGGTAAAACAGAAAATTCCGATTATATAAAATTAAAAAGTTTTTGCACAAACAAAACCAATGTACCCAAAATTAGAAGAAGAGTAAGAAACTGGGTGAGGGTGCATTTTATAGCAAATTTCTCTGATAAAGGTCTCATTTCTAAAATATATAGGGAACTGAGCCAAATTTATAAAAATAAGAGCCATTCTTCAAATGATAAATTTTTTATAATATGAGTAGACAGTTTTCAGATGAAGAAATTAAAACTAGCAATAGTCATATGGAAAAAATGCTCCAAACCACTAATAATTGGGGAAATCCGAATTACAACTTTGAGGTGCCACCTCAAATCCATCAAATTGGCCAAGATGACAAAAAAAAATGACAAATGCTAGAGGGAAGAAGAAAAAATAGGTACACTAATACACTGTTGGTAGAGCTCTGAACTGGTCCAAACACTCTGTATAACATTTTGGAAATATGCCCAAAGAGCTACAAAACAATGCACAAACTTTGAACCAGCAATACCACTACTAAGTCTGTACTCCCAAAAGATAAAAGGAGAAGGAAAATGACCCACGTGTACCAATATCAGACTTGGATGATATGTTGGTTAGTTTTCTTAGTCTGTTTCTTTTCCCTTTCTATTTACTTTTTAAATATAGGATAATGCTTTTGGAGGGGGAGTGAAAAGGATATACTGGAAAATATAGTTATAAAAATAAAACATTAATAATAAATTTTAAAATGCCTATGTTGAGTTTGATAGCTAGCATCCACTGGAACAATTTTTTGTAAACTTTCTTTAACAATCAAGAATTCTCTGAAATTCAATTCAATTAAACATTTAAAATCAAGGGAGAATGAGAATTCTGGAATTTGAATCTTGGCTCTGGTACTTGGCTCTAGACAAGTCACTGGCCCTTTCTAGGTCACAGTTTCATCTGTAAACTGAGTTGAGACCACATATTCTCTAATTTCCCTTCAAGGTCTAAATCTATGAGTCTATAGTCTTCCTAAGTATAATACTCAGTATGAGGAAGTCAAAGATTAAACATCCCTCCCTTCCCTCTTTTCAATCTGGAAGGTCAGATAAACCAAGTATATAAACATCTTTAATATAAATTATATCACAGTAAGTGCAGATAGTAGATCCAAACATAGTGACAGAAGAAAGCTGAGAAGAGAAAGACTTCATTAAATGCTGGGTTATCATGGAAGAATTCACAGAGAAAGCTACAGCCAAGCTAGGTCTTTAAGGGAAAGAAGGATTTAAAGAGGAAAAGATATAGGGGGAGGCAATTTCAACCATGGTAGACAGCATGCACAAAGAAATGAAGTTGAAAAAGATCAGAGTTTGATCAGAGAACAATAGTATATACTTATCTGGAAGGTAAACTATAACAATAACTTAGAGCGATTTTGGAGAGCTTTTAATGCTCAGATAAAGAGCCTGTATCATTTTTTGCTAATTGGGAGTCATTAAAGGTTTTTGAGCAAAAGAGAAACTAGTCAAACCAGAGCATTATAATGATTACTCTGACAAAAGTGGATTGGTGAGCAGAGGAAAAGACTAAAGACAGGGAGCCCAAATGTTGTTATTCATCCTTTGTTTTGGAAGAGGACCAATGACATCCCAAGGTGATATCTTGATATGTGCAAGAAATAGATTTAAATGAGGCAGAACTGCATAGTCATCAACCTCACTCTCTCTTTCTGAATCATCAAAGTCCAGTTGCAGGACAAAAATGAAAATGACCTGTGATGGCACAGGATGCAGTGGATGACCCTGGTATCTTCAATGCTCACAATGCCTGCCTCAGCCACCTTCATAGGCCATTGGAACAAATGATTCTCATTCACCCATTCTGGGTACGTTCCCATATGAAGTCTTTGCATGCTTGGTATAGACATTCCCTTAACTCATTAACTAGTTTGAAGCCTGTAGGTTACCCTCAACCTGGTTTAACTAGACTGTTTTCACTAGGGTGTGGCCACTGTGCATGCTACAGCTTCTTGGAACCACAAGTGAGAGTGGGGGGAATGGTGGACACCAAAGGTGAATAAGCAGCCCTGAGAGACAGCCCTACAAAGACAGAATCGATTAAATTTTGCAACTCTTGATATGGACAGTGAAGAAAATTAAATTGTCAAAGATGGCTTCACCTTTTTTGTGTCTGAGTGAGATGATACTGCCTTCAAAAAAGTAAGGGAAGTTGGGAGAAGGAAAAAGCTTGGTTGGGGGGGGCAGGGTTGGAAAGGGGGAATCATACAGGGAAATACTGAGTTCAGTTTTTCAATAGCATTTCATTTGAGATGCTAAAAGAAGATTGGGCAAGAATTACAGTAGGCTGTTGAAAATGTGGGATTGGAACTAGATAGGCAGGTATCACCTACATAGAGCTATCTGAAGCTTTGGCAGTGAATAAAGTTACTAAACTGAAGGAGGTTTGAGCCAAAAGATAAAAGCCTTGAAAACAAAGCCTTAAGCCATGCACATACTTAAAGGTCAAGAAAAGGATTAAGTGATATGAAAAAACAGGAAACCTTCAGTGAAGAGATTGCTATATCCCTGAATCCAAGGGAGGAGAGAATCTCAAGGGGGAAGAAAGAAATAAGGCAGTACTAACATTCCTGTTGACTATTGCCTTGTCAACTTAGTGGTACTTTAAAATATAAAAAGAAAACATTCATGCTAATAATTTCATCTTCTATTTTCTATTTCATTCTACTCGCTCAGCCAAAATGAACACATGGCTTCATTTAGTCTATGATAATTAATGCCACTCTCCAGTTCTCGTGCTTTTTACACAGCATTCATTTTAATTCGGCTTTATTTCTGAAAGCATTGGAGCTATTGGTGTTTGATTGATGACCATAGAGAGTAGACACAATGTCTTCATTAAGTTATTAGAAGGCTGAGAAAGCTTCACAAGACTTAGTTCTCCCCAAGACCCTTAACTGACATGCCAATTCAATGTCACCATTATAATAAAGTTTTTGATACAAATGTGAGTGTCAGGCTCTAGCTGAAAGTGGTACTGCTTTGTTGAATTAGCCTTTCTACTTCAGTCTCATCTATGAAAGAGAATAGGCAAGAAAAACAGATAAATAAAACAATGGTGCAAGTTAAAAAAAATAAAGTTTTCTTTATTACTGGCAAAGAACTTTCTCTTCACTTGAGGGGAAAAGAGTAGTAAAATAGACTCAATGCATCTAAATGCTTTCATCCTCCATTTAAATTAAAAAAGGGATGTATTTCATTCCAATTTAAACCCACAAAGATAAAAATGGAGGAATGGCAGATTAGAATGGCTTAGTTTTTCAGTTCAAAGAAATAAAAAGTACACTCACAAATAAAATTAATTTCAATAATCATTTATTATAAATGTCTACTAGGTGTGAAGCCTTTTGGCATGACATTAGTAAAGTCATGTATGAATGGAAATGAAGGTAGAGCTGTTGCATAATGAAAATTAGAGGAATTTTCTAGGGGCATTTCTCAAGCTAAAGGGAATTTTGAGTGTTACCCTTTAGGCATTAAGAGCACCAGATATTCAAGATTAACATGGCTAAGGGATGAGGAGCAGCTGGGTTGCAATCTGAATTGTTGGAGGGAATACCCAAAGCAGTTAAATCATAGACTCATCAGAGGAACCAAGTAAGTATGTGTGAGGTACTGTGGCAGGCAACACACACACACACACACACACACACACACACACACACACACAGAGATAGCTACACTGATGTTGAGGACATTATAGTCTAATAAGAGGGATAAGGTATTTAATAGCAACTACAGTAGCTAGCATCTATATAGCATGCATTTTAAGTTTTGCAAAGTATTTTATTATATTTCAGTTGATACTCATAGCTGCTCTATCAATAATTAATAGTCAATAAATACTATTAGGCACTATAATGTGCCAAGCACTGTGCTAAGCACTAGTAATACAAACAAAGGCAAAAAGCCCCAGCCCTGTGAAGGAACTCATAATCTAATAAAGACAACACTTAAAAAAAGTTGAAAAGGAGGGGGTACTGCTCAAAAGGGAGAGAGGTGTATGCAGCCATGCGTGGGGCTACTTGACTTTGAACCTGTGGTTGGAGGAGGTCTAAAGCAGTTGGAGCTGGTTTTGTAGTATCTCTGGAAACTCTCCATTGTTAGACCTGGAGTCTGTTGTCCTGAACAGAAATGGGCACTCCCCAGTCTCCCTAACTTTCTCTGTGGACTTTTGGTAGTTAGGCAAAACAATTTATGTAACTGCTTCATGAAGGTGTGCCTTCAATGAGACTGCTCCTTATTGAAATCTATTTAAACTGTGCCTCTTCTGCCCCTCACAGGCAATCCAGGACTTCAGTACTGTGTCCTGAACTAGACTTCTCTTGCCTTGATTAAAGATCTTAGTTTTTTGCTCCTTGCGTAGCCCTCTTAATTTCAGTTGACACGATTGGGGCAGGGGGGGAGAGGAATAAAATTCAGGAGAACACAAGTGGGTGGAAAATGATGAAATGGCTGCCATTGGCACCCTTCTTAAATGGAAGTTCAGGGAGGACTGAAAGGAAGAAAAGGTAGATAACTCCTCCAATATGGGTAAAACCCAAATTATGGGAGATTTTAGGTACTATGCTAAGGAGCTTGTATTTCATCCTCTAAGCAATTGGAAGCCATTAAAAAATTTGAGCAAGGAAGTGTCATGGTCAGATCTAGGCATTAGAAGATATTATTTTGGCCTAAAGATTAGAGGGGAACAAAAACCACAGGTCCTTGAACTACTCAGAACCCTTAGGTCAATGATTTAGAGTTTGAAGGGCCCTTAGAGCTTATCAAACAGCCCCCTCATTAAAAAGATGAAGAAAATGAGGCCCGGAGGAGTGATGTAATTTGTCTTGTCTAAGAGTATACTAAATCCAGCATGGAGGCTAAGAGAAGGCTTCTATTTCCTAGTAAATAATTTTGAAAAAAGTGCTACCTGAATTCCCTCCCTGGACCTCACAGAAATGTAGGTGTGAATGAATGATAGAGCCCCAAGAACCTTTGTTCTCCAGAAAGCAGTGAATTATCACATTCCATAAAAACAAAACTGCCATTAGCTAATGTCACATGAAAATGGAAAACTGAATTTTTACCATAAAATACACTGAACATTTGGAGAGAAAAACACAGTAGTGTTTAAAATTTAATCTTTGGAAGTCCTGAGCTCACATTATTTCAATGAGATTAAATTCCAAAGGGAAGTAGAACAGCTCTCCATGTTAACACAGGCTGCTCAGAAATCATTTTCAATTTGACTTACAAAAAATGCCATAACACAATAAAAGTTTATAGTGGACTTTATAGTTAAATGATTTTATTTTCAAAATTATAATAATAAATTAGTACAAGTAGAAGATTATTTGATGCTTTTTTGAAAATGCTCTGAAAACTGAGAAAAATAACATTCACAGATCTAGATTCTTAAAATGAAGATGAAAAATAGTAACAAAATAAGATGTATATTAAAATGTGACAGAGCAGTAAACACTCTATGGGAAAGGACTGCACTGTGGTTGATGCTAGAATCAAAGTAACACAATGGCACCAAGAAAACGCTTCTTTAGGATGAAGTTGGGAAAATGGTTTTTCTATGTTTCATAGGGGAGAATATAGCTAGCTCTTGGTAAATTGACTTTTATTTTCACATAATGTTAATCTAGGCTATTCTTCCCTTCATGCCAAACAGAGCACAATCAAAACTCTCTCCTGGGCACAGAGAGCCCTCTCCCTGTTTATATCCTGGAGCCTATGACCATTTAAGATCCTGGTAAATGATATTGTTCAAAAGTATTTCTATTAACAACAGTTTCATTAGATGACAAGAGTGGGCCAAGTGGACAAAGAGAGAAGAAAGTTGTTTGTATTGCATCTCTAAAACATCTGGCAAAATCAATCATTCTAGCTGTAGGGTCTAGAATTCCTTCACCTAGGGAATTCTGTACCTCCCTCCCAAACAGTGAGGTAAGTTCAATACCAAAGGAAGAGTTCAAGGAACTCCAGATTGATTATAGGTAATAGTTTAATCATTTGGATACTTACATTGGGGCAGTCTGATGGCTCCCTGCCAAGAATATGATGTCATCAGTCTGGGGCAGTGGCCAGACTACAGGTTGGATCTCAGCAAAGACCCCAGGAAAGCCTGATGATAATAATAGAAATCAAACAAAGGGAAGTACATCACTACTGGTTGGTGGATATTTTGGGTTTGTACTTAGTAATGAGCTCATTTCTAAACTTGGGCATTAAGCAAATGCTGATAGGTAAAAGTCCAAATACAAGATTGTATACTGATCATGTACTGGTCATAAACTGGTCACTGTGTCCATGTTATGGCTTTTATTGGTCACGATATCTAAGCTATGATTCAGTGTCTGAATTATGATTTAACAGGTTACCATGTCCGGGAGTGGAAGTTGAGTGGAACAGTCCCCATGAGCTGAGACAAGGAGCAGGAGCAGAAAGCTGCCTGCATGTGAATCCAGGCAAGAGCTGGGAGCAGTCAGCTCATGGAGGAGGAACTATGGGGTTTGGAAGTCAGCCCTCAGTCAAGATGAAAGAAGACTTTACTTGGAAACTCTGTATTGATTGAAGAGATCATAATTTACTGTGACCTAGGGGTGGATGTTGTTTGCATTTTCTGCTAGCCCTTAAGGATGATATGTTGTGCTAGGGAAGACCCTGGCCTGGGACCCCCTGCTTGTGTAAACAAGTATTTTGGGGAATGCTACTGAATGCAATGATACATGCCATGTGTCATATGATATATTGAGAGTTATGGAATACATATTTGTTTTGCTTAAGGATATTGCTATGAATGCCATGCTTAACTTTATTGAACAATGTTTAGTTCTAATAAATAGAGTTCATTATACTATGTGATTAGACCCTTAAAATTATTCACAGCAGCAGTCCTCAAGTGTGCTGCCATGATTGGCATTACAATATTATTCCCTCTTTGAGGTGATTCTGATAAGAGTAAGATTCATGTGCTCCCCTCCCCACTTTCTCCATTTCTCCCTCCACTGTTATATCTCCTTCAGGCCTCTTTTATATCAGATAATTTAACCCATTCTATCTCTCCCTTTCCCATTCTCCCAGTGAATTCTTCTTTTTCATTCCTCAATTTTATTTTTTAGATAATCATGCCATCACATTCAACTCACACCTCTGCTTTCTGTCTATATATAGATACTCCTAACTGCTCTAATTATGAGAAAGTTTTTAGGAGTTATAAATAACATTTTCCCATGTAGGAATATAAACAGTTTAACCTTATTGAATCCCTTATGATTTCTCTTTCCTGTCTACCTTTTTATGTTTCTTTTGCATATTATATTTGAAAATTAAATTTTTCTATTTACCTCTGGTCTTTTCATCAGGAATGCTTGAAATTCCTCTATTTCATTGAATGTCTATTTTCTCCTAAAGGGTTATACTCAGTTTTGCTGGGTAGGTTATTGTTAGTTGTAATCCTAGCCCTTTTCTAAACCCACTGATTCTTTAATATAGAAGCTGCTAAATCTTGTGTTATCCTGACTATGGCTTCACAATATTTGAATTGTTTCTTTTTGATTGCTTGAAGCATTTTTCCCTTGATCTAGGAGGGTGGGATTTGGTTATAATATTCCTAGGAGTTTTCATTTTGGCATGTCTTTCAGGAGGTGGCCAGTGGATTCTTTCAATTTCTATTTTACCCTCTGGTTCTAGAATATCAGTGCAGTTTTATTTGAAATTTTCTTGAAAGATGATGTCTAGATTATTTTTCTGGTCATGACTTTCAGGTAGTCCAATAATTCTTCACTTATCTCTCCTGGATCTATTTTCCAAGCCAGTTGCTTTTCCGATGAGATATTTCACATTTTCTTCTACTTTTTTCATTCTTTTTGTTTTGTTTTATTATTCCTTGATGTCTTGTAATTTTATTAGCTTCCACTTGCTCAGTTCCTACTTTTAAGGAATTATTTTCTTCAGTGAGATTTTTTACCTCATTTTCCATTTGGCCAATTCTATAAGTTCTTCTCTTCAGTGAATTTTTTATATCTTTTTCCATTTGACAATTCTACTTTTTAAGTCATTCTGTCACTGCCTATTTTTGTCTCTTTTACCACTTGGTCTATTTTGTTTTTTAATATGTTATTTTCTTCAGTATTTTTTGTGCCTCCTTTACCAAGTTGTTGACTCTTTTTTTGTGATTTTCTTGTATCATTCTCATTTCTCTTTCCAATTTTTTCCTCTACCTCTCTTATTTGATTTTTAAATTCCTTTTTGAGCTCTTCCATGGCCTGGGACCAATTCATATTCTTCTTAAAAGTTTTGGATGAAGGAATTTTGACTTTGTTGTCTTCTTCTGAGTATGTGTTTTGAGCTTCCTTGTCATTATAGTAATTTTTTATGGTCAGAATTTTTTCTGTTGTTTACTCACTTTCCAACCTATTTCTTGTCTTTTAACTCCATCCTAAGTAAGGCTCTGCTTCCCAAGTAGAGGGAGAACTGTTCCAAACTTCAGGTTTTTTGTGCAACTGGTATCAGAAGTAATTCTGGAGACCCGTAAATTTTTGGATCTTCCAAGGTGGCATGATCTAGGGAGAGGGAGAGTACTACTCTCTTGTACTATGCACTGATTCATGAGCTACCACAAGCACTCTTTTCAACCTTGGAACTGTGACCGGGGTCCTTGTTCTCCTGTTGCCACAAGCTCCACTGTGCTAGTATTCTTCCTTGCACTGGGACTAAGACTCAGGACTGCAACCCAGATCCAAGTATAGGTAATTCAACAGAGTCCTGCCCCTGGTGCCAGCAAAGGGACCCCTGTAAATTTCTTTCTGACCTGGTATCTGATCCTCTTACCATCTGTGAACTGAGAGGTCTGGAAACAGCCACTGCACCACTGATTCAGTTACCCATGGCCTGCTCCTGGTTTGCTGGGGCCCAGTCTATACTGGCCTAGTCTGCACTATACTGGGATCCCCTCTTACCCTGATGAAACAGACCTTTTCTGCCAACCTTCTACACCCTCTTGGGCTGGAAAATTGTTTCACTCTGTTTTTTGTGGGTTATGACACTCTAGAATTTATTTAGAGTCATTATTTAAAGGTGTTTGAAGGAGTTTGGAGGATAGCCCAAGGGAGTCCCTGCCTTTACTCTGCCTTCTTGGCTCCACCTCTCAACCATGCAGTTTCTTAGGAACAACTGGACTTAATAGAAGTGTTGGTCATTTCTCTATCTATCAAGCTCAATTCTTCTACACATAGCAGCACCTGGAACCCAGGGTTGCACAATAAGTCTCAACTGACTATACAGGCTCCTGGGGAAGTTGTTGTCAATTGGTGGACACATACCCACATATGTATATTGTGTATGTAGGTATGTATACACATATGTATGTGTATGTATGTATACACATATGTATGTGTATGTATATATACACATATGTGTGTATGTATATACACACTAAGGAATTGAGTCTGATTCCCTTCTCTATTTTTTGTATTTTTATATAAACCTCCTCTAAGTCCCATGCCTTGTTAATGCTTTCAAGAGAACCAAGGGTACCTAGAGAAGAACTAAAAATGAGTCAAATTTCCCGAAGAAATATTTAAAGTGTGACAAAATAAACCACAAGGATTATTATTTGCTGAGAAGTCTTCAAAATAGAACCCAGCCTAGATCATCTTGTGTGTGGTGATATAGAACATGGACTGTTATCTGATTATCCAGCAGTATCCCAAACTCCGTGTAAATGAGTCCTCCCTGAATGTTACTCCATCATCCAAACTGCCTGCTGAAAATATTCTTGAAGGCTTCATGGTTACAATCAATATAATAATTCCATTTTAAGAGGAGCAGCAATATTCATTTGGCATGCAAATAAAAAGATGTAAAAGTGCTTTGACAATATAAAAGTACTATGTGAATGTAACATCTGCTTATATAAAATATTTCAAAGTAATATAGGAGTTATTTTTTCTCACAAAACCTAATTGCAAGGTTTGCCAAGAGGCCATGAAGTTTCAAACAAGAGATTTTCGTTTCAAATCCTCCCAAATTTAAATCTAAAGACTATTTCACTTGTCAATAATGTAAATAAAGAAAAAAATAGAACACCTTAGGGAGCCAAGAGCTATGTCTCTCACACACATACATACAAAAAATATAGTTCAAAAGTATTGTCTCAAGAAAGCAGATAGAAGATCACTGTATAGAAGCTTTTCTCAGTGTCTGAAGTAGTCATTGGGGGAGGAAGAAAGCTTCTCGGTTATGACTGAACAGAACCAAAAACCAAAAAAGCAGAACTGGGGCAGGGGGAAGAGACTCCCATACACATATTCATTTGATGCTCTCGAGGGCATGGTCACCAACCTCTCAATGACTGCTATATAAAATTTCACATTTATAGAGATTTTGTAAGATTGTAGGAAGTAGAATTTCAGTTAGTATCTGACAAATTTTCTGACTAGGATACATGAGAATACAGCATAAGAGCAAATAGATGACCTTAAATGAGTTCAAACCTTCAGGCCCTATCCTTTACGAGAGAGAGAGAGAGAGAGAGAGAGAGAGAGAGAGAGAGAGAGAGAGAGAGAGAGAGAGAGAGAGAATGAGAGAGAGAGAGAGAGAGAGAGAGCTTGAAAACCTAGGACCTAACAACAGAAAAGGAAGACTAATCAAGTGATTTGGCCACTCTGGGTGATCTCTCTATTAGCTACAAAAGTTGTTTAAAGGAAGGATAAACAACTAAAGGGCACACTCCAAGTAAAGCAAGGGCAAGAGAACTTCTGCAACAACCCACAGAAAAGATGCTTTGTTGATATTTCTGACAATACAAATTCTAGAAAGTATAAGTTATTCATTGCCCTAACGTGGAAGGTGAAGGATGTAGAGGAAAGCATCTTGACCCATTGAGCTATCAAAGAGAAAGTGTTCTTTGAAACAATGGAAGAAGAGTATGGACTATGAACATTTAGAAAGTCTGCACCATAGAGCTGATTCACTAAGAACCGGCATGAGTTCATCAAAAACATGTCAACTCAGACTAACAACATTTCCTTTATTTCACAAGAAAATTAGATTGGCCTACAGGGAAATGCTATAGACATGTTATCCTTTGTCTTCAGCAAAACACTTGGCAATTATCATATGGCCAGATATGGAGATGTGAATTTGATGACAATACAGTTAGATGGAGTTATAATTGACTGTGTTACTATGCAATGGCCCATGAATCTATCCTTTCCTGTACTTTTTAGTACAGTTTCAATGTTGGAAGGGAAATAAGGAATTTGCTTTTGTTTTTTAATTAATTACTTGGGTAAAGGGGGAAATGGATTGTTTATCACCCATCTTTGCAGATGAAATGACACAGAAAGGGTTATTTAAAATGGTCATGACAAAGCCAGTATCCTAAAAGTACTTGATGGACTAGAATGATTTTACAAATCCAATAAAAAATTAGAAATAAAAGTACAGTTAGGTTTTAAACATCAGATTCACAAGTACAAGATAGAGGAAGTAAAGTTTGACCACAGTACACATGAGAAAATCTGGGAATCTTAGTAGACTGCAACCTCATTATGACTGAATAATGAGTCAGGGTAGCCAGGTATGTTAATTACACTAAGAAAAGGATGGTTCCCAGAAGGAAGGTGATGATAGGCCTTTTCTACTCTCCTGTGGTCAGTCCTATTCATAGGCATCACATTTTAGAAAGGACATTGACAAAATAGAATGTGATCATAGGAAAGCAATCAGAATGGTGTGAGAATGAGAGATTAATAAACACATAAGCCAGATTGTAATACTTAAATCTGCAGAAGAGAAGACTTCAGGGCACACAGTCACTAGCTTCAAGTATTCCTTTCTTATATCTAACTCAGAATATTTATCTTCTTTCAAGACACAGTTCAGATATCACATACTTTGAGAAGCCTTCAGTGATTCCCCTTCTATTAGTGTTATCTGCCTCCTCTTAAAGTTATATAACCCTGATTCAAATTCTATTTGCATAAGATTCTCCTCATTAGTGGCAATTGATTACCCAACGCTCTGCATCTACAAGATGGGGGCAGATTTGGCAAGAACTTGAAAGAACAGAGATCCTGGTCTTCCATTTTCCCACTTTGAGAGAGATGATGTGGTTCTAGACTCTCTGGAAAGGCTGTGATGTGGGAAAAGGATTAAATGTTTTCTGCTTGTCCTTGGAAAGGAAAATTATAAACAAGGAAGAAAGGTGAAGAGAGAAAGATTTAGACTTAAAATTAAGAGAAAAAAAAACTTCATAGCAATTAGAGTTCTGTGAAAGTGGAATGAGCTAACCATGGTAGGAGTGAATCTCCCTTCACTAGGACTCTCCAAGTTTAAGGATGGATAAGCACTTCTTGGGAATATTGCAGAAGGAATTATTGTTTATATATGGTTTGAATTTGATAGACTCCCATTTCTCATTCAATTCTGAGACTTTGTTACTCTGTAATCTTGTTGAAAACAGATCTTGTTTCACCTTTTTATTTTCCTTTTCCACAGTCCATGGGGTCCCACACTTTCTCCTGATATCTCAAATAATAGCATCAATTACCACGAGTTGTGAATTCTACTCAAAGAACCTAAAACCTTCTTCGAACAAGGCAGACTAACATGTAGACAATATTATTATAGATGTGAATATTAATTTAATGCCTTAAATTAAATTAATATATATGAGAAGACATTAAGTTCCTTTAGGGCAAGTCTTGGCTTTATTCTCCCTCAGTCTCTAGTATAGCACCATGTGTGTGTGGTGGGGGGTGGGGGGGTTGGGAGTGTATGAAGGGAGGAGGGGAGGAAGAGAGAGAGAGAGAGGGAGACAGAATTTGTATATATGTGAATGCTAGGTTAATGTATGTTCATTTGAAGTGTACAAACATATAGATTGTCTAATACATGTATGTAAACTTCAGAAAGAATGAGTTAGTTAAATGTAAATGGAACATGGATCAAAAAACACATTCTGCTCCATCATAGAAGACTTTCTTGAGAAAATGAAATCTAGACTGGGCTTGAACAGTAGGAATTCAGGGAGTCTGTCTTGAAGAGAAAATGTCTATCCCTCCATAGGCTATGGTATTAATACAGCATGAAGGAATAAAGTGGGAAATACTTTGGAAAGGGATAGGTATCCAAGCACCTATTTCCATGGCTATAAAATATTCAAGGCTTTACTGATGTTACTGACCTCATAAAAGTACTTTTGAGATCTTTCATTCATAAGGTCCTGACTCAGATTTATTACAATTCTAAGTCTTATTTTCTGAGCTTGCTCTCACAAAGTCAACAGTTGCTAAAGGAATTCACACCTTCACAAGATGGGCAGTTTAGTGTAACTTCTCCTAAAATATATGAAATTTTGATACTCAAGTTGAATGGGGAGACTTTTGAAATGTCAATTCTGACTAACTGCCTCCTGGACAAATTTCAGGTTACCTGGAGATGTCAGCAAAATTAAGAGAGGGTCACCCCATTTGACACCTTCCTATAATCACTGTCCTTCGTTTTTGAAGACTGGTATTGTTGGAACCTGGGGCAGCTAGGTAGTGCAGTGTATAGAGTATTGGGCTAGGAATCAAGAACACTTCTTTTCCTAAGCTGAAATCTGGCCTCAGACACTTACTAGCTGTGTGACTCTGGGCAAGTTACTTAACCTTGTATGCCTTAGCTCCTCATCTATAAAAATGAGCTAGAGAAGGAAATGCCAAAGAATTCCAGCATCTTTATCAAGAAAATCCCAAAAGAAATCACAAAGAATCAGACACAACTGAAATGAATGAATAACAACTGTTGGAACCCTACATTAGCAATTAGAAAACAGATTGCTGATTTTTTTATCAAAAACTGAAAAAACCTACTAATTATGCTTATTTCTCTTCTCTTATTTTGTGTTTCTTTTAGTAAGCATCACCAAAATGTGTATGCATGTAATAGTATCACCTTAAGTCTTGCCAAATATAGAAGAGAACTCATTACCTTTATTTCCAAGCCCCACATGTTCCTAACTTCCATTTCTGTTGAGGGAACCATCATCCTTCCAATAACCCAGGTTCACAGTCATCCTGGACACTTCCCCTACCTCATATTAATTGCCAGGTATTGTTGATTTTACTTCCACAATATATCCTGAATCTGTTCCTTTCTTTCTTCACAACAGCTATCACTCTGGTTCACCCTCATCACCTCTTACCTGAACTACTGCAATAATAATTATAATGTGTTCTCCTGATCTAAATCTTCTCCTCTCCAATCCATATTCCACACAGCTACCAAGTGATATGCCTAAAATACAAGTCTGACCAGTCAGTAAGACAGTCAGCAAGTCATTCTACAAGCATTAAGAACTTATTGTATGCACTATGCTAAGCATGCTCAAGAAGCATTCCCACTTGCATCTAAATAAAACACAAACTCTTCTGCTTAGTCATTAATGCACTTTATGACTTGGCTCCTATCTGCCCTTCCAGGCATATTACACATTACTCTACTTTGTGCACTCCCTCTTGAGTGAGAGAGGCCAATTAGTACGCTATTGCAACGAAATTGGCCTAAGAAGAGAAGATTTGGATCAGATATTTTGAGTAGTCTGTCATTAAAATAAGAATATATAGATGTTATAGGTAGGAGGTCTTTCTAGATCATTTCTTTTTCTGAACAAGACTTTAATCTTTTACATAATCAGATCTTGTGATAATCTGAGGACTTCACTGGCCCTCAGCCCTCACTTTGCCCTTTCAACACCATTTTAAAGATGATTGACTAGCCATTTCATAACCTGAGCTCCAATCTTGGATTTGGCTTTTAAGAAAAGACAGAAGAGACAGGCAGAAGGTGAGAAACAAAGCTGAGAAAAAATAGAGAGAAGTCAGTGAAAAACACAGAGACTTCATTTCCCAAATATGAAGCTCATGTAGAAACAAAATCTTATCACCACTTCATGAAACTATACACACCAAAGAACCACATGGCCCGAGGAGAAGAAGGAAAATGTGGCCCCAGAAATATAAAGGAGGCCCCAGTAAAGTGGCTAAGCTGGAAGCTGCAGGGGCACATGCTATTGTCAGTGGAGATCAGTGGTAGCGGAGTAACAGAGAGCTTTCTGGACAAGCAGAGAAATTGTCACACCAAGCCCCTTGACCCCAGAACAAGAATTCCTGGACAACATCAAAATTGTGACTTGATTTGCCAAGTCCTGTGAACCCTATATTCCTAATCTCCTTCATCTACATCTTTTTTTAATAACTAAGATGGTCACTACCCTAGTTCAGTCATTCTTTATTTCTCATTTATACTATTCTCTATTAGCTTAATTGCTTCCAGTCTCTCCCTTCTCCAAGTAAAATTCCATATACATGGCCAAATAACATTTTTAGGGCACAGGTCTGGCCAAGTCACTTCCCTGATCAAAAATTGTCAATGGTACCCTATCATTTCTATTTTATATATATATATATATATATATACATATATATATGTATATATACACACACAGAAGCATATGTATGTGTGTATGCATGTGTATATGCATATATGTACATATACACATATAAATGCACATATCCATATCCATATGTGTGTGTGTGTGTGTGTTCTACAAAGGTAACCCTGCCTTTCTAGTTTAATTTTCTATTGTTGTCCTCTACCTTCCAGCCAAGCTTTACTATTAGTTACTCTCTGAAACTGGCATTCCATTCCCCACCTTTGTGTATTCACACAAGCTACCACCCTTTCCTGAAATGTATGCCCTCCCATACCTATAACTTATCAGCCTTTAAGATACTTTGTCTTCCATCAAGGGAGGTGCAACTCAAATGCTGCCCTCCTCCTCCTTTCCTGATATCCCAAGTTTTCAGTGTTCTCCTCCTCAAAATATTTTGTATTAACCTACATGTTCTACGCCCTCCTCTCCACCACCCTCCTCCAACCCAGTTCTTTAAGGAAAGGGGGAAAGGACTATTTTTTATTATTGTACTATTTTTTTCTTTCTTCTATCCCTAGGATCTAGCACAGTGCTTTGCAAATGCCATGTAATATATATGCAAATGTAGGTTTGTCTATATATACTTATGTATCTAAACAAACACAAATATGTGTGTGAATTAAAATTCATATTTTAAAACATATACATATAACGCCGCAATTAATAAATGTTGAGAATTTCTATCATTAGTTTACTATATCACAAAAAGGGAAGGGGGCATGGAATGAATGGGAAAGTGTAAAAATACAAATATTGCAGAAAATCTGGAATTGGCTTTCAAACTCATTAAAAACTTATTGGAAGTCCAAGATAAATATGTGCTTACTATAAATCAGAGGTCATAAAATAAAAAAAAAATCAACCTGTATGGATACATGGCAAAGTAAAGAAGCAATTTTATACATACATACATATATATATATATATATATACACATATATATATGTATATATATATATATGTATATATATACACACACATATCTGCAAGGAGAGTGGGAGGAAGGAAACTTCTTGAAATGTAAAGACTTTTTACAAGAAGAGAACATGGAAGATGACAAATTTAGACAGAGCATATACAAAGAGGAAATAATTTAATTGAAAGAATCAACAGAATTCAAAGAGTATCTTTCAAGAGAGTCCAAAGCAATAATGAGGTTTTTTTAAATACACCAAAGGCAAAAAGCTAGCTAGAGAATCAGTGAGATAGTTTGGCCATCATGGAACTAAAGGTTAGTTGAGGAATGATAGATAGGAGAAAAAAAGATCATAGTATTTTCTTCGATTTTTGTTGAGGAATAAGTATATTACAGAATTTGCCTTTGAGCAAACAGACTAAAGGCATTAAAATAGTGGTAAATACACAGGGTGTTCTAAAACTACAGAAACTATGAAACAAAATGCAAAGCAATCATGAGAACTAGATAGCACTCCCTTAGGGATTTTTAAATAGTTCAACCATGAAACTAGTCAAAAATATGTAATCTGACATGGCAAAAGCCCCCTGTACCAGAGGACTGTTAAATTGTCAGCATGGCTCCTACCCATAAGAAATGAACTAGTGGATATTCTAGGGTAGCATAAATCTGGATCTCACCTATATAATACCTCATAGGATATTG
Organism: Trichosurus vulpecula; assembly: GCF_011100635.1. Taxonomy (NCBI): domain Eukaryota; kingdom Metazoa; phylum Chordata; class Mammalia; order Diprotodontia; family Phalangeridae; genus Trichosurus; species Trichosurus vulpecula. The sequence continues at coordinate 103,115,167 of NC_050579.1, forward strand.
GAAACTATTACAAAGAATGGGCCTGTCTTAAGCAAAGATAACTTATTGAGGGAAAGGGATTTTTTAAAGGGAAAATCATACTGAATAATTCATTTCATTGAGTAGTTAACGAGTATCTGAATAAGGCCAAAAATGGGTATAATTTCTTAAAATTTTCAAAAAGCTTAGCAAGGCTATATATCAAATGCTATTTTTAAAAATTATATTATCAAAGGATTTGAGAGGTTGGGGCAGGAGGAAAATTATTCTTGGTCTAATAATTGGATTAGGGACAAGTGAATATTGGCTCTGAAATCAGAGGATATAGATTTAAATACTGCCTCAGAAACCTCCTCCCTGTGTGACCATCAGAAAGGCACTTAATCTTTCTTCACTTTAGTTTGTTTGTAAAAATGGAAGTACCAGGTTAGACAACCTTTGAGAGTCCTTTGATATCTAGATGCAGGTGTCATCCTCAATTCTTCACTATCTCTCACCTCTCATATCCAATCTGTTGCCAAGGCCTGTTGATTTTACCTTTTCAACATCTCTCAACTATTTCTCCTCTTCTCAAACACTGCCATCATTCTAGCGCAGGCCCTCATCACCACACACCTGGATTATTTCAATAGTCTGCTGGGGGCTTTTCTCCCTCAAGTCTCTTCCCACTCCAATCTATCCTCTATTAAGTCAGTAATTTCCCTAAAGCATGGGTCCAATCATATCATCTCCACCCCCGCCCCCATCAATAACCTCTGGTGGCACCCTAATCACCTCTGAGATCAAATACAAAATACTCTGGTGTTCAAAACTTTTCATAACTTTGTTGTTCTTGTGGTTGTTCAGTCATGTCTAACTTTTTGCAACCCTGTGGACCATGGCACATCAATGCTATCCATGGGGTTTTCTTAGCAAAGATACAGGAGTGATTTGTCATTTCCTTCTCCAGCAGATTAAGGCAAACAGAGGTTAAGTGACTTGCCCAGGTTTACATAACTAGTAAATGTCCGAGCATGGATTTGAATTCAGGTTTTCCTGACTCCAGGCCCAATGTGCTATACACTGAGCCACATAGCTACTCCCTCTCATAACCTAGCCCACCCATAACCTTTCCAATCTTCTTACACCTTACACTTCACCCCCCATCACTCCCATGACATATTCTCTTTGATCCAGTGACACTGGCCTCTTTGCTCTTCCACAAATAAGACATTCGATCTCTTGGATACAGACATTTTATCTGGCTATCCCCCATTCCTTGAATGTTCTCCCTCTGTATCTCCACTTCTTGACTCCTTCAAGTCCCAATTGAAATGTTACCTTCTAAAGGAAACCCTTCCCAACCCCTCTAAATTCTGGGGCCTTCCCTCTCTTAGTTATTTCCTATTTATCCTAGATATAGCTTGCTTGTACGTATTTGTTTGCTTGTCTCACCCATTAGATTGAAAGCCAAAAGGGCAAGAACTGTTTTTTTGCCTCTCTTTATAACCCCAGAGCTTAGTACAGTGCCTGGATCACAGTAGGTGCTTAGTAAATGCTTACTGAATGACTGACAGATCTCTGATTTTGTGAACATATGTATGGATAACAGGCAGTTCTTTGAAAAAAGATGTGTAAATAATAGAAAAACCTAGTGAACAGCAATGGCTCCAATACATGTGAAAATGATTTAAAATGAATTTTTCACAACAAAGTCTTACAGTCTATTTAGATGCTCTTCTAGATGGTCAGAAATGTAAAATATATACATATGGCCTATTGAAGAATGATCCCATGAGGCTATGTGAGTGAACAGAAGTTGACACTGAACCTAAATAAGACAAATTATACTTGAAAAATGATAGAATACAAATGACCTCTTACATGCCAGAAAAGGGAGTGAGGAATTACTCTAGACTTTTTTTTCAAGAAATCCTCCTAATATCAAACTGCAATCAGATAATTGGGGGGAAAAAAGAATGTTAGAGCTGGAAAGGACCTTGGAGATCATCTATTGCTACTCCTTCATTTTTCCTGATAAGCAAATTGAGATCAAGGCTCACAAAACATTATCCCCTCTTGGTACAAAACCATGGTGTAATCACATCTGCATTAATGGACTAGACTAGTTCTAGATACTTCACTTCAAAAAAGTTGTATTAGCTAAGAAGTTTCAAAGAAGAGCAACTTAATGCCTGAAGGAATAGACAAGGCAATCTTTCAATGGTACTCAAAATAGATCACTACTGAATTTCATCATGCTTCCTATGTGGGAGTCAGTTTGTTACTACCAGAGCAGCTGTTGCAGAGGAGTGATTATTTTAAAAACTGGTTCTTCAATTCTTACATTAACCTTTACTGCTATAGCACTAAAAGAATTTTGGCTAAGAGGTGTCTTAAATTAACCCTGTGCTTAAGGGTTTTTTTCTTCTAGATTTTTCAACTAAGACATGAGTGAATTGCCATACACTTTAAAAACTTGGAAACAAAACTTTTTAACCTAAAAATCTCCTGAATGAAGGGTTTGAGATGGTTTTGAACACCTTCGTTAAAAATGTAAAAATGCAACACTTGATTAATTTGCAAGAACAACTGATAGACATCAAGGAAGATGTAAATTTACTAGGTGACTGTTCCCCCCAAAGTACCTTTTTGCATAATTGATGGATGAGACTGAAAAATTAGCATAATGATTTAGTTAGCATAACCATTGATGAACACCTTCCATTTGGATATACAAATTTTTGTAATGTATCTTTTTTTAAGCTAATATAGCTATTAAGACCAAGAATTGAAATAAAATCTACTTAGATCTGGACCTTTGGATTATCACACAGTGTTAAACCAAGATTTTTTTTTTGTTCACACTAAAATAATAAATATTGTCCATATTTTAGCCTGTGGTGCAATGATTTGAATTCACTTAGGTTGTCTATTTCTGATATTTGGGGGGCTTATACAAATTATTACTAAAATAATAACCATAAACATCTCTTCTGATGGTAGCTTGGAGCCACCAAGTAAAGATGAATATCCAAACTATTTAAGACAGAGATGTAGACCTCCGCCCTGTTTTCAATTTAGTGTATTTCTAGCTGTTTCCTGGCATTGTCCATTACATACACCTTTGCATGCAATTAATACAGAGATATGCATCATTGGGAAGTTATGATCAATCATAATTTTAATATAAAACAACTGAAGAACTAGAAATAGCTTTAAAAAGTAGGGTCCCTGTTCACATCATCAACTGAGGGGAAGGAATTTGGAGGAGTTAAAATCTTTGGCAGTTTCTTGCTAGGTCTCAAAGGGATCATTCACAGATAGCCATTTTAGTCTGTTAAAGTCAACACCCAACAGAGTCTCTAATCTCTTTTCTGAGTTGTAGTCCAGCATTCCTTTTAATTCCTACCATATCCCTATATAACTAACCTGAATCCCCTTTAGATCAACCTGGGGATTCCACAGAGCCAATCTGCAAATATGGAATCTGCTATGACACATGACATTTTGTGTCTACAGCATGTGACACCGAGAGCATGATGGGGGGAAGTGGGCACTTGTATTCTGGGGGACTTCTGAAATGTGGCACCATCTTGCATTAAAAATTTTATCAATTAAATACATTTAATTAAAAATAAGAACCCACAGCAGCTTCAGACCACCCTGTAGCTCAATAAATGTCTGATTCACTGGGCATTCTTTCTTAGGAGGTTCAACTTTATTGTTATTTTTGTTTCTGGGCAATGCAATATGCAGGCAGTGTTCAAGAAAACACATATTTGGATACCTAGCAGACCTATCATTATAAGATGTTCTCACTATAAACTACAAACTCTGCATTTACCAAACCGTATCAGAGCTAGTTCACACAAGCAGCAGGTATGTGACAGCTCTATCATCAGACTTGGCCCTCCAAGCTGATAAAATACCTGTACTTTTGTAAAAGGTCAATCTTTCTTTTTTATCATGTGTACACTGGACATGTAAAATGCTTAACCTTCAACACTGCCATGCAGCTGAATCAGATTAAAATGTAACTAATAAATATTTAATGAAATAAATAAAAATGCAATAAAACAGAGATAATCTTAATAGCTGGTTTTCTAAGTGAAAATGTGACTGCAGGGATTCTTATATACAGTTTACTGCTCCCCTCCTTCCCTTCTGAGTTTGACACCACTGGCATACAAAAGGATCACAGAATTTTAAACTTGGAAGGGACCTCATTGACCTTCTAATCTAATCTATACCTAAATGGTAAAAGAAATCCCTTTACAATATGGTCAACAAGTGGTCATACAGTCTTTGCTTGAAGCCTTCCAAGGAGGAGGAATATGGTATATAACCACACAGTTATCCCTTCCACATCATGGGGGCTAGGGGCACAGTGACCCAACCATCTAGAGAATCTGCATAAAATTTTTTGTTCCTCCCTTCATACCAGAGAAAAAGTTTGATTTTTTTTCTTTTTCTTTTATGGAGCATTTACAATACCTTATTGTAAAATTTGGGTTAAGTATTTAGTCATAGGCTCTATGTCATCTGCTGGCCTTCATGTATTGTCTGTGGCTTCCACAATACTCCCCCAAAATTCCCATTTAATTTCTTATGCCAACGTAGGATATATAGAAACCAAGATGGAGAAAGTCACAATGTGGAAGAGATAACTATAATTGTTATGAAGTTTTTTGATAGATAGGTAGATAGATAAGTACATATTCATAAAGATAATAAGTATTTATAAAATATATAAATTATGTGTTCATATATTACATATATTATGTAATCATATGTTATATGATACCATTACATATATATATCATATTATTATTACATTATTTATAAAACCCATTAGCCATCTTTCAGCCCCACCCAGCTTCTAGTTGGTATTTTGAGGTATTGGACTTTCCATGAGACCTTTTTAATGACTAGGTTTCAATGTGAAATATATTAACAGAAAAAAAAATTCTTTTAAATTTTTGAAAATTGTTCCTCTCTGTTGGCAAGACAATACAAACTGGGTAATAAGCCGAATCACTGTTTGTGAAATTCTACTTGAATAACTCCGATGATCTGTGCTTTCTTTTGTGTAGGTAATCTCTGAATCAATGAAGATCGCAACACCTCTGTGACTAAATAGTCAGAGTTTTGTGAATTTCTGTACCCGAAAATAACCATCAGCTGGTGCCCAACCTTCTGGTGCTGAGTCTCTCTGAACTTACATAAGCTGATTTTCAGTTGAGAGATTGTTGCTCTGTCAATGGATCTGTATGTAAATTAGGGCCCTAATCAAATCAGAATGACTTGGACACCAGCAGGTAGGAATAAATGAGCTTAGTATCTAGGTATAAAGCATATTTAGTTAAAAGAGGAAGCTAGGACAAGGCATGTGTCTTCCTTTCCTATCATGACCTGTCATACTCTAGGTGAGCTGTTAAGCCTAGATATGCCCTCCTAACCAGGGCTTCCCTAATAGGGGATGGGAAGGGAATAAGCATTTATATAGATGCTACAATGTGCCAAGCACTGTTCTAAGCCCTTTTCAAATATTACCACCTTTGATCATCACAACCCTTACAAGGTGAGTGCTGTCTGTTATTCATATTTTACAGTTGAATAAACTGAAGCAAAAGGCAGCTAGGTGGCTTGGAATCAGGAAGACTCACCTTCCTGAGTTCAAATCTGGCCTCAAACACTTACTAGCTGTTTGATTCTGGGCAAGTCACTTAACCCTGTTTGCCTCAGTTTCCTTATCTGTAAAATGATCTGGAGGTGGAAATCACAAACCACTCCAGTATCTTTGCCAAGAATACCAAATGGAGTCACAAGAGTCAGAGTCACAAAGAGTCAGACACAACTGAAAAGACTGAACTACAACAAACTGAAGCAAATAGAGGTTAAACGACTTGCCCAGAGTCACACAGCTAGTAAGTGCCTGAAACTGAATTTGAACTCAGGTCTTCCTAACACTAGGTTCCACTGAGCCACCATGACTCCAGGTCACAAACCATGTTGGGAAAGGAGAACAATGAACCAGTGTCTCCTAATCCTCCCCCAGAAAGGAGGTAGTTTCCTGGGAATACTTCTCCCTTCCCACTCCACCAGCCTCCAAGAGATATTACGTCCCAAGGTCTCTCCCTAAGATTTTCCCGCTCCAGTTTACTTTGCCTTCAACAGTTTATTTAAAGGTACTTTTGCATTGTTTGCCACAGGCAACACAACACAACAAACAACAACAACAACAATGAAACTAAGATCAAAAGGACAAAATAAAAAGAATAATAATTGACACTATCAACCTTTATATAGCACCTCAGTTTGCAAAACTCTTTTTTACAAGCGTTATGTCATTTGCACTTCTCAACAATGCTATGGTGTTCTTACTACAGGTATTATTATTCACACTTTACAAGAGGAAATAACAGGCTCCTACAGGTGAAGTGGACATGTTCAAATCCTGGTTTGCTACTTACTACCTTAGGACCTTGGACAAGTCAATTAAACTCTCATACTCTTTTTCCTTATTGGAAATTGAGGAAGTTAGAAAAGATGATATTGGAAGGCTCCTCTCAGGGCTCCCTCTATGATCCTTTGACTCCTTCATAGACAGACTGATAGGAAATAGCAGGAATGGGATTCGAAACCACGTCTTCCTAACTCTAACTCCAGTATTCTATACACTCTAGCTGGGATCCAAAGCCCTTCCAGCTTGGTAAGTCATGCTTGAACTTAAGGTCTGTTGGAACAGGTCAAAGAACTCAGGGTCAGCTGTCTTCCACAATGAGTCAGAGGGGAAATTTAGTAGACAAGTGAAATTATGAAATGTAAAACTCAGTGTATCTTGTTCATTAAATGTTAAGAAAAATACAGGAGAGGTTATTAATGAGAAAAACAGTTTAATTTCTCATTATTATCTCTCCCCTCAATTGGAAAAAAAATCCTTAGACACTTACTAGTTATGTCCTTGGGAGTGGGGCAGCGGGGGGAGGGGGGTTAGAGGGGTTGAGCTCTCTCACTGTCAGTTTCCTCATATATAAAATGGGAATTATAATAGCACCTACCTCACAGGGCTATTGTGAAGAGCAAATAAAACAATGGGCTTTGCAAACTAGAATTAAACTTTTACAAGAACTAAACTGATAGTTGGTTCAAACCTCATATCTATTAAAATAGGCATCTTCAGCTCTTTATATATTTTAGAACAAGTCTTTCTATTTCACTAATATTAGGCTTTCATCTGTAAACCTAACAAATGTTGCTCTCACTCTGTTGGCATGATTTAATATATGCTTCAGGACAATATGCTGCCAAAAGAAATAGCTTCTGACAACTGTCTACTATATCTTGCCAACGAAGTTTCTATGGGATTTGCCTCAAGTAAGTCAACACGTTGTCCTCAAGCTGTCTCTCAATGTGAAGTTCTCCACCCATTCAGCACAACTCAGTCACAAACTCTTCCATAATGTCCTCTGCACATACTTGTGTCTATCACTGGACAGTGAGTTCTGCAAGGTGCTGCATACACATTGTACTAATGATTTGCTACGGCAGTGGGGAGAAGGAAGAAAAAAAGAAAAAAACTTGAGATCTGTGAATTTGTGTTTTAAAAATTGCTAACTGTACTTTAATATAATTGGTTTTCTTTGTAAAAAAAAATACCACATAATACACTCTCTACCCTTTATAGCTGTCAAAGGACAACTTAAAGGACTTAGAGGAAATCTAGTCCAAGTGATAATTCATAGAAAAGAAAACTAAACTGCAGAGAGTACATGTCTTCCCAAGGTCATACAATTTCAAAAGTCAGGACTAAGACTAAGATGACCCAGGTCTTTTGATTCCTAATCCAGTGCACCATGCTGCTTTCTACTTGGAAGTTAAATTATAGAAATAATGATAAGTAGGAATAATATTGCATTTTATTTTTGTTCTTCAATTGTATCTGACTCTATGTGACCCCATGGACTTTGGTTTTCTTGGCAAAGATACGGGAGTGGTTTGCTATTTGCTTCTCTAGTGTGTCCCATTTTACAGAGGAGGAATCGAAGGAAATAGGGGTTAAGTGAATTGCCCAGGGTCACACAGTTAAGTGTCTGAGGTCAGATTTGAACTCAGATATCACTGACTCCAAGCCCATGCCATTGTGCCACCTAACTGCCCCAAGGTGATATTTATATAGCTCTTTAAGGTTTACAAAGTATCTGACCATATTTTTCCCCAATGAAGGGGGAGAAAATAAGGAGAGAAAATAAATTTTGTCCATTAAAATAAAATTGCATTATAAAAGAAAAAAGAGGAGCCAGGAATAGAAAAAGAAAAGAAAGGATTTCAACAGATAAAGATGGAAAATATTGGTCAATTACAGGTTTTATGGATGGTGTGAGCAAAGAAACAAAAAAAACCCCACAGGAATGGAAGAATGGTCAGTTTGACTTGAAAGGAGAATATTTGAAGAGGACTAGTGGGAAAAAAGGAGGGAACAAGAATGTAGGGAGATGAATGGCAGATTGGTCAGTTTACCTTTAAGAGATGGTAGAGAGTCAAGGATTTATTTTTAAGTAAAAATATAATGGTCAGAATTGTGTGTTAGCAAACTTACTCAGGTTTGAATGACGCATTGGATACAGGAGAAAATAGGCAGAGAGACAAGGTGAAAGACATTACAACTGCCCAAACAAGAGGTAATACAGACCTGAAATAGGGCCATAACAATGAGGGTGGAAAGGAAGGGATGAATGAGGGAGAGAACGCATTCATTTAAAAAGACAGACATGGCAAATTAGCAGATGTGTGGGGAGGTTAGGGAAAGGAAGAATTAAAATTGACTCTTAAATTTTTTTGTCTAAATGACAGGGAGGACAATGTTGTCCTGAATCAAAATAAATCATCAAAAGAAATAGATAATAAAGAGGAAGATGTGAGAGGAAGGTGATAAGTTTAATTTTTGACACGTTGAATTTGAGACATTGAGATAATGCAGCAGAGCTATCACTATGGGACAGTCAGGAAATAGTCTAAATAGACATAAAGAGGGACTGAACCAGAGGAGTGTCCACTTGAGTGGTGAAAACAGCATGGATGAGGGGGGTGTTGTGAAGGGAGTGTTCACAGCATCTGAAAAGTCAGCCAATATGAAAAGCTCTAAGTAGATATACCAAAAAAAAAAAGGAAAATAATCTCTGCCTTCAATATTCTAATGGAGGAGATCAACATATAATTAACTAGGTACTTACAACATGATGATTGAACTCATTGTATCTGATAAGGTCTCCAAGAGAGACCTTGTAGAACAGAAAGAGGTGGGGACCCAGGACATAACAGCCATGGTTAGTGGGTATGACAAGAAAGAAGATCCAGAAAAGGAAACTAAGGTTGGTATCAAAAAAAAAACAACATTAGGATAGTATACAGAAGCAGGTGAATGTCTAAAGCTGCTGAGAGGTCACATAATTCAGGACAAAGAAAAGGCCATTAAACTGGACAATTAAGTGATTAAATGGTGACTTTGGAGAGGGCAGTTTCAGTTGAATAAGAACTGAAGCCAGATTGTAGAGGGTTTAGAAGAGAGTGAGAGAAAAGGAAGTCTAGACACAAATCATAAATGGCCTTCTCAAGGAGTTGTCACAAAGGAGAGGAGAGATAGCTAGTTGTAAGATGAAGTGAGAGGTTTTTAAGGGTGGACATTTGTAGTCAGCAGGGTCAGATCCCTGATTCATTGATTTGAAAATCAGTAATATTGAGGTAGAAAATGGAGCAAAAGAAAGGGTCTCATTTCCAAGGAAATTCTAGGAAACAGAAGAGAGCCTAGTGATATAGCCTTGATTAAGAAAGGCCTGTAGTGTTAATGAAGAGCAAGAGAAACAGAGAAGAGTAGTAAGAGAGAGGAGAACCATGAGAGTAAACTATTATGGACATCATCAGGCGGAAAGAAAATCAAGAAATGGGGTGGTTAATAATATAAAATGCTACAGAAAGATCCAGAAGTATGCGCTCTGAAAAAAGTCATTGGATTTTATGATAAGGAGATCATTAATGACTTAGTAGAGAGAAGTTTCAGTATAGTAGTGGACAGAGAAACTAAAAATTTCAAGGGATGCAGAAATGAGTATGGGCAAAGGATATACACCAAATTATGTCTATTCTACCACGTCAAGGGCCTACCCCTATACTGCACTAGCATTTATATTCCCAGAGCATGAAAAGCATCTAGTTTTTAAACCACTGACATACTAAGAAGTCATATAAGCATTGTTAGTAGTTGAAACATGAACAAAAGTCAGCAGACTGTAGAGAATGGGAGTATTTGATAATAATGGTCTAATATACTCAGTGAGTTTGACAGATATCAACTTGTAAATAGGTCTCAATCCATCAACCCATCATTGGACCATGGATTATTATTCCAATAGAGTAATTTGGTAACTGTCTCCAGTTGTGCTGTTGACATAAATCTATATGTGGTTTCTTTCATTCAGACTTGCATCTGACTTCTGTTTTTTGTTATCTGTCAGTGCCGTGGTGAGGGCAAAACAATTATTATCACCAATACCACTGGTATTTCTATGATGCCTGAAAGTTTTCAGAGCACTCTCTGTTCATTCTCTCGTTTGATCTTCATAACAATTCTGTAGAGTAGGTGGTATTATCGCTCCACTTTGGAGATAAGGAAAATGAGACTTACAGAGGTTGTGACTTTCCCATGACAACATATCTACTAAGTGTCATAGTACCCTCAGTGCTCCGTCTAGAGTGTCTCAGTGGATAATGTCAAAGACATCCAATCAATTCCTGACTCAAATACTTGTTAGTTGTGTGACAATGGGCAAATCATTGAGCTTTTCTCAGTCTCAGTTTCCTCATCTGTAAAATGAGGATAACAGCATTTACCTTACAGGGCTATTGTGAGGATCAAATGAGATAATATTTGTAAAGTACTTTGTTTTATAGGAAGCCTTTCCCAGACCCTCTCAAATCTAATGCCCTCTCTCTGCTAATTATTTCCTATTTATCATATATGTGTATATATATATGTATATACGTATACATATATAAATACACACACATGTATATACATACACACATATAGATTGCTTTGTATATATTTATTTACATTGTCTCCCCCCTTGGGCTGTAAACTCCCTGAGGGCAGGGATTGTCTTTTGCCTAATTTTGAATCTTCAATGCTTAGCTCAGTGCTTGGAACATAGTAAACACTTAATAAATATTGATGGCATAATGAATTGAAACCTTAAACTGCTATGTAAATACTAGCCATTATTAGTATTGTTAATATTGTTATCCACAACACCATGGCCATGGAACCTTTTCATCTGACTTGCAACTGAAACCTCCCATGTGTGTTATCTCCCCTATTAGAATATGGACTCCTTGGGAGCAAGGACTCTCTCTGCTTTTCTATTTATGCTCCCAGCACTAAACACAGTAATTTCCGTGAAGTAAATACTCAACAATTATTCTTAATTCATTCTTTCAATATCATGTTGTACTATCTCCTCACTAGGTTTTTTTATTCTGAAATTGAGATCCTGTCATATCATAAGTTATATAAAAACAGAGCTTTTAAAAAATATTTGATAGAAAAAAATTTTAGAGTTTAAATACATGCTATATTTCAGGAAATATTGCCAGTTAAAGTTTCAAAAACTCAGCTTTTTCATAATCAAGACATCCAATATTTACCATAATTTATCTTTGGAAGTAAGTTCATAGTATTTTCTGAACAAGCCAAATCATTCATTCATCCAAGTGAAATTACAGTATCAAATGGTCACTTTGTGTTGATATAACACATTATTGAAGAGTAGTATCAGAGCTGGACAGATTCTTAGGGATAATTAGTCCAACTTCCTCATGTTATAGATGAGGAAACTGAGACCCAGAGAATATATGATTTGTCTAGAATCAGAGAGTTAAGTTAGTTTGCCTGTGTTTTTGTACATATTTGCTGTTTGTTTCAAAAGCCAAAACAGTATTTGGCTAAATACTGTTTTATACCTTTTTTGTTTGTTTGTCTATAAGAAGTAGGTTTCAATCCTGGAAAAACTATTGACCTGTTGATGATCTAGGGAAATTCACTTAAGTTTTCCAAGATTTATTATCTAGAAAAAGGAGGTAATAATATCTGTTTGGCTACCTTGAAGTATAGTTGTGAGGTATAACTAGGATGGCACTTGTGAAAAAGCTTTGTAAACAGCGAAGCATTATGCTTTAAATGGAGACTGTGGGTAAGAATAAGGTGAAATTCTATACAAAATTGATATGAATTTTTTGTTTTCCTCTTAATTTTGAATGGCATCCCAGACAGTTATGGTATAGTCCCTATACTAGAGACATTGTTCATCAACTACATTTAATACTTTAAAAAATTTGTGACTCAAGGGATTAGAAAGCACAGGGTCCAGTCGCTAACACCAAGGGGTGCACTCCCAGGGGTATGCTGATAAATTTTTAACAATTGGCTCTCTGGAGGTGAGGCGGGAAATGTACTCACAACATATTTTTAAGTTTAATCTGCATCATTAACACTTTTTCCATCATTTTCTTAAGTCTAGACAATCAATAAAACGATAAACCCTGATTTGTAGCATTTGCCTATTTCTGAGACATCGATGCTCACCCTGAAAATTTAACAATCAGTTCTTACAAACTGGTTCAAGCTGGCTCTAGTACACTGCTGAGATCCATCAAAAGCAGGGCATATCCTTAGGAAAATGACAAAAAAAAAAACCCTATTCCATACGACATGACAAAGTACAAGAAAACAAAACACAAGCTAAATACAAAAAGGCTAAAGGAGTACTCAGTAGAAGAATGAGGTAGAATTAATCCAACCCCAAATCCTTCGGTGTATCTTAGGATCTTTGCTCTTCAAGATCCACTTTCCTAATTAACAAGAGTTAATTCACACTATTTCTGAAAGACTTTAATCCCTAAGAACCATTAGAAATAATACAAACACTTTCCACCTCCCTCATCTCTGAGCTGCTTGTGAGGGAAATCCTTTTATGGCAGTTTCCACTGCGGGATTAGTGTAAATGTAGTGACTTCACCTCACTTCCTTGTCAACCTCCCAGCCACAGAGATAATAGAGTTTCGAAATTGTTAACAAAGTTACAAGGGCAGGTGTTCTAGAAGCTAAATTCTATCAACCCAGCTGGGAATCCCAGAACCTTAGGGCTGCAAGTAAGGTGATACATCACAATCATTTTGTTGCTGTTTAGACAAAATTGTTTTCATATATTACTCTGCTTCCCTCAGGAATCTTTTTACTTTGGATTGCCATTGATCCTTCCTGTCTATATACCATTCTTAGTAGTATTCTCAAATTAAGGAAAGAGTTGTCACCTGAGAAGTGGTTGTGTGGGTTATCGGCCTTTTTGGCTAAAGTATAAAAATGCCAAGAAGAGAGTGAATTTTTACATTCCTGTTTTTGTTACGCCTGAGGTTCAACAACTTGCCAGCCAAGAAGCAACAGGAAACTGGACAGCTATTTCATGTTCAGCTTAAATAGAAAATGCACACTGGAGAACCAAACAGCCACCCTCCTTTTTGATTATTTCTTTCCTGTTTAATTTTCAAGTTTAGACAACTTTTTAGTATTTTATTGCTGTTCAGTTGTTTCTTTCATGTCTGAATCTTCATGACCCCCTTTGGGGTTTTCTTGGCAAAGATACTGGAATGGTTTGCCATTTCCTTCTCTGGCTCATTTTACAAATGAGGAACCGAGGCAAACAGGGTTAAGTGACTTGTCCAGGGTCACACAGCTAGTAAGCATCTGATGACAGATTTGTTTTGTTTTTGTTTGTTGTTTTGGCAGGGCAACTGGGGTTAAGTGACTTGCCCAAGGTCACACAGCTAGTACATGAGTCAAGTGTCTGAGGCCAGATTTGAACTCAGGTCCCCCTGACTCCATGGCCGGTGCTCTACTCACTGCACCACCTAGCTGCCCCCTGAGGACAGATTTGAACTCAGCAAGATGAGTCTTCTTGACTTCAGGCCCAGCACTCTACTGCATCACCTAGCTGCCCCATTTTGTTATTATCAGTCTACAGTTTCAGACCTTAGTTATTCTTCCCCTCCCACAGCTCTTACTACCATGTGACATAAGAATACAATCGAATAATCATTTACTATATATAAAATAATAATCACATTACTAAGTACCTACTATATGCAAGACTCTGTGGAGGATGCTGGAGATATGAAGACAAAATAAAAAACAGACTCTATGCTACAGAGATACTACAAATGAACAAATAATTATATGCATTACTATTTTGAGGTAAGAGAAAACTAACAACCTGGAACTAGCTGTTCCTCATATGGCTGTCTCAATGTGGTTCATAGGGAAATAAGAATAGACATCTCTAGCATCTTCACCCCCATCCTTCTCCAAGCAAGACTTGATTCCTACAAGGAGAGGGAAGAAAGAGATTAGCGGTGGAGGTTGGCCACTCTGTTCTCCTTAAAGAGGGAGTACTAAAATGGAATTATATCTATCTTATCCCTTATATACTATTAGTCTAGGGCAGAAATGTGAAACATGCAGCCCAAGAGCTACATGTAGCCCATAATACATTTGAGTGCAGCCCAAACAGGACTGAAATGCAATTGGAAAATAATTAATAGAATAAAAATATAATAAAACATAGATAATATTAATGTTATTTTATAATGTTATATTATAATAACATAATATGTTATGACATAACAACATAATATGTTATTATGCAGCCCATGGGGATCTTTATGTATTGGAGTGTGACACCACTGGCCTAGGGGATGTACTTTTTAGGTTCAAGCTAAACTCCTGATGACTGTTTCTTATCAGGGAAAGGAAGGCCCCAAGCTCTATATTCTAAGTTTAACTCCTTTCCCAACAAATGCCAGTTCCACAATGAACACACACAGCAAATAGCAGAAAGACATTTATCCAAGTTGATAGCAAAATAGAAATCAGAGGGGGAATTGTATGTATGTATATATCAGGAAAGAGAGACAGACAGACAGTCAGACAGAGACAGAGACAGAGTCAGACAGATAGACAGAGACTGAGACAGAGAGGAAAATATATATGATATAATCCAGAGTAAATGAGCTCTACCATTGGGAGTGAGGTAATTCAACTTAACAAAGAGGGAGAGCCTCAGATCTCACCAAAGGAAAATTCTCTGAAGTCTCTGGTGTAGCAGGCAAGGGATAGGGATGTGATAAAGACCGCCAACTCCTTTCGTGTAAGCTTCTTTCTAGAGCCTTTCTTTCCCTTCAGAGGTTGGAATGGTTGTCTTCTCTCTCAAAGCTAGAACAGACTGAAGAAAAGAAACTAAAAAACCAGATCTTTCTTTCCCACTCTCACCAACCATCTCACCATGCAGTCATGGGACATTGATCTCCACGAAAGAGAGAGTCCTACACCAAATTGGGGCTCAGATTATACTAACTACTGATAGGAGAGGCTTCCATTTAAGGTGTACATGAGCAGGGACTTAAAGGAGGCCAAGGATTATAAAAGAAAAGGTAAGGAAGGAAGCCATGCTAATGATCAAAGCCTCTATTCAAGTACAGCCTATGCAATGGGATAATGATAAGTGGTGGAAAACTGAGTTTCAGGAATAGCAAGTAGATCAGTTTGACTGAAATGTAGAATGGTGAAGGGGGATACTGTGAACTAAAGCTGGAAATACAGCAGGAGAAGGGCGCGCTGAGAAGTTTCCATTTTATTTTAGAGGTAATAGGAACCAA
This sequence comes from Trichosurus vulpecula, assembly GCF_011100635.1. Lineage (NCBI taxonomy): Eukaryota > Metazoa > Chordata > Mammalia > Diprotodontia > Phalangeridae > Trichosurus > Trichosurus vulpecula. Next base: position 103,130,890 of record NC_050579.1, read on the forward strand.
GTAAATATTCTTGAGCAGGAACAACTGAGTCATACTTATGTTGTAGGGGAATTATTTCTGTAGTTGTGTGAAGAATGGATTGGAGAAGGTAGGGAATGGAAAGAGGGAGTACAATTAGAAATTATTGTCATTGTCTAGGAAGGAAGTGAATGAAGGTGGTGGCTATGTGAGTAGAAGGAAGGGGATGACTAATAAATTCTGAAGACAGAACACACAAAATTCAACATTTTATTGGATATGGCAGGAGAAAGGTGAGAGAGGCAGAGAGAAAAGTCAAAGATTACATCAACATTACCAACCTGTCTGATAATTATTTGAGCTGTTCGTAAGTGTCTGGGCTTCAGTTTCCTCATCTATTAAAAGAGGTGGCAGGGGAGAGGGGGGAGGTGGCTTAGATGACCTCAAAGTCCCCTTACCAGCTCAAGCTATAATCTTATAATCAATTATTCAACAAGCATTTATTTTATGCCAGGCACAATGACAAGCAGTGGAGATACAAAGACTAAATTTGATTAGTCCCTGTTCTAAAAGAGCTTATATTCTAGAAAGGAAGATAACAGGCACATTTATAGGTATATGCAAACCTCACTCTTGGACTATTTTTAATTAGCCACTGGTTGGTCTTGCTTTCTAATGTCTCTCCCTGCTTCAGGCCATTTGCCTGAGCTACTACCCAAATGATTCTTCCTAAAGTACAGGTCAGACCATGGCACTTCATCTCACCCTAAACTCCAGTGGCTCCCTATTACCTCTAGGATAAAATATAAAATCTTCTCTGATTTTTAAAGCCCATCACAAACTATGCCCTTCCTACCAGTCTTCTAACATTTTCCTCTCTTCTTCATACTCTATAATACAGCAATATTGAACCTCTTGCTCTTCCAAGCAAATAACACTCCGTATCCATACTCCATGCTTTTTCAATGGTGGCCCCTAATGCTTAGTGTGCTCTCTGTCTTCTTGTCTGCCTCCTGGCTTCCTTGGAGACTCAGCTAAAATTCTACCTACTGTAAGAGGCCTTTCCCAGTCTCTACCACTGCTTTCCCTATGGGATTATGTCCCACTATATGTCTGTGTGTATGTGGGTGGGTGGGTGTGTATAATACATAGTTGTTTCCACATTGTCTCTCCCATTAGAATGTGACCTATTTGAGAACAGAGACTGACTAAAAAAAAAAAAAAACTTTCTTTGTATCCCTAGAGCTTAACACTGTGCTTGGCTCACAGTTAGCACTTAGTAAATGACTGCTAATAATAATTTTGGGGAGGAAGGTGAGGCATTAGCATCTAGGGGATTAGAAAATGCTTCATGTAGAAGGAAGCACTTGGAAAGTAGAGGTTTCAAAAGACATAGTTGAAGAGGAAGTATATTCTAGTCATAGAAGGCAAGCAATAGTATGACACCAAGAATGTGTTATGTATGAAGAACAGTCAGGTCAATTTGTCTCCATTGTGGTGTGCATGAAAGGGAGTATTGTTTAACAAAGTTCAGTTGAAAGATCAGTTGAAGCCAGGCTGTAAAAGGCCTTAAATGATAAATAAAGGACTATAATGAACATATTAGCAAGATAAGTTTTCCAGGAAAAAAATATGCTTTTAATAAACAAAAACAAATTTTTTCCACAAAACATGTCTGTGACATCAATAGGATTGCTTGAAAGTAGAGTGACTGGACAACAAGGGACCAGTACTTTCTACTTGCTGGGATTTAACTTTCCTGATGGGTTATATAAATCATACTCAATATTACTTTTCTGGTTCCAATTCAACATTTGGAGGTTTGGTGAGCCTCCTTCTAACCATGAGTTATAGAGGGGCTGGCACCATGTGGCTATGAAGAGTCCTCTGATTTCCTGAATATCTAGATACAGGTGTATGGAAGCTGCAGCCTTGAGGCCGTATGTGGCCTTCTAGATCCTTAAGTTTGACCTTTTGACTGAATCTAAATTTTATAGAGCAAATACTTTAAAGGATTTAATGTTCTATAAAATTTGGATTCAGTCAAAAAGCTGCGCTTAAGGATCTAGAAGGCCACATGTGGCCTCAAGGCTGCATGTGCCCCACCCCTAACTAGAAGGACTCCTGACTTAGGACGCACTGAGTCTAAGCTGAGTTTGTATGCAATAGGATCAATATGCTCTTCCCTCAGACTTTTTACACTTTTTCTTCCTGGCAGAGAATGAAGCAAAAACTGCTATGAATTGCCTGGGGGAAGAGGGGGGAAGCTGCTTTATTTTCTACCTTGCCCACTATGTGTCTCTTAACACAAAGGAACTCTGATTTGTTGTGTTTGTTCTTTCTTGACCTTTGGCAAAGGGGCAACTTGATATGGGACTGCCCAGGTGACCTGACTCATCCATCAAATCCTTCAGAGGTCCAAGTCAATAGTGGAATAAGTAGGAGGAGCAGAAGCCAGCAACAGAGGAAACACATGCAAATGGAAGTATAAAGGCAACCTCCAGGGGATGGTGGAAATTTTATTTTCTTTCATTCTTTGAGGGGGGAAAGCAGGGTAATTGGGGTTAAGGACTTGCCCAAGGTCACAGCTAGTACATGTCAAGTGTCTGAGGCCAGATTTTAAACTCAGGTCCTCCTGACTCCAGGGCCTGTGCTGTACTCACGGCACCACCTAGCTGCCCCTCTGGTGGTGGAAATTTTAGAAATCATTTCCCCTTCCCCCTGTCAATGATTGAAGTATTGTCTATGGACTCTAGAAAGACACTAATCTTCAGAGCCCAGCAGAGAGCTATGCCTGGAGGAGTGTGGGGGGTGGGGCAGAACCTCATTAGAATTCTATGAAAGAATGTAAGCATTTCCAGGGCCAGGAGTAAGGAGGCATTCGTTATACAAACATGTTCTATAAATGGTTGCCTCATTCCCATTTTGCCACACATTTGAACCTACTCTCCCCAGGGACAATATGTAAGAATTGTACTGAACTCTGCGCTGATAGAGCTCAAAGCCTTATTAGAAAGAAATAGAGGTCTACAAATACTGGGTAAAGATGTGGTCCTTTGTACAATTTGGACACATTGCACACTTCACAGAAAATCACTTATATTGAGAAATATGAGTAAGAAGCTTCAACTAGTTTTTCAAGTTGTTACAAGAACAATCAACTTCATAAAACAAAATGACATTCTTTAAAAGGAAGGTTCTTTTTTAAAAATTGTGTGTAGTTATAAGGGCAGAACAGAGGACATTTCTATGTTACTATGAAATACACTGTCTTTCTTGTAGCAAAGTACTTTAAAGAGTGTCTGAGCTACAAAAAGAAATTGTCATTTTTAATTCTTTTAATATTAATGAAGGAAATAAATTTCACAATATTTCCTTCAAAATAAGTAATTTCTTCTATTTTTGAAAATCTAAATATGCCAAACAAGTCAATGCAAAGTCCTCAAAAACATACTCATAGCCAATCTACATACAAGTTAAATAAATAAAGTGATAATATACTGCCTTGTCTTCTCCTTTTTCCAATCTTAAACCAATCAGTTGTTCCATGTTTGGTTTTAACTGTTGCTTCTTGGCCAGCATACAGGTTCCTAGGGAGATAACTAAGATTATATGGTACTCCTATCTCTTTGAGGACTTGCCACATTCTGTTGTGACCCGCACAATCAAAAGCCTTAGTGTAGTCAATGAAGCAGAAACAGATTTTTTTTTTTCTGGAACTCTCCTGCTTTCACCATATCCCAGAGAATGTTGGCAGTTTAGTTTCTACTTCTTCTGCCCCTTCGAAAACCAGCCTACTCTTCTGATAATTCTCAGTTCACAAAACTGAAAACCTAGCTTGCAGAATCTTAAGCATAACCATGCTGGCATGTGAAATGAGCACAACTCTTCACTAATTTGAACCTCTTTAGCATTGCTCTTCTTTAGGATTGCAATGTAATTTGAGCTTCTTGAGCAAAGCACAAAAGGGAAAAAAAAAGATTTCCAACAACCAGAACTATGAGCTCCCCTTTGCCATATGTGCTCTCTAGGTATGAGTCCTCTTTCTCCTGGACTTTTTTTAGATCCTAGTGGGACAGTGTGCCATAGACCATTCTTTTGGAGGGGGCAGCAATATTTTGTAGTAACTGTTTTTTACCACATTAGTAATGACCTCCTTCTAAAACCTCATTGAGTCTGGCTGATTAAATGATATCAGCTGTTAATTGGGTCGGGAAAGAAAGCACAGCAGTGGGGACTCATGAATTATAGCACTCAAAAGACAACCCCCAACTTCTCAGGGCTACTCCTTTAGCCATGAGGGTGCAGAGTGGCCATAATCTGGGGACCCAATTTGAGTGGGAGTTGGGATAGTCACTTCAATGCATCTGTGGTGGCATATATTTGTTACAACAAAGGGTTGATTTTTTTTTAAATTTGGAGATGGAATTGGGGAGTGGGAAAGGGGAGGAATTATAGTGATGCCCCTCCACACACACACACACACACACGCACGCACGCACGCACGCACGTATGCACAAAGAAAAGAATATCATTGAAACATGTAAAAATGAGCAAAAGAAAACAGAAAGAAGTTTAGAGGGAGATCCTGACAGATAGGACTGCTTTGAAATTAACATGTTAAAATTATATATTTGTTTAAAAGCTATATAAAATAGAGATGCATGTTTCAGCTACAATCTTCTTTTCCATTCTTCTTTGTATGTGAAAATATACAATTTTTGGTGTTTATCCAATTCAGAATAATAAAAAATGAAAAATTATTTTTTTATAAAGTTAAAGCCCATTTGTTCAGGGCTTTAGATACCAAACTGAGGATTTCATGTGTTATGTATTATATTTAGACTTATGCCTTCAGCAGATTATTTTGGCAGCTGCAGGGAAGATGGAAGAAGACAGAGGCTGGAAACTAGTGTCCAGAGAGGAGCCTGCAACAGTAGTCTGGGGTCCTTTGCTAAGAGCATGACTGTGTGAGGAGAGAAAGATACTGAGTGTCAAGTTCAGTGATACTCCACTTTGACTATCTATGAGGGCGTCCTCAAGAAAACAAGTAAATGCAACTTGAAATTTAAAGGAAAGTAAAGGCGTTACTTTCCAAATAACTAGTGTTGAAAATAAAACTCGTAACACCTACAGTCATTTGGGAAGATAAGAGGCACTCTTGCTACAAAATGTGGAGACTTTGTAGCGTTTGGGAAAATTTGAGCAGAGCTTTGCAGTATAACTATGTAAGAGGAATTTCTCCTATTAGTATCAGAAACATACGATTATATAGGAGTTCAGTTGGAGTAGTCAGGAGGCAATATTACTATCAATGTCAGTCAGCATTTAATGGGTAGTAAGGTCATTTAGATTAATAAAAGCACTTAGATTAAAGTGAAAATCTTCAAGAATTCTTGGCAAGAGAAACCCAAATTATGGTTTTGACAAAAATATAAAGTAAGGTTATAATTATATTCTCTAATTTAGTAGGGAAAGAAAATCAAAGTTCTATTTTTCATATTTTTAACTTCATATTGAAAACTAGTTATATCCATTGGATTTTCATGAATGGGAAGTGAGACCCAAATTATGTTAATTAGGAATACTACACCCACATTTCCAAGAGCAGGGGGCATCTTGGGCATTTACTTTACAAGTGACACTGACTTCTGGTCATACTTAGGTCCTTAGGCCCTAAGGAAAAATCTTTTTTTACCAATACCTCACTATCCTCCCATCGTTCCCATTTTCAAGTGGTATTTAATTCAAGTAATTAAGTATTTCTTCAATGCCTATTATGTGCAAGGCCCAGAGAGTAATAAAGATGAACAATCTGTTAGCTAGGAAAGGAATCTATTTATTTATCTATTAATATACGTGTAATATAAGATAAAAGGGGGAAATGCTATGAATATTCAAAGAAGCTGTGAATACTGCTGGCTGCTTTCATAAAGTTGGTTGCTTTTGAGTTAGATCTTACCCGACTGATAGGATTTTCACTTCCACCAAAGTTGGGGGTCGGGGGGATGGGGAGAGAGAACAATGTAACCTTACAATCACTAATTAAATACCGACTTTATAAAAGGCACTGCCTTAGATTCTGAGGATGAAAAATTTAAGAAGAAAAATAATTTCTACCCTCAAGAGTCTTACATTCTATTGAAGGAAATAATAATATATGTGTGTGTGTGTATTCCTCTACGTCTGTATATTTATATATAAAATGTATATTCACACACATAAACAGATACAAATACATACAATATTTATGTTTACATATGTATACACATAGATATAGCTATACGTAGTTCAGGAGATTGAGAACACTAATAATGAGGACAATCGTGAAAGGTTTCCCACAGAAGTAATTAGAAGGTAGCACATCATCTGAGCCTTGAAGGGAGTTAGGGATTTTAAGAGATGGAGGTGAGGAAGTGAATTCTAGACATTGGGAACAACCTGTGTAAAAGCTTGGAAATGGAACATGAAACACCAAGTTTATGGGACAGTAAGGAGGCCTACTTGGCGGAAAGGCAGAATGTGCAAAAGCGGGTATTGTGTTATAAGTCTAAAAATTTGGCTGAAGCCAGATTGTGAATGATTTTAAATGCCAAGCTGAGGAGTTTCTATTTTATGCCAGAGGCAACACAGGATGGGTCACTGAAACTTCTTGAGAGGGGCACAGTGGGGCAGAAAGACCACAGTGACATGATCTGAATTATGCTTTAGGATTACACAATGTTTTGATAAATGTTCCCCTAAAAAATGTCCACCTTCACATCATTAATGTTATTATGGTTATTTATATTTATAATTAATATTTATAATTATAATTATATAATTATAATTATAATATAATCATATTTATAATTAATATGAACATTATAAAGAATATCAAAAATATATGTGCATATTCTCCTGTTATAAGATTTGTTGTACAACTATAATTCTCAATTTAATATGAATAAAACATGAACTAAGAAATTTTGTGTAGATTAATTTATGAGACTTATGAAAGAAAGTTATGACAATTATTTTTAAAAATTAAATCTCTCTATCTTGCCCAGGCTGGAAATGCAGAGACTCCTCACAAGCACCTGATCTCTCTCCTAATAGGCACAGAAGCTTTGAGCTCCTCTCTTTTTTATCTTGGCTGTTTTGCACTCCTTGGACAAACTGGTGGTCCCCTTCTGCTAAGCGGTTCAAAATACTGATGAAGAATTTAACACAGAAATCTTATCAGCATAGCTCACTGCAGTCCAGAATTCCTGAGCACAATAAATTCACCATCCTCAGCCTCCAAATAACTGGAATGATAGGAATGGGCCACTCTACCTAGTGACTATTATTTTGCTAAAAAAAAAAAGTGGCATCACTATAGTTTGAAAGCCACTGGAATGTGTAAAGAGGAGTAATAAAAGTTAAGATTAAACAGGTAGCTTGCAACCAGAGTTAAAGTTTGTATTTCATTTAGTCAGCAATGAGGAATCACTGAAAGTACTGGAGTACCAAAGGGCCATGATCATAGCAATATATTAGGAAAATACTTCAGGTAAACGTATGAAAGACAGATTGGGGTAGGGAATAGAGTAAGGGCATGAAGACTGGTGAAGCACAAATAAAAGTCAATACAAAATAGTGATGAGATCCTGAACTAGAGTGGTTGAAGTGGGAATATAAAAAATGGGCCAGATGTGAGAGATGACTGTGACGGTAGAAGCAAGACTGGCAGCTGATTGTATGTCTAGGGTGAAGCAAAGGAAAGAATAAAATGTGATTCGAAGATTATGAGCCTGGGAAGATAATGGTGCCATTGGAATAAGTAAAAAAGTCAACAAGGGGAAAGGTTTAGAGAAAAGAGTGGGAAAGAAGAAAATAATTCTGTTTTAGACATGCTGACATAGAACTAGCTGGTAGGATTGGCACCCTAGGGAGAGTTGTAAGTAAAGACATAGTTTGAGCAGTCATCTTCAGAGAGGTCATAACTGAAGGTATGGTAGAGAGTACAGAGAAAGATGAGTACATAGGACAGAACTTTAGAGGACCCTCCCCCCATTTAACAGAGTAACAGATGCTGTTTTTATATAGCCAGCAAAACATACAGAGAATGGATGGAAAGTAGGACAATGATGAGAGTCACTGTCATGGACATTAAGGATAGAGGGAACATCTAAAATGCAGCCCAAAGTGTCAAATGCCAAAAAGAGATCGAAGACTTTAAGGACAGAAATGAATACCAATGGGTTAGGAAATAAGTTACTGGGAACCATGAAGAAGGCTAGTTCAAGAGCACTGCAGTGGAGAAAGAAGCCAGTTTTCATGGATTTTGTTAGTGGGTGTTTGTCAAAGAAGCAGAAGCAGTGAATGCAGACTCTTTTCTTCAAATTTTCTGACAGAATGTGTCATTATTTTAAATTTTGTATTTTCTACCTTGCTTCTTCTTGAAGAATTTATTATAAGTAACTTCATTATAAGTGGCTTTTCCATGTTTTAAATTCCCTTTACTCTTCCCAAGAGCTTAAAATATTGTTATAATGAAGAAGCAAGTTTAAACTAGAGATATGTGCGTATGTCCTGGAAATAGGTAGCTATTTATCTTTGTTTATTTTCTGTGGCTGCTTTCATGTTATACTGTCAGCCAATAAATACTCTGCCGCTCCCTATCTTCTTAAAACTTCTGATAGTTTACAGTATGTTATATATTTTATTAGAGAGGCAGTGTGGTATACTGCATAGGAAGGCAACCTTGCTGTCGGAAAGACCTGGGCTGAAGTCTGCATCCAGCACATTTGTCTAGGTAACCATAAGAAATTACTTGACCTTTCAGTGTCTCAGTCACCTCTCTAAGACTATAAGTAGAAGAAAACTACCAACTTATATCAGTGAAGGAAATTTCCACGTTAGGAGATTTTGACCCCAATAAAATTGTAAGTATGGACTCACCTGCCACCCATATACACAAATCACCTCTATGAAGTGTCTGTATTCTCCTGTTTGAATACTTCAAACAAAACGAGACAAAGGGGAACAACTCTCATTAAAGTGTCAGTACTGATTATTATTCTGTCTTTTCATAGATTTATCCATTCATCTATAAATACTACACTGCATCTCATTGATTCTATAGGGTATTAAGTCTGCTAATCCATAACATCCTGACTCTAAAAGAATCCCCATCAAAGAATGTCCACTTATATTGAACATTTTTCTGAATCATTCTTTAAAAATAATCATGACCCAAAATTATTTCCATGTTTTCAGCATTTGAAAGGAAAATCTTCAGGGAAAAGAGAAGAAAAAACTCTATAGGAATTTAAAAGAAGGCTGATGATGGATTCTTTCTTGAATTTTCTATTATTTGCTTCTGGGTATCCACATCTCTAGGTCTGCTTAAAGCATTACTGACATCTTCCAAGTTAAGTATGTCCATTTATTCACACTCTTCAATTTTAATGATCATTTATATTTAGGATATATTTAAAATTAGTCACTTACACACACACACACACACACACACACACACACACACCCCTTACATCCCAACTGTTTCACCAAATGAGTAAAAGACAAAGGGAAAGGAAATAAATCTTGAGATCATTTTTGGAGAATCCTGTCTTGTGCAGAGAAATAAAAGGGACCAAACAATTTATTTAAATATCATCTTAAATTTAAGAGTAACAATTCACCTCTCACTGTTAATTCTTCCAGTTATCAGTCCATATAGAGTAAGCCTTATTACAAAGCATTCAAGCAGCTAATGCTCCCTCGGACTGATTGGCAAACAACTAACTGCAGTGTTTTAGCGCCTTCTTGTGCTGATGTCTAGAAATGCAGCTAGTATAATTTACCTAAATGTTTGGAGCATCAATCCTTCGTGCAAAAAATTTTCTAGGCAATCTACGTTCCATATTGAAGTTAAACAAAGCTGAATGGACAACAGAAAAAGCAGATCAAATTTCACCAGAATTGTATTAAATTCTAAATAATTGCTATCAGGACCTTGGCAAAATATCTTAAGCCTCATCTCCACTCTCATTCCCACAAAAGTAAATAAAACATGGAATGAAAAAACAATACAATCTAAGTTTGTTTGTAGAAGTTGGTAAACAAAGTGTCCTTTGGGGTATTATTTTATAGCATTCTTTCCATAAAAGCAATAATCACCGATACTAAATAGATTCAATTTCCAAAATTCTCCCAAATATTTACAAGTGATTTTTGAATAATAGTCCAAATGTTACAGAATTCTGAAATGGAATTGCCATCTGAAAAGGAAAAAAAATCAAAAAGATTTTTTAATAAGGCTTGGCTGATTTTCTTCCTTTTTCCACATCAGATTTATTAGACTTCTGACTGGATATTTTGGTATTATGTAGCCAGCCTAGATTAGAAAAGCTGACCAAAATCTGGGGTCACTAAAGCCATAGGAATTTATCTTACATAAGCAAGGAAAGTAAATAGCTTAGAGTGCAATGAGAGCACATTTTTACAAATGATTTCTTCCATGACACCGAAGTACCTTACAGCCTAATACAGGGAAAAAGTGAGTAATTTATTCCCTTTTTCACGGTTATGATTAGACCCATAAATATCTAGTTAAGCTGAAAAGATACAAACAGAAAACAGACAAAATAGCTTCCAAGCAAAATGTAGCCTGGAAAAATATTTTAAACTCTGAAGATTTTAAAAGTGATCCAAGCTATTAAAAAGAAATTTATGGTCAATAGTGCTGACTTCATAAAATACTGTTCTAATGGGGAATATTTTGGAGGGAAGTTGACCCTGATTTCTGGAAGACAATCAGTAGAACCCAAGTTGGCAATCCTGAGGATCAATGAAGCAACAAACATTTATCAGGCAGTTACTATATGCCAGGCAGAGTTCTTGATCACTGGGGGTAACAAAGACAAAAATGAAACACGCTTTGAATTTAAGGAGTTAATATTCTTTTTAGGGGGAAACCTGGGTATAAATAAGTATCCAAGGTAACTTTGGTGAGGGGAAGGTACTAACAGCTGTCAAATTAAAAAGATTCAAGTATGGGACCTGTGATTAATTACATGGCAGCCTAGCTAATATCCTAGCTGATTTCTGAGCTAACTTCTGAGTATTTTTATACAGAAATGCTTTAAAGATCCTCTTCTAATGGAGCGTGAGGATGTAGGCTGCTTGGGTGCTATACAACACAGATCCTTGAGGCATTGAGGCAGAAGAGTGCTGAATAGAACAGAAGCAAAGCTGCTAATAAACCCTTAAGTTGCAGTACCAAATGGGAGTTCTTGGAGAGGTCATATATTTGTCATCGGATCTGCACATTTTGAGACACTGTATCCAATTTCACAAATATGGCAATTTCTCTTCACTCTATGAAATATTATACCACAGTGATAATATATTCAGCAGCTGGGGAATATTTTCCTTAACATCTTAAGAATTTTATCCTTTTTTTAATCTCAGAGGTTGGAAACTAAAATGTATTTGATCCTAAAGTGTTACTTGATTTTAGTTATTACCAATGTCATTGACTTCAAGAGACTTAGAGAAGGCGCCATGGAGGGACAAGAAGGGTGCTAGATCTGAAGTCAGTAGAACTAGGCAAATAATGAGGCTCTGCTACTTATTATTTTTGTGTCCTTGGATAATTTACTTAACTTTTCAGGGCCTTAGTTTCCTTGTCTGGAAATTGAGAGCACTTGAATTAGATGATATCTAGGTCCTTTCTGGCTCCAAATCCTAAATATGATGAATTTTACTAGAAAACAAAGTAAGGGTGATAAGAGTTTTATGTAATCAGTGCAGTGTCTAAGAGTCAGGAACACCTGCATTCAAATCCCACCTCAAACATCTACTGGCTATGTGACTCTGGTCAAGTCCCTTAACCTCTCTCAGCCTCAGTTTCTTCATCTGTAAAATGAGAAAATAATAGCACTTACCTGCCTGTGTTGTTATTAGAATCAAATTAACATGTGTAAAGCAGTATCTAAATGCTATTATTTTATTATCACTGCTATCATTAATTGTCAAAAAAAAACCTAAAAGTCACCTAAATGTCCAGAAATTTAAAAAATAATTCAATGAATTATGACATATCAATGTAATGGAATAATATAAATTGATTGAGATGGATAAGTATGAGGACCACAAGGAAATCTAGAAAGATCATTATGAAATATTACAAGGAAAAAATTTTTAAAAATCAGATCCAGGTAATACCTGCAACCACATGAGAAAGACTGAATAAAAATGAATGAATAAAGAATCATGACGGGATCTTAGGGGAACGGTAAAAGTATTATGATACATTATGCATTGAAAATTAGCTGAATGCAAATAGTTATTAATCAAATATAGTCATTTGAATTGGTATTTAATGTTGTTTCTAATGAAGCAGATGTTCCCTGGGCAAGTCACTTAACCTCTGCTTGCCTCAGTTTCCTCAACTGTAAAATGGAGACAAAAATCAGCATCTACCTCACAGGACTGTTATAAGGATCAAGTGACATAGTAGTTGTAAAGCACTTATAGTGTCTGGCACATAATAGCCCTTTGCTCCCTTCCCTTCCCCTTCCTACTGCAAGATACTGGGTGCATAAGCAAAAGGAGAGGGTAAGCGATAGAGTGAAGTAGAGGGAGGGAAAAGTAGGGGAATCAACCAATCATTAAGCAATCATTAAGCACTTGTGGCAGGCATTATGCTAAATGTTGGGGGTAACAAAGACAAAAGTGAGTCTGCTTTCAAGGAGTTTATATTCTAATGCAGGAGATGACTCCCATACCAATTCATGGCAGCCATAGAAAGTAAGAAAACCCCAGATGAGGTCATGAAAAGTCAGAGACAACTGAAATGACTGAAGAACAAGTGCTCAAATGGACACTTTGGGCAAAGGACCACCACTGCAGCAGCTGATAAAGTTGGGATGTGGAGGATGGGGAGAAAAGGTGTTAGTGTTGTAGCAGGTGCAAAAGTTGAGACCCAGACCTAGAAGAGAAATACAAGCTACCTAACAGCATTACAGGAGTTAGTGCTGCCAGGGCAAGCCAAATTTGAAGCAAATACTGTAGAGAACCTGGAAACTAGCAAACTTTTGAGAGTTCTATCAGTTGGTGAGGTGGAAGGACAAACTCCTCTCCCACAATAATTCTTTGCTCCCAGTAAATATAGTTCACTGACCCTGGTCTCAAACACATAACTTCTTCCCATAATCCTTTTATCACCTAAAGAAAGTAGAAAAAACAAGAGGTTTCCATTCTGAGAAATAATCAGAAATAGTCGGTTGTCCTGTCAATTTTGTCATGCGTATGGCCATGGGATCAATTGTATAATAATAATGTTTATATTAGTAATATTAATATAAAGGTTTGTGAATGAGAAAATGAGACTTTGAAAGCAGAAATGGGGCTCAAGAGCAAGGATGAGTAATTTTCCAATTTAAGTAATCTCGGTACATACTGTCTGTCAAATTCTAGAATTCCAAACCTGAGCCACTGATGGCTTCCTTCCTGCCCAGACCTTTCAAGCCTGAGGTTTTGTGGATTTGAACTATCATTACATCAATAAGCATTTATTAAAAATCTACTATGTGCCAGGCACTGTGCTAAGCACTGAGAGCATAAAGAAAAGCAAAAGATAGTTTCTGCCCTCAAGGAGCTCACAATCTAATGCGAAAAGACAACACACAGAAGAAAGCTGAAATGGGAGGGGGGTTGGGGATGATGAAGTGCAGAAGATTGCAGCCTAGTGGGAAATGAAGAGGAATCTATTAGAGAAGAGCCATAAAGAAGATTTCCTTTGGGGCTAATTAAAGACACTCTCTGCTTCCTGCAGGCTCGTAGAAAGCAGGACAAAGATTTTTTAATGCAGGCTGCTATTACTTCTGCAGCACCGTAAGTGTCTTCTGGGAAAACTCACAATGTGTATACCTTTGTACCCTGCCCATAACAATCATCAAACATTTAATTTAAATGGGAAAAATGAGGGAAAGCTACCAGATGAAAAATTCTAACTTTGCTTAAATCAGTATTAATATTTTAACTTGATTCACTGATCAAATCAAGATACATGAGAGAGTAAAGATTATTCTCTGAATCAACATGAATTCCCTCTTAAACTAAAGTGACTACAACTGTGCCTATGGAAGAAAGAAAAGGATGAAGAGAAATCTTAATTAGTGTGAATAATGAATCCTATGGGTGGTTGAATTATTTAAATTTGCACTGCATATTTCCGTTAGGCTGGAACCAATGTCTTTATTTTCCATTATTATGTCTTTGAGTAGTACAAGTTTGAATACATGCAACTGCTTTATGGGAATCATTATGTGCAGTAATTTGGACCTATCTGTCCCCTTTCCTTTCTCACCACCCATACAGAACATTTTCCCATAGAAACAATTGTGGAATGTTGCTTAGGTTCCCAGGATAGTCCACAAATTCTATTTGACACCAGAATGTAGTTGAAATATTTTATGAAGGACAACAAATGAAAAATAAGCAAAGATGAAGAATAGGAGAGGAGAAAATAGGAGAGAAGAAACCAGAAGAAAAAAATTATAATAACTAATAGACAAAGAAGAGTAAAAATAAGAGGAAAACAAAAGGAAGAACACAAGAAGAAATAAAAATGAGAAGGAAATATTATAGAACAGTGATAGCAGCTATATCACCTCAAACGGAAAATATATGTTTTTAAATTCAGGTACATTATGAAAGTTTGTTTTTTCTTCTGGAGCCTCTCACTGGAAAAGCCAAGAAAAATATAAATGTTCCCAAATTAAAGTCAATAGAGAAATGAATTAAGCAGAAACACATTAACTAAAGCATATCAACAAAGACATTCAGACAACAATGACGTTTCTAAATCCTAAGTATTTCTTCAAAGGAACTGTTTCATGGAGTAGTTTGCTGGAAGACAAATTAAAGACTGGTGCCAGGAAATGCTTACAATGGCTATAAGACTATAACTGGCTTTAAAATGAGATCTTCAGCAAATGTAAAAGGATGGTTTGTGTTATTCTTTGTTTCTTTCTCTTTCTTTCTCTTTCTTCCTTTTTCTTCTTTCTTTCTCTTCTTTCCTTCCTTCCTTTGTTTTTCTTCCACAGAACTACAAAATGCCTTCAATGACAGAACAACTAAAGAACCATCTGCCTGTGGTACTGTGATTTAATAATTCTGTGTAGGTTATATGAGAATTTCCTGACAGTATAATTTGATCAACATTGGGTTGGATCATTACGGAAGGTTGTGTAATGTCCATCTTTGATATTCCTTAAAATTCAGAGATTTGCACTATCAGACAGTACCGGGGTTCTGCGGTAATTTTATCAGGTATGTCAATCAAAAGTTAATTTGACCTACTCGTCTCTGATCCCCTTTTGGCTATAGTTACAGACTCAAATTCAGTAGGGAGTAACAGAATAGAATACAGTCATTACTCCATGATGAAAGCTCAGCCCATATTCA
This sequence comes from Trichosurus vulpecula, assembly GCF_011100635.1. Taxonomy (NCBI): domain Eukaryota; kingdom Metazoa; phylum Chordata; class Mammalia; order Diprotodontia; family Phalangeridae; genus Trichosurus; species Trichosurus vulpecula. The sequence goes on from NC_050579.1 coordinate 103,146,289, forward strand.
CCACTGCTAATATTATTTCTGATTTTCTAAATTCTTAGTTTCTGCCCCCTAAGCCCTAACATTATCTTCTTGTACCTCCTTGACTTGAGTTAGCTTCTCCAGGCTCAAACCTACAGGCCTATATAGTCTGAAAAGTTTACTTCTGGTCTACTTGAATTATAACATTTGCTGACCCTCTCTTGTCAAAGTCAAATCTTAATCCTGGTCTATTCTGATCTTCCTTTCTCCTAGTGTCAAATATCTGCTGATGGAAATGGTATTAGTGGCAGGCCTAATGCTGGTATCCTGTTAGTTCAGATTTGATGTTGGAACAAAACAAGACACTCATAAGTCACTGAACAATTAACAAAAGGATGTTTACTTAGCCTTAACATAGCAAGGATATACAATAAGGATATGACAGTTTCTATAGACGCCTACTCCATATCCATCTGGAAACCATATGATGACTCATATGGTCTTTAGACATTTACCACATCTGAAAGGACCTATTCCTTGTGGGTAAGATCTCTTATGCCCCGGGTGACCAGGAAACCATCACAAAGCTCTATCTAAGGAGGTACAGCTCACTCCTAAGTCAATCAAGTCCTGGCTTTTTTACTTTTTCCTAAACCATGTAAGGCGAGAGGGAGGGAAAAGAAGAACCATGGCAGATATTGGTCCTGTCACAGATAAGTACCATCATGGGTACCTCCATCCTTCTAATTGCCAAGGTTTTCAACATTCAACTTTCAACTTCACTCTCTCTCACCATCCAAATCCAATCAGTTGCCAAGTGTTATCATTTCTATCTACAGAACATCCCTTTCATCTATCACCATCTCTCTACTCATATGACTACCACATCTAGTTCAGACCGCAACAGGTCTTGCCTGGACTGCTGTAAAAGTATCCTAGTCTCCCCGACAAACATCTTTTCCCTCTCAAATCTTTCAATCAGTACTCCATGTAGCTGCCAAAATGATATTTCTAAATCTAAGATCTGACCACAACACTCCTCCCCCTAAAAAACCTCCAACATCTTCTTAATGCTACTAAGATAAAATATAAACTCTTCTATTTAGTATTTCACAGTCTGGCTCCAGGATAACTTTCCAGGCTAATTACACATTATTTTCCTTCATGAATTCTACATTCCCAGAAAACTGCCCTACTTCCAGTACCTCACACACAGCACTACATTTTCAATCTCTCTGATTTCACACAGGCTGTTCCCCATGCCTGAAATGTGATCTATCTCCATCTCTTTCTCTCCAATTTATAGCTTTTGCAAAACCCAGTTAAAGCACCACCTCCTCTATGAGGCCTTTCCTAATTCACCCAGATGTTAGGCTTCTCTCCCCCAAAATCATATTTCACACATATTCTGAAGGAATTTACCATATATTTATACATGTTGCTTGAACTAACAAAACATGTTTCATAAAGGCAAGGAAATGCTTCCTTTTGTCTTTGTATCCCCAGTACCTAACATAGTACCTAGTATATACAGAACTAGGTGTTTAATAAATATATGCTCATTGGACAACTGATGGGTAAACTAAGAGAGATGGCTTATATAACCTTTTAAGATTAAGTTTAGCCCACTGGTTCTAATTTGAATCTTCCAGTAACTTCACTAAAACAAAATAACACCTTATAAATTATTTGCATAATTTCTATCTGAATTTTAATTAGGAAATTCTAAATCTTAATTCTATTCCATTGCTACTATTCATACTGTGTTAGGATTTATTAAGTGAGTCTCACCTCCCTTATTTATCCCTCAGGCAGAATCTGGGCACTTTCACACATTTTTTTCCTTTTAATTTTTATTTAAGAGATTTCTTACAAACAGGGAATTACAAAGAAGAAGCAGAGTAAAGAATGTCAGAGAAATGTAGGATCACACAAACACATACACACAAAAGATCGGTTGTATACAGGACAAAAGCAAGGAAAAAATGCCAGACAGACTTTGTGTTTCACTGGTGTCCTTGCACTGTCAAGGGAAGGTGAATGATGCTGTAGCTGATGGGCTGGCACCTGCCCTTGCCATCTCCCCACTCCTCCTGCCCCCAGGAATTTCTAAGAGAATACAGGGAAAAGTTACACAGGATTGGCTGGCATAAATTGGTTACAATTTGGATCATTGTAGGGAATTTCCACATCAATGAAATTAAAGATCCATTTGAATAAGTTTGTCATTTGTGGTCACCTTCATTATTAGCAATCGCCCCCAAATTTTTCTTTGATGAAACTAATGAAAAATCTTCCTCAGAAAACTGAGCATATTATAACAATCATACACTAGCTTATAAAGCAAGTATCATACTTCTGAAGTAACACATCATGCCTTGAGTGTAATGATAAGAATATCAGACAGAGTTAGAAGATGTTGTTTCAAGTCTAAGTTCTGGCACTAACTAGGACTACAAGAGCCATGTAACCAGTCTTAGTCCCACATTCACAGCTGCTGATAAGGCGTTCTGTACTGAATCAGAGAACCAAAGAATCATAGATTTAGAGCCAGAGGTGATCTTAGACACCACCAAGTCCAATGTCATTTTATTGATGAGAAAACTGAGGCATTAAGAAGTCAAATGACTTGGCCAGGGTCACAGAGCTATTAAGTGTCTGGGGCATCCTGACTCTAAGTCCAGTGTACTATCCAGTATGTAATATTACCTTTCATTGGCATCTCGAACTTAATGGGACAAAAATAGAACTCATTCTCCTAATCGCCCTCCGCTCCAAGAAATCCACTCCTTTCCTAAACTCCCCTATTTTGTTGAGGTCACCATCATCCTTCTAGTCTATAATTCAGCCAAACTGGCCTTCTATTCATACACATTACATTATCTCTCTGTGCCTTCACACAAGGCATTACCTAGGTCTGAGATACACCCCCTTCTTGCCTCAACCACTTAGTATCCCTAATTTATTTCAAAGATCAGTTTAAACATCACCTGCTAATGAGGCTTTTTTCTCATTCCCCATTAAATAATGTGTTTACTTTGTATTTACTTATCAGTATGCATGTATTTCTCATTTTAGAATGCGACTTCCTTGTAGGTAGAGGCTATTTAATTTTTTACTTCCAATCCTCAGTGTCCAGCAAAGTGTCTGGTATATGGTATGTGCTTAATAAATATTTGTTAATTAAGTAATAATCTTTAAGATCAATGTCCATTCTGGCTCTAAGATTTTTATGACTGCATGAATGCTGGAGAATGTGTAAGTAATTTTTGTTCATTACCACTTGAAACGGAAGCCCAATGCTATAAAAGATCCAAGACACCATCAATGCTCAGCCATCCTGTAATTCCCTCACCCATGTCTTCCCATAGAGAAATAACAGAGTGTCCACGCAACATGCAAGGGAACTTTCAGGTATTCTTTTCATATTGTGTAGATATCAAGCAAGCATTGTCAATTGTCTGCACACATGTCTACTGATAGATGGACAATCTGTAACCATCACAAGGAATTGGGAAATGAGTAATTATATAAATAATCACAATGTATTATATGAACTATTGTAGATTTGTTGCACTGTAAATGCCTATATAATGTTCTAGATTGCATAAATGGCTAATATGTGTGGTGATCTTGTGAAATGTATTGGGATGATATAACTGAAATGGCTTGTGATATGAAAAATGCAGCTCAACCAGTGATTTCATTGGCATAGAGGATTCCTGATGAGTAAACTCCCTTTACCAGATTGCAGATCTGTAATTCATAGTTCTAGAAATTTGCCTGGGACATTGACAGATTAAGAAATTTGTCCAGGATCAGATTGCCAGTGTTATTGGGAAACAGAAAAAGAGTCAAATAAGGCAGTCTTTCTATTTTTGAGACTGGTTCTTGATCTACCAAGCCATTCTTCTCTTCCTCTCCCTTTGTGATATACTCAATATTTCTCATATATGTTCTGCTACTGTCCTTGTACTATTTAATACATAGAATTCAGGTTAAAAAAGCACTGACTAAATTAACAATGACTATCAGCAAAGTCATTTTCACGGATAAAATGTCAAAAACAGTAATAGAGAGGAGTGAGAAAGATCAATATATCTTAAAATATATATTCATATATACTTAATTTTTTTCCAAGACTACATTAAGGATATTTTTGGTAGTTCTCGAATTTTTTAAAGCAAAGCCTGGGATTAAAAGAAGAGTAATTTTTAAAGTGATGCTCTAATCTAGAAGAAGAAGGACAGGGAAAGGAAGGAATTGTAAAGGAAAAAAAAAAGAGTTAATTGAATCAGTGTCGATACTGGGAGAGGGTGTTTGAAGATCATTTATGCAAATGAAATTGAGGGAAGAGACATGGAAAATATAAACACAGCCAAAAACTGCAGTGATCACTTAATTCATACAGAAGCTAGGGCTAAGACTTTAGGTATGCATTATGGTGAAGGACTTATTTCTAAAGAAAGAAATCAAACTGTCTCAAAGGTTTGGGGTATGTGTCAAAGTATATGACTGTGAATGCAAGACAGAGATTGAAATAAATGGAAGTAAAGTATATCTTACATTTTAATGGCAAGAAAAAGATTATGGCCAAAAGGAAAAAAAAACACTTATTGAGCATAACTTTGTATATTAATAGATTTATTCACTTCTATATTCCTTTTTCTCTTTGTAGGTGAATTCAAAAGACAAGATACAAAAGTTCCATGCCTATAGGAAACAAACCCAAGACAGAAAGACAAATAGGTTTACTATGTGAAGTTTGGGAAATGTATGTCTCTGTGTGTGTGTGCAAGTGTGTGTGTGTTGTAAATACAAATTAATGTACAAATATATGTATACATACATATGTGTTTATATATATATGGAAAAACAATACTTACATATAATGTGTGTGTCTATATGCCAGAAACTCTGGAATTTCAAATCATGATTTCAGTTTAAAATGATTACAATTTAGGAATCTCGAAGATGGATGGGTAGATAAATAGATAACTGGTAGAGAGATATAAATATCTAAATACAGAGTAAATCCCAATCAGTTATATGTACACTCTCACTCATATATTTGTTTAAGTACATATGGGTATCGGTAAAAGATGTTTATAATTTAGGAACCTCTATAGGGGTGCTAAACAGCAACTATATCAAATTACGTGAATCATTTATTGCTTTAATGTTTGTAAAGCACCTTGCATACAAAGTCTCATTTGAGCCTCACAAAAAAGTTGTGAGATACTGTAGAAAACACTCTACTATCCTTCCTGTTTAGCAGATGAGACCACTGAGGCTCAGAAGCTACCAAACCCCTATAACTCAGTAGAAGTATGATTTGAACCCATATCTCCACCAAAGAAACAAAAAATTTAGACCTGTACTCCAAAACAATATAACTTGGAAAATTAACCTTAATCAATGTGGAAAAAAAGATAAATTTTCAACAAAAAATAATTTGGGTGATTTCTTCAAAAGAATCAAATACAATTAGAAACTTGTAAATAATAAGTTATCTTCTTAATCTTTCTTAAGATCTGTATTTTCTTTTCTTATCCTTTGAGGAATATATATCTCAAATGTTCAATTAACTCCTGGTTTCTTTCAACTTGGTAGAATGTTAAATTCTTTTAGGAAAGGAAGTGGTTTTATTTGTCTGTTTATACCTAGAGACCATGCTTTATATATGTTGATGTTCAGTCATTTTCAATTGTGTCCAATGACATTTTGGGGCTTTCTTGGCAAAGATCCTGAAGAGGTTTGCCATTTCTTTCTCCAGTTTGTTTTACAGATGAGGAAACTCAGGTAAACAGGATTAAATGACTTTGCCAGGGTCACACAGCTAGTAGATGTCTGGGTCCAGATTTGCACTCAGAAAGAGGAATCTTTCTGACTCCAGACCCAGTATGCTGTCTACTATACCACCTAGCTGCCCTGTAAAATTCCTTACCAAAGGGCAATATCTTCTCTCTCACTTGCAGGAATTAGTTTTTCTAAAAGTGAAGCACAACAACAAAGGGGACCAAGAGAGAAGATCAACAAAGTAACTGAAGTGGCGTGAATCCCCATGTGTCGAGGGGAGAGCCCATGTGTGGCTAGGGCTTGTCCTTGTGTGTGGCTTGAAGTAAGCAGAGTACACATCTCTAGCTTCTTCTCCCCCCAACCCTTCTCCAAGGGAGATTTTAATTCCTGCCCGTAGGGAAAGCAAGAACTTGGGGTCATAGGCCACTACTCTTCTCCCCTCAAAAGGGGTCTCTGGCTAGAAACATATCTATCAGCTCCCTTAAATACCATTCATGTAGGAGATATGATGAAGTTTTATCTAACATTGAATCATTTTGTCATTTGGGGAGGAAGGAAGACCCCTAAGCTCTAAACAGAAGCCTTGACCCTTTCCCACCTAAAATCAATTCCACAATGAACAGACATAGCAAATAGCAAAGAAGTGCATTTATCTATATCACAGCAAACAGAAATCAGAGGAGGTATATAGGAGAATATAAACCAGACAGCAAAGAGTGGAGAATGTTAAAGAACTCATTTCAGCCAAGAGAGAGACCCAGCTCCCACCAAGAGGAAACTCCTCAAAGTCTCTAGCCTAGCAAACTAGAAATAGGGGCATGATGAAAATTTGTCATTTAGTCATTTCAGTCATGTCTGACTCTTTTTTTGACCCTAATAGGGGTTTGCTTGGAAAAAATAGTGGAGTGGTTTACCATTTCCTTTTCCAGCTCATTTTATATAAGTAAACTGGGGCAAACAGGGTTAAATGACTTGCTCTGGGTCACATAGCTAGTTAGTGTATGAGGCTGGATTTAAACTCAGATCTTCCTGACTTCAGACCCAATGTTCTATCCATTGTGCTACTTACCTGCCCATGATGAAGATCTGTTCTTCTCATGTCTTCCTGGAGTCTTTTCCTTTAGTGCCCTGAAATGGGGTTGGCCTCTTCCTTCTCTCTTGGATCTGGCACCAACTCAGCCCTAAGCTGGAAAAAGATGCTCTTGGAGAGTCCCAAAGTGGGGGGAGGCCACTACTGAAGTCCCTGAAGACGGATTCAAAAAGGACTGACTGAGAACTAAAGCTCTCTCTTGACAACTTTTCCCCACCCCTCAGGAAGGGCTTGGCCTTTAACTTGACCAATAAGGAGAAAGTTCCATACCAGAGGTCAGGGGTTACATGACAAAATTGAAATTGTAAGGAAGTTGGAACCCAAAATGACTATCCTTAGAACCTTAAAATACCATGAAGAAAGGAGGCAGAGCCAAGATGGTGACTGAAAAACAGGGATTTGCTTAAGCTCTCCCCCAAATCCCTCCATCACTCTCTACTATCTGGTTTATATTCTCCTATATACCTTCTCTGATTTCTGTATACTATGATCTGGATAAATGGCTCTGAACAAATTCTAGAGCTACTGAACCCATGAAATAACAGAGGGAAGCAGGTCTCCAGCCCAAGACAGCCTGGATGGTCACTGGGAAGGGTCTATCACACAGTGCTAGGGTCAGAGTGCAGCCCAGTGTGGGCCAAGCCAGGACAGACCAGAATGGGCATCAGGTGGAACAGGCATCAGGGCCATGAATCACTGAGCTGCGACACTTTCCAGACTTCTCAACCCACAAACACCAAAGACAACAGAGCAGGTTAGTGGGAAAATTGTTAAATACAGGTGAGAGAAGTGCACGGTCTGGCCCTAGGCCAGGAGACAGAAGAAGTAGTGCAGCAGTGGGCAGCCCCAGGCCCACCCAGTGAGACGAATGAAGCTGCGGGAGTGCAGGGAGCACCATGCTGGCATAGTGGCAGTGTTCTCTTGCTTTGCACTGCTTGGATCTGGGTCGTGGTCTTGGTTGGCAGTTCTTGGGGGAGGAGGAGCGCTGCTGTGCCAGAGCTTGTGGTGACAGTGGAGTAGAAGTAGCTCTGAAAACAGCAGCACAACCCCTAAAGCTAGGGACAAAGCACTCTCTACTCTACAAGCAGTCATACCCCAACGAAAAGCTCAAAGGTCAGGTAGTTGGCTGGGAACATGAGCAGGCAGTGAAAAAGGACTCAGACTCAGACTCAGACTATAGAATCTTTTTTGGTGATAAAGAACATCAAAATATACAACCAGAAGAAGTCAACAAAGTCAACGAGCCTACATCAAAAGCATCCAAGAAAAATATGAATTGGTCTCAGGCCATGGAAGAGCTCAAAGAGGATTTGGAAAAGCAAGTAATAGAAGTAGAGGAAAAATTGGGAAGAGAAATGAGAGTGATGCAAGAAAATCATGAAAAGCAAGTCAATGACTTGCTAAAGGAGACACACAAAAAAATACTGAAGAAAATAACACCTTTAAAAATAGACTAACCCAAATGGCAAAAGAGCTCCAAAAAGCCAATGAAGAGAAGAATGCCTTAAACGGCAGAATTAGCCAAATTAAGAAGGAGGTCCAAAAGACCACTGAAGAAAATACGACCTTAAAAATTAGATTGGAGCAAGTAGAAGCTAGTGACTTTATGAGAAATCAAAAAAGTATAAAAAAGAACCAAAAGAATGAAAAAATGGAAGACAATGTGAAATAACTCATTGGAAAAACCACTGACTTGGAGAATAGATCCAGGAGAGATAATTTAAAAAATATTGGACTACCTGAAAGCCATGGTCAAAAAAAGAGCCTAGACATCATCTTTCAAGAAATTGCTAAGGAAAACTGCCCTGATATTGTAGAACAAGAGGGTAAAATAGAAATTGAAATCACCTCTTGAAAAAGATCCCAAGAAGTGAACTCCAAGGAATATTATAGCCAAATTCCAGAGTTGCCAGATGAAGGAGAAAATATTGCAAGCAGCCAGAAAGAAACAATTCGAATATTGTGGAAACACAATCAGGATAACACAAGATCTAGCAGTTTCTACATTAAGGGATCAAAGGGCTTGGAATATGATATTCTGGAGATCAAAGAAGCTAGGATTAAAACCAAGAATCAACTACTCAGACAAACTGAGTACAACACTCCAAGGCAAAATATAGATTTTTAATAAAATAGAGGATTTTTAAGATTTCTCAATGAAAAGACTCTTTCCCTGTATTGAAGTACTTAGAGACAATGTACAAGAAAATCTTTCTTGCTTCTTAAATGAGTAGACATTCTTATTAAGGTCCAAGAAAATAAAGCTTAGATGAATTTTATGTTTTAAAATAATAAAACACTTAAAAATAAAACACCGTGAAGAATACAGTGATTAAAGAATTAAATAAACATAATGATAAATCAAAGTATAAAAGTCTAGAATACATAGAAAGTAGACAGAAATAATGAGAATGATGGAAAGAAATCTTTTTAATAAAAAGGCACAGAAAATGTAATTTTAAAAAAATGAAAGAACAACATAATTTGAAGTATGGACCTGGGCAAGTCATTTAATTTCTGTTTGTTTAGGTGTTGGGAACTGTAAAATTGGAATACTAATAGCACCTGCCTACCAGGGTTATTATGAGGATCAAATGAGATGTTTGTAAAGTGTTTAGCACAATGCCTAGCACATAGTAGGTGCTATATAAATGCTTATCCTTTTATCTTTCTCCTTCCCTTCCCCTTGCTGTACTTTGGGTAGAAAATGGCACCTTCTCAGAGCCAGAGAAAGAGCCAAGCTTGGCAAGGCAGAAAGAGGAACTAATACATCAAACACAATTCCAAAACTATGAGAAAGGGCAATAAATGCAAGGAGGACTGAGGATGAAAAGAATAGAACCGTTGGGAACAGAGTTGCATTAAATTAGATTAAGCTAAAATAAATGAAGAGACAAAGGATAATCTTTAAAGAAAAAGAGGGAAGAATCCAAACTCAGAAAAAAATGAAAGAATATTAGACATAAATCAACCAACATATAAGCCTAACTCCCATAACTTTGAATGCAAATGAATTAAACCATCCAATAAAATGAAAAGTTGTGACAGACTGGATAAGAAAACAAAAACACACAATTAGTTGCTTACATGAAATAATCCTAAAAATAAAGCTATATATAAAATAAAAAATGAGGGAGAATAAACTAAATGTCTTACAGCAGAAACTGGAAATACCTGATACTGCTCAGACATATGCAGCATTAAGTGTTCTGCTCCAGATGAAAGTGAGATCAATGGATTTGAGAGTTGGAAGGAACCTTGGAAGTCATCTGCCTCAAATCGTTTATTTGATAAAAGAGGCCTAGAGACATGAAGAGACTTGCTCAAGGTCATATGGTGCTGTCAGGCCACGGTAACTTATGGTGGTTGTGCCCCTGTGCCCCCCTTGGGGCCTAGGCTGTGGTTCTGCCACCAGTATGACCCCTTGTCTTCTTACATATTTGGTCAGAGAACCATGAAGAAATTGACCAGTGATAACTGAATGGTAACTTATTCTGGGAAACACAAGCTTACTTAACCCTGTTTGCCTTAATACATTGGTTAAAAAAAAATGACAAACCACTCTAATATCTTTTCCAAGAAAACTCCATAGAGAATGATAGAGTCAGACATGACTAAAGAACTGAACACCAATGTGCCAAGCACTATACTAAGCAGGAGGGATAAAAATGTGGAAGAGACAGTTCCTGCCCTCAAGGAGTTTACAATCTAATGGGGAAAGTCAACACACAAAAAGGAAGCTAAAAAGCAGGGAGGAGGGAAAGGGGAAGGGACCCAGCTTAGGGGCATGATGGAGAAGTCAAAAAAGTCCAAAATGAACGCAACTGGACAAGTCAAAGAAGTCCAAAATGAGTGTATCCAAGTGAGAATTTACATCCTTGCTTTACCTTTACTTTATTTGAAGGACCTCTAATACTTCTCTGTTACTTACAATATTGTCTCCTGGGTTTAGATAGATACCACTAACCAAATTAAGGAAGAGATCCATTTTTTCTTTAAAAAAAATTATCATACACTCCAAATGCCTTGGTATCCAAAACTGAAAAAGAAAAATTATCTGAACAATTAAGAATGCATAGGCAGTAATTCAATAATGACAAGAGATCTGAATGTCCCTCTCCTAGTTCTGGTTAAGTTTGACAATAAAATCAATGAAAGAGAAAGTTGAAAATTGAAGAAATTACTGAAGAAACTAGAGCTAAAAGAATCATGACATCTTCTAAATGAGACTGCTAAAGAAAATCATGTATTTCTCAGCACCACATGGAACTTTTCAAAGAAGCTGACCATTTATTAGGACACAGAGATATTGTAAGCCAATGTTCAAAAGCAGAAATAATAAACACACGCTTTATATATCATAATATAACAAAGGTAATAATCACTTCAGGGAGCACAAATAAAAAACAGTCTCAAATGAGGACTTAAGAATGAAATACTAAATAATGAGAGGGTCAAGGAACAAATCTTAGAAATAATGAATAAATATGTGAAAGAAAAGATAATAATGAAACAACATACCAAAAATTTCTGGGATACAGCAAAACCAATCCTCAGAAAAATCATAACCTTACATACCCACATTAATGAAATAGGCAAAAAGATTTTTGAACTGAATATGTATTTTTTAAAGTTAGAAAGCCAACAAATAAACAAAGTTAAAATAAGCACAAAAGAAGAGCAATTTTAAATGAGAGGGAAAATAGATAAACTTGAAAGCAAAAACTACAGAAATGGCAAGTAAAACTGAAAGCTGATTCTTTGAAAAACAATAAAATTGAGAAACCTTTACCCTTCTCACTAAAAAGAGGGCAGAAAATCAAATCAACCAAATAGTAAATATACAAGGTGAATTAAAAAATGAAACAGATGAAATAACATGAATTGTCAGAATCCACTATACCAATTTTTACTAACAAAATTGAGAACAGAAAAATGGAAAAATACCTTCAAAAAATATACAATATCCTACATGAACAAACAAGAGACTAAACAGATTTTAAATACTCCAATCTCAGAAAAAAAGAAACATAACAGTAAGGTAACTACCAAAAGCAAATAAAAATAATACTAATGGATTTATAGGAGAATTCTATCAAATGTTTAAGGAATAATTAGTACCAATACTACAAAAATTATTCTCAAAAATTGAGAAGGTACACTACTAAATACCTTTTGTGAGATATAGCCCTAATACCTAAACCAGGGAAGACTAAAGCACAATAGAACTACAGACTATGATCATTAAAAATGAAGATACAGATGATTTAAATAAAATCCCATCAAACATACTAAACATTTCATCCAAGAAATCATTCATCTTGACTAAATCAGATTTGTACCAGAGATTAAAGGATGGTTCAGCATTAGTGAAACAATAAACATAATTAATCATAAGCAAAAACACCCCAAGCCACATGATTATCCCTCCAAAATGTATCAAATAGCATTGAACAAAATATAGCATTCATTTTTGCTATTTAAAAACCTACAAAATAATGAAAGAAATAGTATAGGCATCATTTTTAATATCACAAAAATATTTCAAAACCCAAAAGCAAGCATAATAGGCAATTAGGATACACTAGAACTTTGCCAGTAATTACAATAGTAAAACAAGAATCTTCAATCAATTACTACTATTGCATATAGGCCTAGAAATGCCAGCATTAACAAGAAGAGAAAGAAATTAGAAGCATAAACATAAAAAAGAGGAAACAAAACTTTATTTACTAATGATATGATGGTTTACTTAGAAAATCCTAAGGAATCAGCAAAGATACAAATTGAGAAAATTAACATCTTCAGTAAGTTTGCAGGACACAAAATAAGCCCTCAAAAATTAACAGAATTTTATATATAATAACAAAATAAAAGAGGCAATCCTAAAAAGGTTAATGTCATTATAGGGTTATTATGAGTCTCAAATGACAGAGTGGATATAAAACATTTGGCAAGACAAAGTACTATCTAAATTCCTATTCCTTCTACTCCTTCTCCTCCTCCTTTTTCTTCTTCTTCTTCTATAATCATCAACCTTCCAGTCTGGTCATGAGTTGATACCCTGAACATTCTACTTCACTACTGCGGTGCTCAAGGAGTATTTATAGAGCAATAGAAGGATGTGCGGGTAAATGTTTATCAATGGGGATTTCTAGGTGAAAAGAGCTTGTACACATTTTAAAATTTAATCTGCATTGTTAACATTTTCTTAAGTCTAAACATTCAACAAAATAATCAAGCCCTGGCTTTGGTGATAGACAATTTCTGAGGTATAAATGCTCACACTGAAATTTTAACAGTGGGCTCTTGAAAGCCCACGGGAATTGGCTCCAATACAAATATCCCATTCCAAATAACTTCAAAATGCACAAAAAGAATGGAGGTCAATCTATAAAACCCCACAAAATATTTATTTACCTTGAAGTACAAAATGTTCCTTAAAGAAATAAATTTAAATAGTTGGAGGAATATTCAGTGTTCATGGCTCAGTTGTTTCAATATAATAAAAATTATAATACCAACAAAGCTTACTTATAATTTTAATACTAAAGCAATAAAGTTATCACAGTGATAATTTACAGAACTTGATAAAATAATAACAAAATTAATTTAAAATTTAGAAAATCATTTATCTTGCCCTACAAGAAAGGAAGGGAAAACGGGATGGGAGGGGAGTGGAGTGACAGAGGGGAGCACTGACTGGGGAACAGGGCAACCAGAATATACGCCATCTTGGAGTGGGGGGGAGGGTAGAAATGGGGAGAAAATTTGTAATCCAAACTCTGGTGAAAATCAATGCTGAAAACTAAATATGTTAAATAAATTTAAAAAATAAAAAAATAAAAAATAAAAAAATAAAAAAAATTTAGAAAATCTAGGATACAGAGGGAAATGACAAGGTGAGATGATGGCAGAATACTTCTAGATCCCAAGCTATATTATTACGTAGCAGTCATCAAAATCATCTTGTATTGATTTAAAAAGAGAAAGGTAGTTCAATGAAATAAGTTAGGTAGGAGAGAATCAGAAACATTGGAATTGTGATAATACAGTGTTCAATGAACCAGAAAGTATAAATGACTTAGGAAAGACTCAACATTTGATAAAAACTGCTAGAACAACTGGAAACTAGTTTGGCAGAAATTGGACTTAGAACACCTTACATCATATTCCACAATAAATTCTAAGTGAATAAGTGACCTTAATTGATATTAAAGATGATACTGTAAAAATAAAATAAAAGAAGCAAATTTGTGTTATGGGATTGCTCCCTTGCAGGAAAGGGGACACTGGAGAAAATGATGTTTAAAAAAAGGGAGATCAACAAAAACTGAATTTAAAAAGAAAAATCAATTTATTTCCATGTTTTCTAGGGAATTTAATGGAAATGTGGCTTGTATTTTGTCAAAGATTTTTGTGCATTATTGAGATGCTATTTATTTGTGTTGTTTCCATTAATATGGTCAATTATGGCAATGGGCTGCTGAAAAAAATGAATTAAAATTAATTGCCTATTAAGTAATTTAACCCTAAAGAAGTATTGGGTCAAAGAACTAATTATAAAGATGATCAATAATTTCATTAAAGGTAATGACAAGGATAATATGCCAAAATTTTGGGGATGCAGCCAAATTAGTCATAAGTTTTTGTCCCTAACTTAAAAAAAAAACTAAAAAGTAAAGTATTTTTGTCTGGAACACAAAAATATATATCTTAAACCAAGAACCAAAGTAATAAGAAATGGGGAAATAATAGAATCATTCCTACTAAAAACATGTACAAGGCAAGGATGTTCAATCTTTAAACTTTTCTTTGCTATACTTTTAGAAATTCCTGCAAATTCAATAAAATAGGAAAAGTTATTGGGAGATTAATACTAACCATAAAGAAGTCAGAACATTATTCCCAGTGAATCATAATGTACTTAGAAAACCTTGCTATCTCAAGCAAAAAAAAAATAATGAAGACAATAAATTAATTCAACAAAGTTGCAGAACACAAGATTAACCCACAAAATTTAGCTGCATTTTGTTAATATTAAAAATAAATCAATATAAATCTTATAATTTATATTAACAACAAAACCTGAAAATATTTAGGAATTATCTTACTTATGGATTTATAGGACTTGTGTGAGCAGAACTTTAAAACTACAATGACCAAAATAAAGGAGGACCAGGGGTGGTTGGATAAATATAGCCAAAATTATAATTCATAAATTAATTTATATATTTAATATATCAGTCAAAATATTAAAGTACTTCCTTAAACAATTTGACAAAAATAGAAGAAAACAGAATAAAGGACTTATTTGGATTTTTTATTCAACAAATTAAAGAAATTATTGGGGATAAGATGACTGTGGTTAGCTATATTTAAGTAAAAATGTGTAAAAAAATTAATTAGGATTGACTATTGGGAAAATATTTAAAGTAAATGTATTAGATTAAAAACATGACATCTAAAGTATATAAGGAACTTTAAAAAATTCATAGTGGTATTTCTCACTCTACAATAGATAAACCATCAAAGCTTATGAGAATATTTCCAAAGAAACAAGTAATGTTAAAAATCATTTGAGGAAAACTTCAACCTTGTTAATATTCAAATATGCAAGTTAAAGCAACTTTTGGGTATTACCTCATACCTGTTAAGTTTAGAAAAACATTTAAAGTAATAAAATTTAATGTCACAAGATTATAGAGGAATGAATATATTCATTGCTGGTAGCATTACAAACCTATAAAATCGTTTTAAAGAGAATCTGTAAATATAAAATAAAATTTTTTAAAAATCATAAATATTTCACCTAATAATTGTATTACTAATAATATTTTAGAAAACTGTAATTTTTAAAAAGCTATCTGTTCAAATATTTTCTTAAGAAAATTATGTGGAATTTTCAATACATTTTATATTATAATTAAGGTCTATAAGTATGAGAAATACAAAAGAATCTGTAAAAACTTTTATGAAATATTTTCAAGCAGGAAAAAAATACAAGAGTACACAATCAATAAACATTTAAGTGCCTACTGAATACAAAGAAAACAATAAATAATCCCTGACCTTGAGAAGCTTGTTTCATAAATAGGTGTATATACAAAATAGATACAAGATTATTAGGAGGGGGAAAGGAAAGTCACTTGAGCTAAGCTTTGAAGGAAATTAGACATTCTAAGATATGGAGGTGAGGAAGGCTTACATTCCAGGCATGAGGAACAAGAAGTGCAGAGGCACAGAGAGAGTAAATGGAATTCTGTACAAGAGTTACATGTAAGAAGGTCAATTTGAACCAAAATGTGTGTAAAAGGGAGTAATATGTAATAAGGCTAAAAATGTAAGTTTGAGTTTGATGTAAAGGGCTTTAAATGACAAGTAAAGGAGTTTACATTTGATCATAAAAATAATAAGAAGCTACTGAATTTTATGAAGAAGGGGGGAGATATTGTCAGACTTATACCTTAAATCACTATGGCAGCTGTGTGGAAGACAGATTGGAGTGGGGAGAACCTGGAAGTAATTAGGGTTTTGTTGTAATATTCTAGACTAGAACTGACGAGAACTTGTCTTAAGTTAATGGTAAAATTAGTAGAAAAATGAAATAAATGCAAATATAATACTGATGTAGAAATGACAGGGTTTAGCAATTGATTAAGTTTGAGAGTGAAGAATGAGGGATGACACTGAGATTGTAGGAGGGAAGTTTGGAAGAGGGTTGGGGGGAAGGTATCAGGAATGATAAATTCTATTTTAAAGATACTGAGTTTTAAAAGTCCATGGGAGCAAGGTAAAGCCAGGATGAAAGAGTAGAGGCAGTAAGATAGCTGAATTCTCCCAACATTTCCCTCCAAATAACTTTAAAATAGTGTCTCAAATTGAATTCTTGAATGGTAGAAAAAGGTTAGGTTGAGACATTTTTCCAGCCCAAAAAATCTTAGGAGATCAGTAGGAGAGGTCTCTGATTCTGAGCAGGCTAGCCTGGAGCTCAGTGGTGGAAGCACCAGCTGTGGGTGTTAAAGGAGGGTGAGATAGTGGCAGCAGCAGCTTAGGGAACTCTCAGAACAGAGATGATAAAAGGATCATACAACTGGTCAGAAAGAGATTACAGGGAAACCTGAGCCGATACTGGGCATAGGACCCTGTTGCATTGTCCATAGCCAGTTCCAGGTTGTAGCACTAGCCTGGAGAGAAGTGCTTGTGATCATTCACAAAGGAGCAGGTCCTTCCTTGGTAAAGACCAGAGCAAGAGAGCAATGGCTACACCTCTCCCTGGATCACACCACCTCGGAAGCATTGAAAACTCACAGATCCTCAGTACTAGCTCTGAAAACAGCAGCACAAAAAAGCCTGAAGCTTGGGAGGGTACCTCCCTATACCCAGGTGAACAGAATCCACCTTTAACACAAAGTTCAAAGTTAAGAAATAGGCTGGGAAAATGAGCAAACCAACAAACAAAAAGGAACTTGACCATAAAAAGCTACTATGGTGGCAGGAAAGACCAAGACATAAACTCAGAAGACAGCAATGTGAAAACAGCTACAAGCAACATATTTTTTAAAAATGCTAAGTGGACACAAAATTAATAAGAATTCCTGGAAGAGCTGATGGCAGAAGAAAAATTGGGAAAAGTAATTAAAGTGACACAAGAAAATTATGAAAAGAGAATTAATAGCTTGGAAAAGAATCACATGCACAAAAATACTGAAGAAAATATACACCTTAAAAAAGCAGAATAAGTCTAATGGCAAAAGTAACACAAAAATTCACTGAAGAACTTCTTAAAAAACAGAATTGGCCAAAGAGAAAAGAGGTACAAAAGCTCACTGAAGAAAATAATTCCTTAAAAATTGGAATTGAACAACTGGAAGCTAATGACTCCACAAGACATCAAGAAAAAATACAACAAAATCAAAAGAATGAAAAAAAACATGAAATATGTCATTGTGAAAACAACTGACCTGGAAAACAGATCCAGAAGAGACAGTTTAAGAATTATGAGGCTACCTGAAAGCCATGATTTAAAAAAAAAAAAGCCTAGACATAATTTTTCAAGAATTTATCGAAGAAAATTGCCCTGATATCTTATATCCTGAGGGTAAAACAGAAATTCAAAAGATCTACTGATCACCTTCTGAAAGAGATCTCAAAGTGAAAATTCTCAGGAATATTATAGCCAAATTTCAGAGCTCCTAGGTCAAGGAGTAAATATTACAAGCAGTCAGAAAGAAACAATACTAATACTATGTAGATCACATGAGACTTAGAGGCTTCCACCTTAATGGAGCAAAAGGCTTGGAATATGATATTCCCCTATTGGTAAATGGTCAAAGGATATGAACAGACAGTTTTCAAAAGAAGAAATAAAAGCTATCTATAATCATATAAAATGCTCCAAGTCACTATCGATTAGAGAAACATACACTTAAAACAACTGGGAGGTACCACCTCACATTTATCAGAAATGACAAATGCTGGACATGTGGGAAAATAGATAAACTAATGAATTGTTGATGGAGCTGGGAAGTAATCCAACTATTCTAGAGAATAATTTGGAACTATGCCCAAAGGACTATAAAGCAGTGAATACTCTTTGACCTAGAAATACCACTATTAGTTCTGTATCACAAAGAGGTCAGAGAAAAATGGTAAGGACCCATATGTAAAAAATATTTACAGCAGCTCTTTTTTTGGTGGCAAAGAATTGCAAACTGAAAGGATGCTCATGAATTGGGAAATGGCTGAACAAGTTGTGGTACATGACTGTGATAGAATATTACTGTGCTACGAGAAATGATGAGTAGGCAGATTTCAGGAAAAAAAACCCGAAAAGACTTAAATGAAGTGATGCAAAGGGAAGTGAACAGAACCAGGAGAATATTGTACACAGTGACAGTAACATTATAATTATAATCAACTGTGAAATACAACTACTCTGATCAATAGAATGACCAAAGAAGTGATGGAAAATGCTGTTCACTTCCTGAGAGAGAACAGACGAACTCTGAGTGCAAATTCAAATATAATTTTCTCTTTTTCTTGCTTTTTTGTGACATGGAAAATATGGAAATACATTTTGCATGACTCCACATGTATAACTGATATCATATTGCTCACCTTCTTAGTGGGTTGGTGAGGGAAGGGTGGGAAGTAAATTTGAAACATGAAATTTAAAAAAAGAATGTTAAAAATAAGTAATAAATTGAAAAAAAAGTTTATGAGATATCCATTTTGAAACATCCAAATGGCAATTTGTGATGTAGAACTAGAGCTCAGGAGAGAGATTATGGTTAGATAAATATATTTGGGAATCATCTGCATAGAAACAATAACTAAACCCCTGTAAGCTAATGAGATAATGAAGGAAGAATATAGAAGGAAAATGAGAGGGTTCACAACAGAGCCGTAGGGCGTAGCTGTAGCTAGTGGGTGTAACATGAGCTAGCCAAATGACCAAGTTGTAGCCAGTCTGGTAAGAAAAGAACCAAGAGATCTCAGTATCATGAAAACCTAGAGAAGAAAGAGTTCCAAGGAAAAACGGAATGGTCTATGGTAAATGTTGAAGAAAAGTCAAGAAAATATGATAAGTAAGAAATTATTGGTAACTTTAGAGCAAGCAGCTTCAGTTGAGAGATGAAGATAGAAGCCACCCTGCAAAGGAATAATAGATGAATGAGATGTGATTAGGATTGCACACTTGTTTGAAGAGAACTTCACAATTCTGCAAAGTCCTATGGGTAGGCTAGCTATTATTAACCTGAAGAAATAATGAGAAAATATGTTGTGTCTATTAGGTAAAATGATGAACAAAAATGGCTTACCTGAAAACACAAGTTTGCACAATATTTCAATCAGCTTAAATGTTGTGCCCTGATTACTATACCTTCCTTACTCTCCTAAATTTCTATTTCCTGCTCCTAACATTGTACTGCCTCCCATTTATCTGTCAACTATGTACCATCCTCAATTCATCATTTGCCTCTTCAACCCAGTTAATAAGAGTATAAATTGTTGAACAAGAACAACCACAACCATGTTGAACAAGAACAAAGTACAACCCCATTCTTTGTTTAGCTGGAACAAAACACATGGTTGTGATATGTCTGTTTGCATGACAGTGGGCTGGCTCTTCCCTTGAAAAAGAAATGAATTGCCTTGGCTAAGCCAGAAAAATGTAGAATAATGAATCAATTCTTCAACAAAGGAAAGGAAGTGGAGGCAATAAGTATAAACATCTTTTTCTAAGAGTTTGGCTATAAAAGGAAAAAAATAAAATTGGATGATAGCTTGAAAGTATGGTAGTCTAACAAAAGTCCATTCCAAAATATGAGTACCATCTATAGTTTTAAGTTTGGGACACACTTGGGCATATTTGTGGGTAGCAAGAAAGAAGTCAGACAATAGGGAGCGTTTGAAGATTATACAGATGAAGGATATTATTGTGAAGGCAGTATGCTGGCAAAGAAGGGAAGAGATGGAATAAAGGGTATGTGTAGAAAGGGTGGTCTGGGTGAGAAGAGTCACCTCTTCATCAGAGATTGGAGTCAAAGAAGAGGGAATGTGAAATAATGTCAAGGGCCTGTAAAATAGAGAAGAGAAGAAGAGGGAGCTCACAGGGAATAGCCTCTTTTTATCTCAGGAATATAACAAGGTATCCATGCGTGGAGTACCTCTGATATTGTCTCCCTAAGTGGAGATATTGGGGGCTACTTCATGGAATGGGAGGGCCTCAAAGACTCTGTAGTATGTGTGTAAATATTTTGCAACTGGTTCTACTAACCATGTGTTCAGTAGAAGCCTTTTTTGATTAATTGTGTAACTGTAATTGGGGGTATCTTCTAAAAGGCCAAGACAGTCTTAATCTATTCTCTTTGACCATTTCCTCTGTGACTATACTCATGAGCCTTAGGCCTTCTTTTATAAATATTATTTTATTTCCTCCAACTACATGTAAAGATAATTTTTAACATTCATTTACTTAAAAATTTGAGTTCCAAATTTTTTGTTGCCTATTTTTCCCCTACCTAAAAAGGTAAGCAATTTGATAAAGGTTATATAATGTGCAGTTATGTAAAACATATTTCCATATTAGTCATGTTGTGAAAGAAGAAAACAGAATGAAAGGAAACACACACACACACAAGTGAAAATAGTATGTTTCAATCTGCATTCCGATTACATCAGTTCTATCAGTTCTTACTCTGATTATGGATATTATTTTCCATCACGAGTCCTTTGGAATTGTCTTAGATCATTGTGTTACTGAGAAGAGCTAAGTTATACATATTTGATCATCAAACAATGTTGCTTTTACTGTGTATAATATTCCCTTTGTTCTGCTCACTTCAGTGTGTATCAGTTCATGTAAAACTTTTCAAGTTTTCCTGAAATCCATCTGCTCATCATGTCTTATAGCACATTAGTATTCCATTACATTCATAAACCACAACTTGTTCAGCTATTCAGCAATTTATGGACATCCCCTCAATTTCAAATTCTTTGCCACCAAAAAACTGATGCTATAAATAATTTTTACATATAGGTCCTTTTCCTTTTTTTATGATAGACCTAGTAATGGTATGGCTGGATCAAAGGGTATGCACAATTTGATTTCCCTTTGAATATTGTTTCAAATTGCTCTCCAGAATGGTTGGATCAATTCACAACTCTACCGACAATGCATTAGTGTCCCAATTTTCCCACATCCTCTCCAACATTTCTAATTTTCCTTTTCTGTCATATTAGCCAATCTGATAGGTGTGAGGTGGTACCTCAGAGGTGTTTTAATTCCCACATCCTCTCCAACATTTCTAATTTTCCTTTTCTGTCATATTAGCCAATCTGATAGGTGTGAGGTGGTACCTCAGAGGTGTTTTAATTTGCATTTCTCTAAACAATTGTGATTGAGAGCATTTTTTCATATGACTAGAGATTGCTTTGAGTCATTCATCTAAAAACTGCCTTTTCATATCCTTTGACCATTTATCAATTGGAGTTTGACTCGTATTCTTGTAAATTTGACTCAGTTCTCTATATATTTGAGAAATGGGCTCTTTAACTTTTTTGAGACCATATGGCCCTAAGAAACAGGCCACTGCTCTTGGCCCCTATGTGTTCTTTTCCATTCTTGATCAAGGGAGTGAAGTCTCTGATCCTGTGAGTTTTGAACTGTCAAGTTTTGAATTGACATCCCATAGTCTGAGTTTGGCAGCCTGGACGCCATCTATGACAAGGAGTAAGGCGAGGATTTCAAGATGAATCCCAAACGTAGATGAAACAAGGACCTACCTGGTAGCATTGCTGCATTTAGAAGTGAATTTGATGGGACCAATATTACATAGGAACTGAGCAGATTGGGTCTCCGAGGTATTAGAGTAGTAAGGTGAGGAATTTTTGTAACACTGCCTTTCTGTAACTTCAAAATTTTTATTCCTTTAGAAAAACTAATTGATATTAAATGATTAAATAAAGTTTGGGTACTACAAACAGGCACCTAACAATGGGGAGATACAGTCGTTGAGGACTAAAACCAATAACAGTGATGATACCCCCAAACCGCTCAGGGTACCAAAAACTTTGAGAAGCAGATGTAGCCTGCCTAATACAAGAAGAATGAGGTCAAACCATACTCACTACGGTTAAATATGAAGTATGGTTTTAGCTTTCAGTGGGTAAAAAGTATTGTAGGGACTTGAAGGAAGAAGAGAAAGTTTGATAGGCACCATGGAAAATAGGATAAAGCAGAGGCATCCTAAACCTGCACCCCACACTACTCCTAAGTGGTCCTGAATGAGGTTAAAATGTAATTTGGGAATATTTAGAAAAATAAATAAAAATACAATAGAACACAGATAATATTGATATGTGTTTTTGTAAGTCAATATGATGCCACAGGGATCCCTTATGTATAATTTAGTGGTACCCATTTCTATTTTAGTTTAATGCCAGTGGGATAGAGAATCAATTAGGGATCTGCACAAGGATTGTCTTGCTGCTGAAAGGCCCAATTGAAATTAAATATTATAAATTAACAGAATAACAGTAAATCTGGACAGCTGCGAAACACTGTCCAGGTCCATTTAGTAACATAGGAGTAGGAGAAGGGAGGCAGTGGTTGTAGTAATCTAGGGTTGGGACTGAGAAGGGTGGAAAAAGAAGACAGGGGAGGGCTGATAGCCCGGGAAAATACTGAAGAACAGAGAGATCAGAGGTCAAGGTCCAAAGACAAAGATGTTTAGGAGGAACAAGGCATAGGGAAAGCAATTGCGGATAATGGCTGGATCAAATTATTGTTCTTGTTGCTGTTCAGTAGTTTTGTGTATATTGAGGAACTAAGAGGCTCAGATATTGGAGGGAACATCAATTTGCACAATTAAGCTCCTGAGTATAAAGAAGGCAAGAGCTGGGTAGAAAAGGAAGCGCTGAATCAGGTATTGAATGCCTTGAGAAAGGCAGGAGAATCACCTGGGATGTAGGTAATAACAGCCCTCCAGGATTTAAATTGATTATCCTATCTTCTACAGGAAGCATTTCCCAACCATTCTTCATTCTAGTGCCTTCTCTCTTTTAATCATTTCCTATTTATTCTGTTTATAACTTGTTTGTATTTACTTAATAATGATTTTTAAAATAGCTAACATTTATACAGTGCTTACTATATGCCAGTTACTGTGCTAAGAACTATACAATTATTATCTCATTTGATCCTTACAAAAAAATATGGAAGGTAGGTACTATCATTATCTCCATTTTACAGATGAGGAAACTGAGGCAAAGAGGCTAAGTGATTTGTCGAGAATCACACAGCTAATGTCTGAAGCTGTATTTGAAGTCAAGGCTTCCTGGGTCCAGGCTCAATACTCTACCCACTGTACCAACCTACTGCCTAGTGTTTCCCCATTAAATTGTTAGCTTCTTGATTGCATGAGCTGAATTTTCATATCCCTCTTTTTGTATCCCTAGCACTTACAATAGGCCTATTGACTGACTAACTGACTGACTAACTAGGTGATAAATTTGATTAGAGTGAATATATCCAAGGAGGCAAGTTTGTTGCCTGCCTACATAGGGACAGTTCCAAAAAGGCAATGGAATGGAAGAAATAGTTTGACAATAACTTCAGGACTAGTACATTGGGAATTATGCAGCAAATATAATTATCTGAGGATGGATGAATGAGAATGAATATACAAAGAATCTTAAAAGTGACTTAGGAGGGGCAGAGCCAAGATGTGGCCAGGAAAGCAGGGACTCCCTTAAGCTCTCCCCCAAATCCCTACAAACACTTGTAAAAAATGGCTCTGAACAAATTCTAGAGCTACTGAACCCATGAAATAACAGGGAATCATATCTCCAGCCCAAGACAGCCTGGATGGTTTCTAGGAAGGGTCTATCACACCATGCTCGGAGTGGAGCACAGCCAAGCATGGGCCACACCAAGACAGACCAGGAAAGACAGACTGAGGAAATCGAGTGGAGCAAGCTGTAGAGCCCTGAATCATTGAACTGTGGTAGCTACCAGACTTCTCAACGCATAAATGCCAAAGACAACTTAGCAGGTCAGAGGGAAAACTTCTGGATCTGGGTGAGAGAAATGCGTTGTCAGCCCCAACCTGGGGTGGGGGGGTGGTGGTGGCAGAGGTGATACAGCCTGGCAGCTGCAGAAACAGGAAGCTCCTATGACTGCTTCCAGAGCTCCAGCTGTGGTTGCTTCCTGCCCCAGGCCCAGTGGAAGGAATCAAATAGCAGATCAGAGCAGGAGTGCAGGGAGAACTTTGCTGGTGCAGGGGCAGGGTTTGCTTGCTTTGCCCTGCTTGGATCTGGGTCATGGTCTTGGTTGGTGGTTTTTGGGGGAGAAGGAGCGCTGCTGTGGCAGAGCTTGTTGTGTGGAAGCTCTGAAAACAGCAGCACAATGCCCCAAAGTTTGGGACAAAGCACTCACCATTCTGAAGCCAGTCATACCCTGACAAAAACCTCAAAGGTCAAGTACTTGGCTGGGAACACAGCCAGGCAGTGAAGAACTTAGACTATTGAATCTTTTTTGGTGACAAAGAAGATCAAAACATACAGCCACAAGAAGTCAACAAAGTCAAAGAGCCTACATCAAAAGCCTCCAAGAAAAATCAAAATTGGTCTCAGGCCATGGAAGAGCTTAAAAAGGATTTGGAAAGGCAAGTGAGAGAAGTAAAGGAAAAGTTGGGAAGAAAAATGAGAGTGATGCAAGAAAATCATGAAAAACAAGTAAATGTCTTGCTAAAGGAGACCCAAAAAAATACTGAAGAAAATGACACCTTAAAAAATAGAATAACCCAAATGCCAAGAGTTCCAAAAAGCCAATGAGGAGAAGAATGCCTTAAAAGGCAGAATTAGCCAAATGGAAAAGGAGGTCCAAAAGACCACGGAAGAAAATACTGCCTTCAAAATTAGACTGGAGCAAGTGGAAGCTAGCAACTTTATGAGAAATCAAGAAATTATAAAATAGAACCAAAAGAATGAAAAAATGGAAGACCATGTGAAATATCTCATTGGAAGAACCACCGACCTGGAGAATAGATCCAGGAGAGATAACTTAAAAATTATTGGACTACCTGAAAGACATGGTCAAAAAAAGAGCCTAGACATCATCTTTCAAGAAATTATCAAGGAAAACTTCCCTGATATTCTAGAGCCAGAGGGTAAAAGAGAAATTGAAAGAATCCACTGATCACATCCTGAAAAAGATCCCAAGAAGAAAACCCCTAGGAATGTTATTGCCAAATTGAGAGTTCCCAGGTTAAAGAGAAAATATTGCAAGCAGCCAGAAAGAAACAATTCGAGTATTGTGGAAACACAACTCAGGATAACACAAGATCTAGCAGCTTCTACATTAAGGGATCAAAGGTCTTGGAATATGATATTCCAGAAGTCAAAGGAGCTAGTATTAAAATCAAGAATCACCTACTCAGCAAAAATGAGTATAACACTACAGGACAAAATATGGATTTTCAAAAAAATAGAGGATTTTCAAGAATTCTTGAAAAAGAAAAGACCAGAGCTGAAGAGAAAATTTGACTTTCAAATACAAGAATCAAGATAAGCATGAAAAGGTAAACAGAAAAGAGAAATCATAAGGGACTTCCTAAGGTTGAACCATTTTGGTAACATTCCTACATGGAAAGATGATATTTGTAACTCATGAAACCTTTCCAAGTATAAGAGTAGTTGAAATAGAAAGAAAAAATTTAAAAGTGACTTAGAGTGCACTGAAAATATTTAATTTAAATATAAATTACTACTAAGCAAGTTTAGTTGTTTATATTGATATGAATGCAATGTTATCATAAAATATTTAACTGAAAATATAAATTTAAAATTGGCATTTACATATATTTAAATTTTTGTCCATTATAACAGAGATCTCTTTCATTAAGCCTCCTCAGTCCATTCGACTTTCTGATGAGCTCTCTCTCTTCCTTATGAACTGCTATAGCATTTTTCATCTCTGCCTCTGTTTCTCTTTTTAGCTCTCAATCATACAGTTTCTTTCATTATTAATTAAATATTTCTCAAAATCATGCTTTGTCTTCCCAACTAAATTGTAAGCTACTTGAGAGCAGGCCCTGGCCTAACAGATTCTCCTAGTTAAGCAACATTTTCTCTCAGCACCTTTCCATTCTCTCTCCTTCCAACCCCACCACCACTTTCCCCAGATCATAAGACTGGTGGGAGAGTAGGGGAACACAGAGATCCAACGTAGTTCCTTAGCAGCACAAAAGTTTGGGGGAGATTGATTTGGCTCTCTCTGCCTACATTTTACAGGGGCAGTGCAGAACTAAGGAATTCATGGAAATCAGGCCATCTGACAGAACAGGAAAAATCAAGGACCCTGATAACCCACAGAACACTGCTTATACCTTCCCAGTCATTCACCAGTCAACATTAAATTTAGAAGCCTTGGTATTACTTTTTGTTTTTTTCAATCTTTGTCTTCAATGTATTTCCAGTTTACCTTGAAAACTCTCTCAAGCTTTATCTGCACATTGTCACTAGGTTGAAATTCGTCAGCCTATTCAATGCATGTGGGTCCATTCTGATGGGAATTTGAAATTTCATGACCCATAATTAGTACAAATGGCAATTTCTGGCTCAGATTTACGGCAAATTGGATGTGATAATTTGCACCATTTATGCCCCAATGGAAGTTGTGATTTACACGGGGCAAGCTGACCAGACTAAATAAAACTTGTGCTTCTCATCTGATCTATTTCAAAGAGCTATATAATGTACTCACCCACATTAAGTCATTTTGGGGAGAAGTAATAGGAAGAAGGAGGAATGAATGAATATTTTAGATTCTGCTGCTTTGTAAGTACCCTTGAACTCCTTTCATGAAAACTTTCATCTGACAATTCATATTTTATTAGTTCCTTCTCGATGCACAATGAAATAGGCTGCACTGACTAAAAAACCACTTTATGTAATTACTAATGAAAGGTCAGCTGAAAAGTTTAGAAGAAACTTTTGATTGTGCTTTTTTATTCTGTTACTATTCTGTTTTTCACATTAATCAAGATTTGTCAAAGGCAGTTTGTTACATGAGATTAATATGGTAAATGTAATTAAATATGTCAGCCAATAAAAGTTGGTGATTTTTTAATAACTTTGCAATATATAAAGTCACCTAATATGGAGGCACAAAATTTTGAAGAACAGCAGTCAATTTCTTTTTTTTTAATTTATTTATTTAACATATTTAGTTTTCAGCATTGATTTTCACAAGAGTTTGAATTACAAATTTTCTCCCCATTTCTACCCTCCCCCCCACTCCACAATGACGTATATTCTGGTTGCCCTGTTCCCCATTCAGCCCTCCCTTCTGTCACCCCACTCCCCTCCCATCCCTTTTTCCCTTCCTTTCTTGTAGGGCTAGATAAATTTCTACACTCCATTGCCTGCATATCTTATTTTCTAGTTGCATGCAAAAACTTTTTTTTTTGTTTTTGAACATCTGTTTTTAAAACTTTGAGTTCCAAATTCTCTCCCCTCTTCCCTTCCCACCCACCCTCCCTAAGAAGTCAAGCAATTCAACATAGGCCACATGTGTATCATTATGTATAACCCTTCCACAATACTCATGTTGTGAAAGACTAACTATATTTTGCCCCTTCCCAACCCATCCCCCTTTATTGAATTTTCTCCCTTGACCCTGTCCCCTTTCAAAAGTGTTTGTTTTTGATTACCTCCACCCCAATCTGCCCTCCCCTCAATCATCCCTGCCTTTTTTTGTCTTCTTCCCTCTTCATTCCTGTGGGGTAAGATACCCAATTGAGTATGTATGGTATTCCCTCCTCAGGCCAAATTTGATGGGAGCAAGATTCACTCATTCCCCCCTCATCTGCCCTCTCCCCTCCTCCCACAGAACTGCTTGCTCTTGCCTCCTTTATGCGAGATAATCCACCCCATTCTATCTCTCCCTATCTCCCTCTCTCAGTATATTCCTCTCTCATCCCTTAATTTGATTTTATTTCTTTTAGATATCTTCCCTTCATCTTTAACTCATCCTGTGTCTGCTCTCTCTCTCTCTCTTTATACATACATACATATATACATACATGCACATTCACTTATATATGTATATATACATAAACATATACATATATGCATATTCCTTTCAGCTACTATGATATTGAGGTCTCATGAATCATACACATCATCTTTCTATGTAGGAATGTAAACAAAACAGTTCAACTTTAGTAAGTCCCTTATGATTTCTCTTTCTTGTTTACCTTTTCATGCTTCTCTTGATTCTTGTGTTTGAAAGTCAAATTTTCTATTCACCTCTGGTCTTTTTACTGAGAAAGCTTGAAAGTCCTCTATTTTATTGAAAATCCATATTTTGCCTTGGAGCATGATACTCAGTTTGGCTGGGTAGGTGATTCTAGGTTTTAATCCTAGCTCCATTGACCTCCGGAATATCATATAACAAGCCCTTCGGTCTCTTAATGTAGAAGCTGCCAGATCTTGGGTTATTGTTACGGGCTTCTGAAGCCTCTTAACTATGCTCGGGGTTCCCCCCAAGCCCCAGGCCTTTGCCTAAGCAAAGGACCTGATCTCGCGGACAATGAACGGGGCGGGAGCCGAAAAGATGGGGAAGGACTCCGTTTTTTATTTCAGCCAGCAGCATATTTATATCTTTAGTGACATAGGTACATTCTTTGGTTACGTGGGGTGAAGGACAGGTAAAAGTCTATACACCTGGGTAACTAGGACCGCCCTGACTCCGCCTACTCTCCTCCCCTTCTCTTCCCACGCTAACCCAAAGCTCCCTGAGGTCAGGCAGTCCAGGCAAAGAACCGGAAACTCCACATGCTCTGGCAAGCCCAGACAGAGAGCCAGAAGTTCCATGTGGTCAGGCAGGCCCGGGCAAAGACCTGGAATTGCTAGGGAGGCAACAAAGGCGAGACCCCTCCTCCTGGCTCCACCCACATCCCAAAGCCCCGAGTTTATCTCAGCAGGCCCCTGGGCCTAGAGGTCCGAGGAGGACAGGGCTCAGCTCTAACTCGCCCGCAACAGGTTATTCTGATTGTGTTTCCACAATACTCAAATTGTTTCTTTCTGGCTGCTTGCAGTATTTTCTCCTTGATCTGGGAGCTCTGGAATTTGGCAACAATATTCCTAGGAGATTGCTTTTTGGGATCTATTTGAGGAGGCGATTGATGGATTCTTTTAATTTCTATGTTGCCCTGTGGCTCTAGAATATCAGGGCAGTTCTCCTTGATAATTTCTTGAAAGATGATATCTAGGCTCTTTTTTTTATCATGGCTTTCAGGTAGTCCAATAATTTTTAAATTATCTCTTCTGGATCTATTTTCCAGGTCAGTGGTTTTTCCAATGAGATATTTCACATTGTCTTCCATTTTTTCATTCCTTTGGTTCTGTTTTATATCTTGATTTCTCATAAAGTCACTAGTTTCCACTTGCTCCAATCTAATTTTTAAGGTAGTATTTTCTTCAGTGGTCCGTTGGACCTCCTTTTCCATTTGGCTAATTCTGCCTTTCAAGGCATTCTTCTCCTCATTGGCTTTTTGGAGTTCTTTTGCCATTTGAGTTAGTCTATTTTTTAAGGTGTTGTTTTCTTCAGTGTATTTTTCAGTATTTTTTTGGGTCTCCTTTAGCAAGTCATTGACTTGTTTTTCATGGTTTTCTTGCATCCTTCTCATTTCTCTTCCCAATTTTTCCTCTACTTCTCTAACTTGCTTTTCCAAATCCTTTTTGAGCTCTTCCATGGCCTGGGACCAGTTCATGTTTTTCTTGGAGGCTTTTGGTATAGGCTCTTGCACTTTGTTGACTTCTTTAGGCTGTGTATTTTGGTCTTCTTTGTCACCAAAGAAAGATTGCAAAGTCTGAGACTGAATCTGGGTGAGTTTTCGCTGCCTGGCCATATTCCCAACCAATTAACTTGACCCTTGAGTCTTTCAGTGGGGTATAACTGCTTGTAGACTAAAGAGTTCTATGTTCCACATTTGGGGGGGATGCCCCAGCTCTGCCACACCAGCACTCCTCCTTCCCCAAGAACCCCCAACCCGGACTGGGCTTAGATCTTCAGCAGGCTGTGAACTCATGCTCTGATCCACCACTTAATTTCTCCCACCAGGTGGGCCTGGGGCCGAAAGCAACAGCAGCTGTAGCTGCCCCACCTCCGCTGCCCCGGGGGCGGTGGCCAAACCATGAACTCCTTCCACTCCCACAGCTTTTCCCACTAAACTTCTCTGCTGTCTTCGGTGTTTGTGGGTTGAGAATTCTGGTAACTGCCGCAGCTCACTGACTCAGGGCGCCAGGGCCCGCTCCGCCCAGTTCCTGGTCTGGTTGGTCCGAGCCACTCACGCTGGGCTCCACTCTGCTCCGCCCCCAGCTCCCAGCTTCCAACTCCCAGCTCTGTGTGGGATAGACCTCAGCCAGAGACCATCCAGGCTGTCCTGGGCTGGAGCCCTGCTTCCCTCTGCTGTTTTGTGGGTTCTGCAGTTCTAGAATTGGTTCAGAGCCATTTTTTATAGGTTTTTGGAGAGACTCGGCGGGGAGTTTACGCTAGTCCCTGCTTTCCAGCTGCCATCTTGGCTCCGCCCCCAGAAGCCCAGCAGTCAATTTCTGAATGATTGCTTGGTTTCTACGAATGCTTACTCTCTGTAAAATTAACTGTTACTGATTTTTATCTCACTATTACATATGTATAGAAATTCAATGTGTTGCAGTTAACAGAAATTGAGTTTCATTTGCAATTATTTTAGTCATTATTCCTTATAATAACTCTATATTGGTTCCCATAGCTATCAGTATAGGAAGAAATCATTTTAGAGAAGTCAGCCACCTTACTCCTACCTGCAATAACTGCCCAACTGCTACTGGTAGGCAGATAAGCACCAGAGCCCCAGAAGTGGCAGCAACCCCAGACTACTGCTATTATTTCCAACCCAGCCATCATCACTTTGGATTTCCATCCACCACAGTCATCATTTATGGCCATCATCACAGGAAACAACTCCTATGGAAGGAGCGGGGACAGTCATCCCCACCAACTGTCAGCCAGCTGCCACGTACAAGCCAAACAAACCAGCCTAGATCAAGCAGCAGAATATCCTTGGGGAAGAGACAGGAGGTAGTATATGCCATCATCTCCCCTTAGATTCCTATGGAAGTAGCCCAGGGCTCAGAACATAAGAGCCTTAGGAATAGTAATGTTTCCAGCACAACGCCTATGATCATCATCCTGGGAAGCAAATCCTATGGAGATAAAGCTTGTAGTAAACTGCTCCTATAGGTACTGTAGCCACAGCTACTGAAGACTTGGGAAAAGAAAGTTATAATTTCCTGGCACTGTCAAATAGTTAACTGACATGATTTTTGTCAGTGGAAATGACATTAATGAAGACTTTAACATCTACTTTACTTTTTTATCTTAAGCACCATAAGACGCTTCCATTTGACTTGCAGCTGAATCTTCCAAATATCTCCCCTACTAGAATAGACTCTCAACTTATCTATTTGTACAACTAGTGCTGACCACAATGCTTTGCACACTTTTGTTGTTTCATCATTTTCAGTTATATCTGACTCTTCGTTACTCCATTTATGATTTTCTTGGCAAAGATAATGGAGCGGCTTGCCATTTCCTTCTCCAGCTCAGTTTACATGAAGAAACTGAGGCAAACAGGGTTAAGTGACTTGCCCAGGGTCACACAGCTAGCAAGTATTTGAGACCAGATTTGAACTCAGGAAGAAAAGTCCTCCTGACTCCAGGTCCAGGGCTCTATCCACTGCACCACCTAGATGCCCTACTTTGCACATAATAAGTGCTTAACAAATGTTTTCTTTTTATTCATTCATAGATATTTCTGTGTGAATTCTCTCTTTTTCTCTCCCTCTCTTTCATATACATGTACATCCTTCAAAGGTCATATATTACATAGGTCATGTAATTCAGTCTCTAATAATACAAATAAAATATCAAAGAGAGAGAGAGAGAGAGAGAGAGAGAGAGAGAGAGAGAGAGATAGAATTGTGACTTATCCAAGGTTATACTGGTACTAGCATAGGCAAGATTTGAACTCAGATCCTGATTCCAAATACAGCACATTTTCTATATACAAATACAAATTAGTCATGACCTATTCAAATAGACTAAAAGATAGGTTCCTTTGATTCCAAATTCCTTTACCATGGATAAAGTAAAAAGATAATTGATAACAGATGATCTAGCCTGAACCATGAAAGTATCATGAAGGTCAGGTTCAGATATAGCAATTTTGGCATAAGAAACCTGTTTACAAATGTAAAAATAAAAATAAATATAAATCACCTACAATTTTGTGAACCATTTAATGATGAAGTTTTCACAATATTCAAAAATGACTTTGAGATAACCCAAACTAACATGGCCAATGAATAGATTGAAGAAAGAAACAGGTAAATTCGGCAAAGAGGGACAGTTGACTACTGATAATCTGGCCTGAACCATGAAAGAATACCATGAAGAGCAGGTTCAAAAATAGCAATTTTGGCATAAGAAACCTGTGTACAAATGTGAATATAAACATAAATATGAATTACCTCCAATTTTTGAACTAGTTAACGATAAGCTTTTAGCAGTGTTTGAGCATGTCCCTTTCAAATAAGCCAAACTAAGCTGGTCAAACTAATTAATTTCCACTCTCCCTTTACTGAAACAAGTAATAAGAGCTGAGACTTATCCTGAAGCTGTTTATTATAGACTAGTGGATAGAGAACCAGCCTTTAAATCAGAAAGAGCTGAATTCTAGTCCCACCCCCTACCCCCCACCTCCCCCCCCATACACATATACTGGTTCTATAACAATGGAGTCACTTTACCTCTCTCATTTTCAATTTCCTCATCTGTAAAATGGGGGTGATAATAATAGCACCTAACCCCCAAGTTTGTTGTAAGAATAAAATGACTTAATAATTATAAGGCACTTTGCAAACCTTAAAGTGCTATATGAATGCTAGTTATATATATATATATATATGCATGTATATGTATGTATAAAGGGAGTTGAAAAAATAAGAGATTAAAGTCTCTTCCTATTTAATATTGCTAGTTCTGTATTAAATACTTAAAGGAGAAAATTGTAAAATATCGTTATAATAGGATTAGAGGCAGTATGGTGTAATGGACAGAAGGCTACCACCAAGACGTGGGTTCAAGTCCTACCTCTAACAAATACTAGCTGTGACCATGGGCAAGTCACTGAAATTCTCAGGACCCCTGGACAACTCTCTATGATTCTGATTTACAGATGAGTTTGTTGTTGTTTAATCATTTAAGTTTTGTCCAATTCTTCATGATCCCATTTGGGGTTTTCTTGGCAAAGATACTGTACTGGTTTGCAATTTCCTTGTCCAGGTCATTTTACAGATGAGGAAACTGAGGCAAACAGGCTTAAATGACTTGCCCAGGGCAACACAGCTAGTAAATGCCTGAGGCGAAATTTGAACTCAGGAAGATGAGTCTTCCTGACCTCAGTACCTTATCTGTATTAGTTAAGAGTTTCCACACCTAGAGTTCCCCACACAGATGAAATCAGAGGTTTGGGCACCTCCCCATTCCCCCAAAGAGAAGATAGGATGTTAGGAAATTGGCCATTGGGGTTGTATTCTGACAGTTGTCTTGATTGCCTAAAATCATTCCTTCAATTTTCTTTATCCTTCCACAAATACACACATGGGAATACTCCGATAATTAATTAGATGTCTGTGAAGAATTTCAGACTGTTGAAGAAAAGTACTATATAAATACATCAACATTAAATACCAATCTGCCTAAATTTCAAAGGATCCTTTTATAAACAAGTACTATACGGAAATGAAAAGTTTGCGAGTCAAGCTTAATTGGATATAGTGACTTTGTCTCTACATCATTGACATTCAAAATGAAACATTTTCCTTACTGCAGCATTTGTTACCTAACTCATGATATTCTTTCTTATCTAAAATGAAATTTCAAAGTATTGTCATTTTCTTGATTTTCTTTCTTTTTTGGGGTGCACAAACACTGCATTTTGAAAGTCAACTACTCTTCATCATTGGGTCATATTCAGCCTGAATAAAAACACAATTATCCCCATATCCTTCACCAAATAAATAAGAAGTCAGTCCTTTTCGAGATAGTATAGGTAGGATGGAGTTAGGGTCTTGATGGCCTTTAGGAACATTCAGATGCCATTCCTGGCCTAGGATCTGCCAAAGATGGGATGGAAAGGAGATAATAGTACATTCATAGCCTCTCCCCTCAATCTGAACTATTCTTCTAGGTTTGGGTAGATTATGGATTCCTACTCATTGGAAGTTTTTAAGCAGCTTGTTATACATGTTGGGACAGGGATTCCTTTTCCCCACCTCCCTGCCAATAGCCTCCTCATCCTGGAGATAATGCTACCTGAGACAGTACCTTCTGATTGGTGAGTCCTTAGCCTGGATTACCATTGCTTGAAGCACCCTGGCCATGCTCCCTTCACTCCTGGTTTCATTCTTCACTCTCTAGACTCCACCTCCTCAATATTCCCTTCCACCCCCACTTATTAGCTCCCCTTTATGTCTTTTATGTGTTGTCTTCACCTCAATAGAATATAAGTTCCTTGAGGGTAAGTACTGTCTTTTTGGCTTTTATTTGTATCCCTAGTGATTAGCAAAGCGCCTGGTGCAAAGTAAGTGCTTAGTAATTTATCTATTAAATCTCTACATGAATAAAGAGACAGATAGATACATCAATCGATATAGGTTGAACTAGATAGCTATTAAGGTCTCTTCCAACTCCAAAATTTTGTGACTCTATGAAATGTCCTTAGGGCAGCTAGGTGGTACAATTCATAGAGTGCCAGGACTTGGAGTCAGAAAGATTCATCTTCCTGATTTCAAATCTAGCCTCAGATACTTACAAGCTGTGGGATCCTGGGCAAGTCACTGAACCCTCTTTGCCTCAGTTTCCTTATCTATAAAATGAACTGGAGAAGGAAATGGCAAACCACTCCAGTGTCTTTACCGAGAAAACCCCAAAAAGGGTCATGAAGAGTTGCACATAACTGAAATGACCGAAGAACAAGAAATATCCCTTTCAGCAAGTCAGTCAATAAACATTTACTAATCACGTACTCTATGTCAGGCTTTGAGCTAAGTGATAAAATACAAAGACCAGTTTAAAAAAATAGTTCCTGCTCTCCAGGAGCTCACAGACTAATGGAGAAGACAACAGGGAAACTATTATGTACAAACAAGCTATTTACAAGATAAATAGGAAATAATTAATGGAAGCAAAGCACTATAATTAAGGGGGATTGGGAAAGGTTTCCTTCGGAAGGTGAGGTTTTAAGTGGGACTTAAAGAAAGCCAAAAAATAGAAATGAAGACAGATGGAGAGCATTCTAAGGTTGGAGACAGTCAGTGAAAATTCCTAGAGTCAGAAGATGGAGTGTCTTCTTCAAAAAGCAGCAAGGACACCATTGTTACTGGATAGCAGAGTACATGGAGTGGGGTGGGGTGTAAAGTGTAAGAAGATTGAAAAAGGGTCAGGTTTTGAAAGGCTCTGAACAGCAAATAGGTTTCATATTTCATCCCAGAGGTGATAGGGAGCTATTAGACTTTACTGAGTATGTTATGGTCCAACCTATGCATTAGTAAGATAATTTTGACAGCTGAGTAAAGGATAGACTGGAGTGGGGGAGAGATTTATGGCAAGGAAACCAACAAGCAGGCTACTGCCATAATTCAGGCATGACCTGATGAGGGCCTACACCAAGGTGATGGCAGTGTCAATGAAGAAAAGGAGGCACATACAAAATATGTTGTTGTTTTTGTTGTTGTTGTTGAGTCCTGTCTGACTTTTCATGACCCTGTAGACCATAGCATGCCAATGCTATCCATAGAATTTTTTTGGCAATTTCTTGGAATTTCCATATTGGAATGGTTTGCCATTTCCTTCTCCATTGAATTAAGGCACACAGAGGTTAAATGATTTGCCTGGAGTCACACAGCTAATAAAGGTCTGAGGCCAGATTTGAGCTCAGGTCTTCCTGACTCCAGGCTTATCCCTCCATCTACTAAAGCCACCTAGCTGCCTCATACAAGATACATTACAAAGGTTAAATCGACAGGCCTTGGAAACAGACTAGATATAAGAGCAAGAGAGTGAAAAGTTGAGTATAACATCTAGGTTGCAAGCCTGGATAACTGGGAGGATAGTGGAACCCTTGACAGTAATAAGGAAATTTGGAAGAGGGAAGCTAATGAGCTCAGTTTTGGAAATATTGAGTCTAAGATGTTTACAAGACATTCAGTTCAAGATGTCTAATAGGTAACTGGAGGTACAAGACAGAAGGTCAGGAGAGAAGTTAAAGCTGGATAAATAGATAGGAGAACCATCAGTATAGAGATGACAACTGAATCCCTGGGAGCTGATGGGATAAAGTGAAATAGTATAGAGAGAGAATAAAGGAGGACATGAGACAGAGTTCTGTGGGACATGCAAAGTTAAAAGGCACAACCTGAATGAAGATCCAGCAAAGGAGACTGAGAAAGAGCAGCCAATTAGGTAGGATGAGAACCAGGAGAAAGTAATGCCCCAGAAACCTAGAGAGAAGAGAGTATTAAGGAGAAAAAAAGTGGGCTATAGTTACAGAGAGGTCAAGAGGCATGAAGCTTGAGGAAAAGGTCATTGAATTTGGCAATTAAGGGATCATTAGTAACTTCAGAAAGAGCAGTTTGGGTTGAATTTTGAGGTCAGAAGTCAGACTGCACAGTGTAAGAGAAAAGGAAGTAGAGGCACCTATTATAGACAGACTTCTCAAGAAGTTAAGCCATGTAAAGGAGAAGAAATATGGGACAACAGCTACCAAGAATAGATACATTAAATGAGAAGTTTTGTGGATGGGAGAGACATTGGCATGTTTATAGGAAATACAGAAACAGCTGGTAGATAGAAAGAGACTGAAGATAAGCAAGAGAGTCAGGATCATAAAGGGGGCAATCTGATGGAGAAGATGGACCACTTGTACATGTAGAGGGGTTTGCCTTGACAAGGAGAAGGGCCATCACTTCACAGGAGACAGGAGTAAAGGAAATAGCAGAAGGCATTTGGGTGATATGAGATGAGGAGGAGAAAAGGAGCTCTCAGCAAATTGCCTCAATTTTCTTCATTAAAACATGAGGCAGTTGAGAGAGTGGGGAATGGGGGAGCAAAGGGAGATTTGAGAAGATATGAAAAGTTTTGGAAGAGCCATTGTGATGAATGGGATAGTGAGTTAATTAGGGAGGTGTAAGAGGATTGCCTTGAAGCAATGAGGTCCAGGTCATGATTATGTAAAAAAAATTTGTAGTGGATCCAGTTGATATAGTTTCATTATTTTCTCCGGCTTCATTCAGAAGCAAAGTGTCTAGGAACAAAGGCAGCCAATAATGAAGGTGATCCAAGGCTGAGTTTTGGCAGGACAAGATTGGCAATATGACAAGTGGGCAAGAGACTCAAAAGAAGGTGGTGTAGAATTGAACTGATTTGCCAAGGGGTCAAGACAGGGAAAAAAGGAGAGGGTAGCAACAAAGTGATAGCTTGAGGGGAAAGTGATGGCACAAGGAATTGGAGATCACACTATAAATAAAGAACAGGGTGTGGGGTGACAAGGTAGAAAGAGACGGGATGACAGTAGATTGTGATCAGAGAAGAGAATTTCAGGGTTCACGAACATGGCAGTGAAATATTTAGGGGTAGTGGTAAGATTAAGGGTATGACCACCTTCGTATATGGCTAAGGTGATGTGACAGAATAAGTCATGTTATGAATGAGTTGAAGAACTGTCAGGGTCAATAAGTATGTCGAAGTTCTCTAGTATGATGGCAACAGTTTTGGTAGAAAGACTAAAAGTCCAGCACTGATCTCATTGAGGAAAAGGAGGATGCCCTTGAGTTCATTAGATAATAGCTGTGTATTGCACATCTTTTGTCTTTCTTATTATTCTTTTTGCTAAGCCAAAAGGTAACTAGACAGGTGGAGAACCTGTGGCCTTGAGGCCACATGTGGCCCTCTCGCTCCTCGAGTACTTCCCTTTGACTGAATCCAAATTTCACAGAACAAATCCATCAGAGGACCTAGAGGGCCACATGTGGCCTTGAGGCTGCAGGTTCCCCAATCCTGATAGAATTATTCATGGAATCTCAGTTATATTTTCATCAGTAGAAGTAAGTCCTCCTTAGTAGAAATGCTGCTAGGGAAATGGTAGAGAAACTCTGAGACTCCTAGCCTAAGATATGGATAAAACCTGAATTGATTGACTTGCTAGCAATATAAATGAATGAATAGATAGATAGATAGATAGATAGATAGATGATAGATAAACAGATAGATAGATAGATGATAGATAAACAGATAGATAGATAGATGCATGAATAGACAAACAAATAAAGAAAGAAATAGTAGGGTTGGGTTGTTGAGAAAATATCTTGTCCAGGCATCATGTTCAAAACCAGTAAGAGGATCATTATCATGAATACCCTGGTCATCATCATGTATCAACAAGCTTTTAACTAGAAGAACTCTAAATTACCAAACAGTAAATGTAAAAATGTTAATTGGAAGTAACCCATAGAAAGAAAATTAGAACAATTAGAATTCTGATTCATGGAAATGATAATTTTCCTCATTGCCATTATTCCTCTCTTAATATTCATCTCTTTTTTCAGGGTAGGTATTTTGGCCGAATCAAATACTGTACCCGTCACCATAATTCTTCTTTTCTCTTCCTCTCTCAGACTCTGCAAAGAATTCAAATGAATTCAAGGACAGCTTACATAATGAGTTAACAAAGTTTCCTTCTAAAGTGTAGCATTTCCTTTGGGATACACTCCCAACTCACAACCCAGGTTCAAGGCACTCTGTGGGTCCATGCTCATAAGCTATAGCTCATAAATTACCATCAAATATGTTCAATTTTAATATTCAGCTAATTAACACAATTAATTCCAACAGAACATAGTCATTTGCTGTAGTGGCATTATAAAATAACAGTAATAAAACACTCTTCCCCCCCAAGAAAACTCTATAAAAGTATACTTTTCCATAAACACAATGTAAATGTGGAGAGTGAACACACATCCAGTACATTAGTATGGAGCTAAACACTAGACAACACCTAGAGAATGATTTCAGTTAATTCATACCTCTGACCCAGCAAAGCCCCCTTTCCTTTCTCATGCTGCTTCCCCTGAGCAGAGTGTTTCTGCTGAGTAGGTCACTCCCCTGGACAATTTTTCCCTCTTTATAGCTCAATATAGATCTGATAGGCAGAATTAACTCTCTCTCTCAACTCAATACTCCACTACTCTTATACCTTGACTGCCTTCCTGATGGATGTGGTATCTTCTGCTTGGTGAGTAGCTCCACTAGAAAATATCATGGTCAATGGAAGAAGAGAGAAAAATTACCGCTCCTACCAAAAAGAAAAGAATGATTCCATCTCAGAGGGCTGGTTCACAGAATTTACACCCCTCAAAACTAGTTCTTTACTTAATTCTTCCCTAAAGTGTATGGCTTGCTTTTTAAATGGTCAAATGCATGGTTAATTCTTTGGCCAACCAATGGCTGACCATCCAGTGTTTCTATTAAGCTTGGCTAAACAACTTTTTAATTTAATTTTTATTTATGGAATAAAACAAGCATTTCTATAACATACTACAATATAAAAGATGATTGTACATGAAATTGCAAATCTACTATGCACAACTTGCTATTCCTTTCAAATATACAACAAAATAATTCTGTAAATTTCTTTTTTTTCTTCCCTCTCACCTCCCTGCCATAGAGATGGCTAGAATTAGAAACAAATAGATATAGATAGATAGATAGATAGATAGATAGATAGATAGATAGATAGATGTACACATACATATATATATATATTTGTAAAATTACTTTATACATACTTTTATGTATCATTTTTTTCTCTGGATGGAGATAGCATCTTTCTTCATATGTCCTTTATAATTAATCTGGTTATTTATAAAAGACAAAATAACTTATTTGCTCAAAGTCATTCTCAATATTGCTGTTACTGTATATAATGTTCTCTTCATTCTGCTCATTTCATTCTTTATTATTTCTTGCAAGTCTTTCCCTGGTTTTCTGAAATCATGGAGCTCATCATTTGTCATAGCACAATGGTATTCCATCACAATCATATACCACAACTTGTTCAACTATTCCCCAGTTGATGGGCATCCCCACAATTTCTAGTTCTTTGCCACCATGAAGAGAGCTGCTATAAACATTCTAGACCATATACATTCTTTTCCTTTTTCCCTAATCATCTTTGGAAATAGACCAAGTAATAGTATTGCTGGGTCAAAGAGTATAGGTACTGTAATAACTCTTTGAACATAATTCCAGATTGATCTCCAAAAAGATTGTATCTGTTCACAATTCTACCAATAATGAATGTATCCCAATTTTTCCACATCCCCTCTAACATTCCCTTTTTATTGCTTTAGCCAATCTGGGTCTCAAGGTGGTTTTAATCTGAATTTCTCTAAACAATAATGATTTAGAGCATTTTTTCATATGACTATAAATTGTTTTGATTTCTTCATTGGAAAACTGCCTGTTAACATCCTTTAACCATTTATCAATTGGGGAATGACTCATATTCTCATAATTTGAATAATGTGTGTGTGTATGCTTCATTGTCTATAGTACCTTTTATCAAAATATAGTTACCCTGTTTGTCTCTTTTAATTATATCTACTTTAGCCATAGTTTTGTCTGAGATCATAATTGCTACCCCTGCTATTTTGTATCAGCAGAGGCATGTTCTACTCCAACCCTTCATTTTAACTCTGTGTTTATCTCTCATTTTTAATTGTGTTTCTTGTAAACAATATATCATTGGTTTCTGATTTTTAATCCATTCTGTTATCCATTGCCATTTTATGTGTGAGGTTATCCCATTCACATTCATAGTTATAATTGCTATTTGTGAATTCCCCCCTGTTTTTTATTCATTTTATTTTGACTTACTATTTTCCTTTTCAGCCTCTCTTTTCACCCTAGCCCTGTTACCTTATCTTCTCCCCTTATGCTTTTATTCCTTATTTTATCCATCCTTCTAAAAGTCCCTCCTTTATTTACCCTGCCCTCCTAATCTTAATCAATACACCCTTCTAAAAGTTCTTCCTCCACCTTATTCCTCAGTTTTCTCACCTCTCTAGAAGTTCAGAAGACTTCTAAACCTCTTCATATAAATACGTTGTTTCCTCTTCAACACAGATGAGAATGAGGTTCCAATATTACCAGACCTCCACTCCCACCTACTTGCTCTGTATTACTTCTTTCTTTCACACCCCATTTTTACGAGAAAATTTCTCCCTTTAACCTTTCCCTACCCAATTTTGTTTTTTAGAATTACCTCATCATACAAAACACAGAACCAACCTTTCTTTCAAACTAGTAATAATAACAGTTTTAAGCATGTTGCTAATACTAGTTATTATTAATATTAATAACACTGTCATATATTGTAAATAAACAGTTTGACCTTAATCAGTGCCTTATAATTAGTCTTTAATGATTTCCTTATATTTCTTCTGGATCTTTTAGATCTAATTTTCCATTGAGTTCTGGTCTTTTTGATACAAATACCTGAAAGTATTTCAGTTCATCAAATATACATTTTAAAAAAAAAATTCAGGATTATACTCAACTTTACTAGATAAGTTGTTTTTGGATGCAACCTTAGCTCCTTTACTCTTCAAAATATAATGTTCCACGATCTATAGTCTTTTAGTATAGAAGATGTTAGATCTCGTGAAATCCTGATTGTTTTCCCACAGTATTTAAGTTTTTTTCTTGTTGCTTGCAATATTTTCTCTGTAATCTGAGTACTTCGAAATCTGGCTATGACATTCCTGTGAGTTTTCTTCCTAGGATCTCTTTCAGGTGGTGATTGGTAGATTCTTTCAATTTCTACTTTACCTTTTTGTTCTAAAACTTCAGGGCAACTTTCCTTAATAATTTCTTGTAATATTGTATCCAGATTTTTTTTTCTGATCATAATTTCAGGTAGTCTAACAATTCTTATATTCTCTCCTTGATCTGTTCTCCGTATCAGTTGTTTTTTAGTAAGATGTTTCAGATTCTCTTCTATTTTTTCTAGTTTTATTATATCTTGGTGTCTTACAATGTCATTCAACTCCACTTATCCAATTTTAGTTTTTAGGGAGTTACTTAATTCCTTAAAGATTTTGTTTTTCTTTTTCTAATTGGTTAATTTTCTTTTCATAAATTTCTTGGATTACTTTTATTTTTTTCTGTTTTTTCCTCATTTTCTCATATTTAATTTTTAATTCCTTTTTAAGTTCTTCCAAGACCTCTTTTGGGGTTTGTGAACATTTGATGTTACTATAGGAGAGGCTTTTTTTAACCTCACTTATGTTCCTCGAAATAAGAACCCAGATCTTTTTTTACTAAAGTAACTATCAATAGTTAGGTTCTTATTCCTTTGCCTAATTATTTTTTATTTTTAATTTGTCCTATTTTATTTTTAGCAGTTTAATATTATTATCATCAAGGTTTAATCCCAAGTTGTGGGTAATGTTGCCCTAGACCTCAATTCTTTCTTACTGTTGCTTTCTAAATTCTGTCTGGGGCCTCAACCTAAAGCACTCCTTTCTTCCCCCGTTAACTTCTTAATATATTATGAAAAGCCAACCAAATATAAATACTTTTTATCCTTCCTATAAGACTTAAACACCTTGCTATCTTTGTTAACTGCCTATTATCTTCTATAATTTCATCATTTGGGCTAGTGGCGGGGGGGTGGGTGAAGAGAAATTAACTTATTAGAAATATCCTGATCAACTCCCTCCCCCCAAGTAAAAAATATTGTTTTGCTCCTGAAGTCTGCGATTCCTATTGTTAACACAAGACAACCACAAAAAGGCATTCTGTTCCTTATAGTGTACTGGGTACTGACTGAACCAAAAAACTGAATGAGCACAATTCATGTCTTTTCAGAGCTTGCTGTCTATGGTGGACAATGTCATTATAGAGAGGTACCCTGAGGATGCAGAGAAATTTTTTTAAAAAGTGAAAACAGTACCTGAAAGGCAGTTTTATATCATATGCATTTATCATTAAATGTATCACATTTAGATCATGTG
Source organism: Trichosurus vulpecula (assembly GCF_011100635.1). Taxonomy (NCBI): domain Eukaryota; kingdom Metazoa; phylum Chordata; class Mammalia; order Diprotodontia; family Phalangeridae; genus Trichosurus; species Trichosurus vulpecula. The sequence goes on from NC_050579.1 coordinate 103,189,826, forward strand.
TATTTTATATATGCTGCAATAGGCAGAATCAGGTGGACATGGCAGCGGGGAAAGAAGTAGAACACTGGTGCAGTTGAAAGAACATTATGGTAGCACAGAACTAGAAACAAAGTTGCTTATTATTGGAGAATGGCTAAAACTGTGACAAATAAATGCCATAGAATATTTTTCACTGTAAGAAACATTTACTGCAGTGCCTTCAGAGAAGCATGTAAAGACTGCTATGAACTGATGTAGAGTGAAGTAAATGAAACTAGGAAAACAATATATATGATAACAATAACGTAAGTGAGAAAAGACAGGGACTGAATTGTGTACTTGTAAAAACCCGGTTCGTGCTCAGAAAAGAGACAGCAAAGTGCACCTTTCTTTGTAGAGGAAGGGAACTGTGGATGTGGAATTTACACATACCCACTGGAGTTGATTAATATATTGTTTAGCTTTGTTGAATTGCTTTTTTTTTCTTTTCAAAAAATGTCTATTACAAGGGATGGGTTGCTATTTAGGGAAGGAAGAAGGGATATATTAAAAATGAAAGTGATAAAACAATAAGTATCAGTAATTTTTTTTAAAGACTCCCTCTTTGTGGGGAATGAAAAGACATGGGCTCAGATTCCATCAGGTTATTTGACATCCCATGACAGAAATACTCTCCTCATCTCTGACTCCTGGATTCCCAGGCTTCCTTCAAGTGCCAGTAAAAATCCTATCTTCTACAAGAAGCTTTTCCCGATTTCCCCTTAATGCCAGTGTCTTCTCTCCATTGATTAACTCCAAGCTATCCTGTATATATCTTGTTAGGATATACTTGTTTGCATGTTGTCTCCTCCATTAGACTGTGAAGTCCATAACAGCAGACTATCTTTTGCCTTTTTTTGTATCCTTAACACTTAGCAGTATCTGGCACATAGTAGGCACTAACTGATTACTGACACAATGAATAAATCAATTTTCTCATATGTAAAAAGCTCTAAGTTCCCTTCTAGTTCTGGCATTCTATGATTCTATTATTCTGGTTATGGTAGTTTCATAGTCATTATGGAGGAAAGAGGCAGGGAGTAGTGAAAGGGGAAAGTAGAAACCATGAAATGAAATATTTTCCATAAAGCACTCTGCAAACCTCGAATAGCTATCTAAATGTGAGCCATCATGTGAGCTATCATCCACTCTGATCAATCTGGCAAAGGCTGTGGAGATGGAGGGTTTCGGAAGCTGTTGAAATGATGAGAAAGAGACATTTTTCTTCAGCTAGTTTCATCATTAAACACATTCATTAAGGCCAACTACATACAGAACTGCACCTGGCCCTGGCAAGATTGATTGAGCAGAGTACCTGCCCTCTGGGCTTAGTATCAATGAAAGGTAACAAAGACACAGATAGAACACAGAAAAGCTGTATAGTTAGGAAATCAAACACTAAACAGACAGAATCCATTCTCTACATGTTATGTGGTTGAGAACTAACCTAAGTAAATGGTTACATCAGCTCTATTATATAACTACTAATGCCCTTCATTCAATCTTTCCTTCAACAAATATTTATTGAGCATATTATATACACGGTACTAGATGCCTTTCCATATGCTAACTGATTTTTTCCTAAGCTTTAAACATTTGTTTTAAAAAAAGATCAACGAGGACATTTAGTTGCATATTCTTTCTTTCTTACTTTTTTTGCTCTTGGGGTGGAGGGGGGATAAAAGGTAGCTGGGAATTTTGCACAGTAACAGTGAATCAAATTATATTGCTTGGATGCAACTACAGCTATTTTTAAGGGCATTGCTGAAAGTGTTGATTAATGACCATTTTCCTAGTGTAACTTGAATTTTATCTTGATATAAATTAGAGTTGCTCTTAGTTTCTGTCTTGCCTTTCATGTTTACATGCAATCAACTATCAAGCAGGTACTGATTTTGATAAAGACCAATTCTCATCCATTTCTTGAAGAAAAACTTGGTTTCCTTTTGAATTAAATGAAGAAAGAGTAGCAGAGAGGTGCTCTGGACTGAGGCAAATTTTCAGTTTCTAAAGGAAGGAGTGAGAATGGGAAGACAAAGATTCATTGGACAGAATTTCACTTGGCACACTTCAAGCTCACACATCCTTATAAAAAAGTAGTTCTGAAAATGTGGTCGGAGGATCCCTGGAGGGTCCCCCAGACCCTTTTGGTGAGTCTGTGGGGGAAAAAATTGTCATATTAGTACTAAGATTTTGTTTGCCTTTTAAAGTACTCCTTTCTTTTCAACCACATATCTTTGAAGCTGGCTTTTCTTCATATACAGGGTAATCCAAAACACTTAGTGCAGTTTTAAGCTTTAATAACTTAAAACTGCACTAAGACTTTTGAGTTACCCTGTACTTCAACCAAATCAACTAATCACAAGAGATTAAACACAGAATCTAATATGAGAATCCAGATGTCTTCTATTAAGCCAAATGTTAAAGAAATTTGCAAAAAAAATATGCTAATGATTCCATTCTCACTTTTTTTTTGTTTGGGAAAATAAAAAATGGTATTTATATTAACATGTAATGGGTTATTATTATTTTAAATAAGTAAAACATTTTTAAAATCATCAGTTTCAATTTCTAATATAGTAAAAAGTTTTGTTACCAGACATAATTCACATAAACACAAGTTCTTTAGAGATCTCAGTTTTTAAGAGTGCAAAGGGACACTAAGACCAAAAAGTCAGACTTCTAAGGGACAAGATAATGCCTAGCTAAAGTCTATGACAAAGATCAGATTCTTCCCCTTCTGGAAGAAACATATGATTCACTGGGCTGAGTGCGCAAATCATTTTTGACTCCTTTTTCTTGAAATATTTCACAGAAGGAAAGGCAGATAAGTAGTAAAATGTCCATTTGACAGCACTGGCTAAGGATAAATAGCTTAGCATCATTGCTTAATTTTTATTTTGGCGCAGAGAAATGCAGAAGGGCCCTGCTTTGCTAGCACATTGCATAACTTCACTGCCATCATTAGGGCACCTTGACAGAGAGAGATGAGAGCAATAACCTCCCTTTAAAAGCCACCAGCTTTACCAATTATCTTTAATCTTTTGTTTTTGTGTGTAGTCATAATTTTTCTTTCCAGTCCAACTTGGGCACATTGGGTTTATTTCACCTAGTAATTAGTCCTTCAGTGGAGCCAAATTCAAAATAATGCAGTTTTTTAGAAGTGAAATTGAGAGGCAAAATGGAGAAATGGTTCCCTTACCATTCAGAATCATATGAAGGACTTGAGGTAGTTCTTTCCCCTGCCTTCCCTTCCTCTCTATCCTTTTCCACTTTCACATTCTGTTTAATCCTTCAGGCACAGATCATCTTTCAGTCTGACTTTACACATCTTTTCCTCTATCATTTTTCACTTAATCGCTTTCCCAAATCGTAAAGTACTCAAAATCAGAAATCTTCAATGGTCTATTAGACTATAATGCTGTCTATCTAGGCTGAGATATGAGCTGAAAAACATCCTTTTATTTCAAATGTATTCATTTTCACATGGGACTGACATGAAAAATGATGACTAAGAAAAGTCTTAAAGTTTTCCGTTAACTTGTATATTTGTTATTATGTCAATAATTACAACTGTCCCCAATCCCCACCCTGCCACATCCTCTGGATAAAGAACACCCTCACCTGAAATATAAGAGAAAACAGTCCCACAATCTCCCTACTATCCCTGAACCCTCCTGCTTACACAAGTGCAAAGAGTGTGAGTAAGAGTGAAAGATGTCTGCACATCTAATGTCTCCTCTTTTGATTTCTGCGCCTTTTCTACTGCCTGCAGGGGATTGAAGCATTGCTTTGTTATACCAAAGTGCCAATTCAGTCACTTAAAAGTGGACAGTGGTGGCTCAGCTTAGCCCCCTTGGACATGCTCTAGCCAGAGCACATACAAAGGCCAGGAAATTTATTTTGATTACCCCCATTACACTGGCATCTCAGATTCAATTTAACAAAGATTTATGCAACACCTACTATGTGCAAAGCATTGTGCTAGGTGCTGGAGTTACAAAAACAAAAAAATAAAATTGAAACAGTCCCTTCCTTCAGTGAGCTCAAGGGATAAAATATGTCCACACATAAGTGCTGATATCCATGGGGATCAGGAAAACATTTATGTAGAAGCTATGCTTTGTTTAAAACAACCTGGAGATTCAAAGTGACAAAGATTTATATTATCAAAAAAGTTTCCCTGGCCTTGCTAGTAGGGTGATAGAAGAAAATATGATAAAAATCATGAGGTGATGGAATTTTTTTCCTGAAAATGAATCTCATTGATTAAGCATGTCTGCATGTATCCCTTCTGAAGATGATAATGCTGGCAACAACTGTGATCTATGGGTGTGAATTTAACTTAAAAAAAGTTTAAGAACAATTCTTTACCACCATGTCCATATGATTTACTTTTATTAGTATCTCTAATCCAACCTCAAATTCCAACTACAATTTGAAATTTCCTTTGAAGACTGGAAGTTAGTATGAATCTTATACTATTAAAAAAATCTGCTTCATGTGGCTATGTGTCCCAATCTGGTCTGTCAACCTCTGTGGCTTCCCCAGTATCTGCATTTTACAATGGAAAGAGTGCCAGATTGGGTGTCAAAAGACCCGCATTCAAATTTTTTGTGCCATTTACTATATATGTGCCCTTAGACAACTCCACAGTTTTCAGCTATATGCAACGGACAATAGGGATGGAGGAAAAAGAGAAACCCCATCCCTTCATGCCAGGGGTCTCTTCCAAAAAGCATTGCCACCTTGAAACTCCCTCCAGGACTTAGCTATTTAAAGGCCTGAAAAGGTGTGTCCAATTTTTTGCTCTTCAGATCAAGTAGCTCCCTTTAATATCATCATAAAAAAAGTATTTATACCTCATGAAGGGTGCACTGGGCCTGGCTACAGTTTTATAGGCAGTTTAACACCTTCTTACCACATTAGAGCCTCATTATCTGTGACTAAATCTAGTAACTACTTTCAGCTGAGTTGAGGGGAGCTATCATATTCTCCCTCTCCTACAGACCTTTAAAGCCCTCGTGATCAGGTTCCAGTTTATCTTTCAAAGATTATTACACATCCCTCCTTTTGATGAACTCTATGTTTTAGCCAAAGTAGCCTGTTATGTTCCCAAAGTACAAACTTCTAAGCCCCACCTCAGGAACTTTGCATAGGTTTCACCCTCTGCCTCAAATGTTCTGCCTCTTTAATTCTGCCTCTTTGAACCTTAGCTTCCTTCAAAAATCATCTCAAGTGCTATCTCCTTCAAGAGGCCTCTCCCAATGACCTCAGTTATTAGTGGGCCCTGATCATTATGTATTTTGTGTTTATCCTGTATTTTCTTACCTTTGAAACAGTTGTAACAACCTAATAGAATCTAAGTTCCTGATCCCAGGTACTCTCACTGTTGTATTTTTATCCTCAAGGTTTAAAAGAGTCCTTAAAACTTAGTAGATGTACAATAAATGGGATTAACTGATTGATTGTGCAGCCAGGCTAAATCCATCACCAGGTTAGCTATAGTACAACACACATACACCCCCCACACACACACACATACACAGAGTTATATATAAGCTACAGTTACTCTCAAAAACCATTAACAAAATTCTAGAGGGGTAAAAAATCTCCATCAATACATACAGATGAAATCATAGGTTTTCAAATTGCTTAAGTATTAAAATGTTGAAAACATAGATAGATTGAGGTAAAATACCAAAAAAAAGAATTAAATTGGCTTTATAACATTAATAAGCACAGAAGTAGTTAGAAACAGGAAAATGGAAGTGTTTTGGTTGCCTTAACATGGTCAAAGCCTACTTCTTAAGTAAATAAACATATAAGCAAATTTCATAATAACCACCAAATAGATCAGAAGTTCTGGGATTTTCCTTTAATAATCATTTTTTGGATGGTTGTGTGTGACTGAAAGCCAAAATACTCAATCCTTTAGTTCTCTGAGTTTTAGATCTATAACTGGGCACTATTAGCAAAAGCAACTTCATTAATCATAATTTCAACAACAAATTATAGGTACTTGAAAAACTAAATATTACAAACTTGAATCACCTCTATGCCCTACAATTTATTAAAAGCCTAGAGGAAGAGGGCCATTAAATCAATATTTTCTACCACAAATAAAAACACAGAAGTGCTCAAAAGTAATTCTAGGTCTACAAATGGATTAGATTAGATGGCACTCTGAGTTCATTATTTTAGTCTGGGATTTTAGTATACATGAGCCTGAATTTTTTCTTTGATAAGGAATGTCATGTGCAACATTTATTTCAATATTTTTATCTGCATTTTAAGTATTCCTTAAGTAGAAAAAAAGATGCAGGCCCCCAGCATGCTGAGTAGAAGGGAAAATAAGAACACCATTTTCTCTGAATGAGAAAGCATAAAGCGGGTGCAGCCTTTTTTAGAGAAAAGAATATTCACAACAAGTGAAATCATAAAACATTCAATTCAATTACATAAGCATTCGGACAATGTGTTAAGCACTGAGGACAGAGAGACAAAAAATGAAATGTCCCCTACCCTGGAAGTGCTTAATTCTATTGGATGTAGGAGGAACATCCATGCAGATAAATAAACTTATAAATCTACAAAGTACTTGAAAAAGAACTTCCGCAGAAAGATGAAGGTACTAGAAATGAGAGGGGGTCAAGACAGATCCTGTTTTGGAAGTAGCATTTGAATAGAACTTTGAAAGAAGCTAGGGAGTCCATGAGGCAGAGATAAGGAAGGAATACACAGGGGATTCATTTGCTGGATAAAAGCATAAAGATGACATATAAATGTGATGGAATACTCTAGTGCTGAACTTATAAGCATCATGACCAACCAGGATTCCAGAGGACTAATTAGGAAACATACCACCTACCTCCTGATAGAGAGGTGAAAGACTCAGACGTGGAGAATGTGGAAATTTGTTTTGATTGACTATATATATTTGTAATGGGTTTTATAATAGATTTTATTATTCTTATATTCCCAAATGTGGAGTGGGTTTGGAAGGAGGAGGGTCAGAAAGCAGATCTCGGCTGATAAAAATAAATTCAGTGTGAGTGTGTGTAAGAGTGTGTGTGTGTGTGTGTGTGTGTGTGTGTGTGTGTGTGTGTAGCACAAGAAATAGTACAGTTAAGCTGGAACATAGAGGGTTTGAAGGTGAATAACATCTAACAACTCAGGAAAGATAGGTTGCATCTGGACTGTGGACAACTTTATCAGACAGACTGAGGGGGTCTGTATTTTATCCTATAGACAAGAGGATCTTCTTGAGCAAGTGGACAACATGGTCACATCTGTACTTTAAGAATCTTGTTTTGACAGCTGTATGATGGATAGAGCAGAGAGAAGAGAAACTAGGCATGTAGACCAGGTAGGAAGCTATTGCAAAAGTCCCCATCAGAAGCAATAAGGGGCAGAGGCTATTTGAGCGGAAAGAAGAAGATGGATGCAAGATATATTGTGTAAGCAAGAACTGGATACAATGTGGTAAATAACTGGATGTGAGAGGTAAAGGAAAAAGAATAGTTGAGGTTTCAAACCTAGTTGACTGGAAGGATGGTGGTGCCCTCAACAGAAATAGGTAAGTTAGGAAGCAGAAAATATTTGGGAAAACTAAAAGGAGTCCTCTTTTAGAAGTGTTAAGTTTGAGATACATATGTAATATCCAGTGGAAGATATCCACTAGTCATTTGGTAATATGACAGCACTGGAACTCAGGAAAAAGATTAAATTTAGCTATATAGATATGGGAGTCATCTTCAGAGAGAAGATAATTGAACCCATACAAGGGAATGGGATCACCAACAAGAATGCAGAGAAAAAAGAGAGTCCTTGGGTATAGCCATGCATAAGGGATGGGACACAGATAATAATCTTGCATAGGAGACTGAGAATGAGCAAAAATACAGGTGGGAGTTTTAAACTATTTGCATAAGACATAAACTCATTTCATTCCTATCCATACTTTGCATTAGACTTTCTCTCCCATGCCTCAGCTCTTCATCCTGAAACTTCACTCCAGCCCTGGAATTTACACATTGGAAGTAGCCACAGCTCCTGCAGTTACTCACTCTAATTAGATACTTCCTCCTAGAACCTCCATTTGAGAGGTGTCTCATTCCTCTCCAAGTTAAACTCCATACCTCTTCTACCATACCCAGAAACAGTACCTTTGCCTAACCTCCTCACACACCTCCAATATACACAACTTTTCAGCTTTCTTTTGCATATTGTCTCCCCCCATTAGAATATAAATTTCTTAAAGGTGGGACCTGTCTCTTTTTCTACTTGCATTTGTATTCCCAACCATTAGCACAGGTACATATTAAGAACTTACTAAATTCTTGCGATTGTTGTTGTTGCTGTTGTTAATTTAAAACAAAATTAAAGAAGTGTTAAATGTGCTTATAAGACTAGAAAATGAAAGAACAATAAATTAATGCATAATATATTGTTCTAACCAATTACAGCATAAAAAATTGAATAGAAGAGACACATTGCCCAAGCTATGATATACACTTAGATGGATGACTCATCTAGTCTGTCCATTTCTCATATGAGTTCACTCCCATTGCTTTGTGATGGTACAAGGTCTTATGACAGAGATCAGCACATAGTAAGTTGGTGGCTATCCATCAATCTATATGTCATAGTCTATGTGTGTATAAGTATGTGTATATGTATATGTGTATAGATAGGTAGATGAAAGAAAGAAGGAAAGAAAAAAGATAGATAGTCGGATAGATAGATATAATAATCTCCAGATCTACTTCTAGAAATCAGAGGCAAAAAGAATTAGGCATTTGTATTGTTAATATATTTTTGCCTAATGGGAAGATCTTTCATGTCCATTAATAGGCCCATGTGACCTGTCACACAGAAACCTAAGTAACATGAGTTTGAGTCACATGAGCCTGGGTCCCCAGGTTTGTGATGCCCTCTGACCCTGAAGAAGGGTATATATACTCTGAGGTTAGCATTTTGTTTTGGGGCTCACTCATGGGAAGAGAGTTCATGTGATGTAGCCAGATGAGACTCTGGATAGCCATTAAGGAACCCCCAAGCTTTGAAAAACCCAGATGTTGGTGCTTCTCTCTCTGGTAACTATGTATGTATTGTTTTGGTCAGACAGTTGGAAGCCCTGTCTGTTGGTCTTTGCTGTTTGTATTTGCTCTGTTTATATAATTTCTGCTTGTAATTTCTGTTTGCATTTTCTCTGAAGTTCAGGGTGCTGACTTTTTCCCCTGAACTAAGTGAATGTTTGTTTGATTAAAGTAAGATTGTTGACCCCTTTTAAGTTGCTTTCCTTTAGAAAGGCAGATCAAAGAACTTGTGCTAGCCGCTCTCCTGTGTGCTGGTATTATTGGTCTTACACTCCCATAGCAGCTGCAAGTAACATTGTCGTTACAGCATTTTAGCTAAATATTTGATAAGATGTCTGTGACTATGGGGTACAAATTTAGTGGGTATCATTTAATCATATGCTATTCATTTGTCATGATGTACTTATGGTATAATCATGGTGTCTACCTCTATATGATTCTCTGAATGTCATTTTTATGGCTTTAACTTAATTTTTAATGCATCAGGCTTAGTCTAGCAGTACTGATTGATTTATATACTACTCAGATACATAGGTATAAGTACAGTAATTAATAATAATACCACGTGTCAGGCACTGTGCTAAGTTCATTACAGATAGTACCTTATTTGATCCTCACAACAAGCTCGGAAGGTGGGTGCTATTATTATCTCCATTTTATAGATGAGGAAACTTTGGCACATGGAGGTTAAGTGACTTGCCCAGAGTCAAACAGCTAGTAAGTGTCTGAAGCTGGATTTGAATTCAGATATTCCCGACTCCAAGCCCAGTGCTCTATCCACTGAGCCACCTAGCTGCCCCTAGAGATAGACAGATATAGAAAGATTATAAATATAGATACAGATATAGACATATGCTTATATATATTATGTAAAATGAAATCTATTCCTGTTGACTTGGTGATAATGGAAGGCCCTATGAAAGAGAAAGAATAACAGATAAATGCTGTCATTGGTGATACCTGAGAGAAAATAAATTTTGAAAAAGAAACTACATTCTGAAGAGAACTGAACTGTTGAAAGGTAGATCCAGTATTTTGGAGGAATTGGAAATTGACAACAGTGACAGAAAATCTAGGTAGCAATTTTTTTTCCTGCTTTTCCCAACCACAGAGATGAGTCTGGCTGTGATTTATCTCACAGATAATATTTATATTTTCAAATATTTATCTTTTTTTCTATTAGTAGTCTATAAGGCCAGCAGCATTGATGTTTGCTAAGTTTATTTGAGGCTGAGAGATAAAAAGATATTATATTAAAAAAGAGATTTCTCTGGTTTTTATAAACCAGAGTGGGGACTCGGGGCTAATTAATTAATTTACAAGAAATTGTATATTTTCAACAATTTATGAATAAATTAAGATCATACCTACTAGCTTGTCTTTTAAGCTGGTCAGAGAAAATAATTTATAAGATAAAGTGTCAGTAACAGACTAAGGAGTAGGGACTTGGTATATTTATCATCAAGAACATCCGAGAAACATTTTACACAAACTGTACGACCATACCTTCCCACGGAATTTCTACATTTGAGGGGGCTTCATCCATCAGATAAGTTACAAGTGGGTTGGTAAAAAGCCAACTACAGTTGAGGGCTTGTTTGGGATTTTAAATTTTTTATTCTTGTTCTGCATTTTTTTAATTCTCAGGAGATTTCCTCTCTCATTATCAACTCATTGTGATTCATAGGATTAAAAATGCAAAATGCCTCACAAATGTTGCTATTGATTACTATGTTAAGCTACATACAGTCAGTTCTGCTAAAATGTAACATGTGCATTACCAAACATCATAGTGCAATGCAAAAATCACACAATAAAAACCCCAAGGCTTATGGGGAATATGGAGTCAGGGTACATAGCATATTTCATATATACTGTACATTATATAGATTATACTGAGAAAAAGAGCAATAATGGGTCATCAAATTGTCACAGCCCAGATAAAATGTACTTTTCATCTAGTTTGTTTCATATGAGAAATAGTATGGTATGGTGGATATAATGTTGGATTTAAAGTTAAGAACTTCTGAGTTCTACACTTACTCTAAATGTTTTTAGGAGGAAGGAACTATCTCATTTTTGTATTTATTTCTCTAGTACCTAGTACATTATATGACAGATAATAGGAACTTAATAAATGCTAATGGAAGGATTAACTATTAGCTGTATAACCACAAGGAAATCACTTAACATCTCTGAGATGCTGCCAACTCTCTAAAACTATGTACTAAGTTATATACAACTAAGATACATTGGTGAATGGTTGGATGATTTCAAAGATTCTGAATGTGTTCATACATGCACTTGTGCATACTTGCAAGGTGGATGGGGGTAGGAGTGGGGGAGGGATAGAGACAGAGAAAGACAGAGACAGACACACACAGAAAGAGAGTCTGTGTATCTGTGAGTTTAACCTGGGCAAGTGCTATAGATGGACAATAAGCTGGCCCCTAAATTGCATAAGAAAAGTAGATAAGACTAGTTTGCATTTTTGAGGTTTGAGCAAATTCTTCTAGTGATGCTATGCAGTTATGAACCACAGAATACTGCAAGCTCAGAATAACAGAAAAAGTAACCCAAAGAGTAATGGAAAAATACATGGCGAGTACAAGTTGCAATATATGGTACCAATATAGTACCTAGGAGACATCCTTACAACTCACAGAATGGATCCCCAGACAAGGCTATACTAGGTTCAAGGTACTTTGTGAGTTCACATCATATCCATTTCTATCCATAGTTCCTGGGCCTTCAACAATGTGTTTTCTTTTTACCAATAAGCAAGAGAAAACAGTAAATTCAAAGCAAAGACATTTAATGAAATTACATACCAATTAAATAATTGCACCCACATATCTGGGACACACTATCCCACAAATACATACAACATCAGTTGAAAAGGCAGCTATATGTGGATAAAATGTGTGGAAGGATGAAGACATATGAAATACATATACACACATATACACACGTGCATGTGTATATGTATAAGTGTATATACAATCATTCATGTCTTCCTCTGGTGCTATCAGGGCCATGGATGTCACCTAGTGACATCATCTATTACTCATTAGCATAGCATTATGTATAGTCTATATTTGATAGATATTCTCTGCCAGGTAGGTAATTTCTTTTAGATATGTATTCAACATAGGATATGTGGCATGGAATATACTTTTGTTTGGGTACTACCCACTGCTAGACTTGCATAGCTGCTGTTTGACTGTGTTCTGCTACTCTCATGGTAAATTTGCTGGGCATGAGGAGGTTGTAGATTTCTTCCAGCTTCTGCCATCAGATGGAATTTTAAGTTGTTATCACTTCCATAAAAGAGAAAGAATAGGGTCTCTCATTGCTGTGTTAGCCAAAAGCACTGAGTCATTTTCCTACAGGTCTTTTAAAGATCTAATAGAATCTAATAGAACTAACAAGGACTAGGGCAGATCTTCTGTGGCTTTTCTTTCCATATAGGAAAGATGAAGGAGGGTCTGTTTTCTTCAAACCTTGAATGGAATGAACATTTCCTCTCTAGAAGAAAACTCTTCACTCCAGGTACCAAGAGCTTTGGACCATAAAACCACCCCAACTTTCACCTTCAAGTGTTATACTTTTCTCTTTTTTCCTTCTATTCCCTAGTCAAAAAGACAATGCCTTTGTCAGAGAACTGATTTTTGACCATTTTGACTTAGGGTTAGAAATTGCTTATGGCTATGCAAATAATTTCTAGTTGTAAAATGCACTTAATTTGAGCAGGGATTCTTAATTTTTTGTGTGTCACGGATCCCTTTGGCACTCTGGTGAAACCAATAGCTCATTCCTAAGGAATGATGTTTTTAAATGCATAAAATTCATGGGACTACAAAGAAGACCAATTTTACTGAAATAGAATTAACAAAATACAAAAAAAAATGTTTACAGAGTTTAGATTAAGAACTTCTGGTATAAAGGACTGTCTTTCCATCAAAATTCCTAAAGCTCTCTTTGTCCAGGGAACATATAACTTTTCAACTCCAAAACTCTTAGTTCCCCAGGTAAATGAATGAAAGAGAAAAGATAAAGAAATAAAACTAAAACCAAGAATGAATATTATTGTTCCCCCCACAATCCCTCCACTTAGCAATATTCTTGTGTTTAATGTTAATATTTCTGTGACCAGCAATGTCTGTTTTTCAGTTGTTACCATTTGGGGATTTCCTTGGCAAAGATCCTACAACAGTTGGCCATTTCTTTCTCCACCTCATTTTACAGATGAAGAAACTGAGACAAGAAGGGTTAATTGACTTGTCCAGGGTCACACAGCTAATAAGTGGCCAAGGCCAAATTTGAGCTTAGGTCTTCTGACTCCAGGCCCCATCCTCTATTCATTGTACCAGCTAGCTGCCTGCCACATATCAATAGTGACATATGCTGGAAGAGGAATAAAAAACATTGTCAATGATGTGTACAACCAGAAAATGAGATGTGCCAGTCATATGGTTGGAATAAGACACAACACAAGGGCAGAATGAGTGCTACATTTTTATCTCCTCCAAATTAAAATAATCAGACAAAAGCCTCCAGCATGTTAGGTGAATACACTATGAAGTGTTTATGTAATGTCATTTGTAAGAAGCACGAAGAGGCATAGATGAGTGTTGTGATGTTCAGTAGGGAAAGAAATACCAACATAGCAGTAATTCATCAGAGTATGAAAGATTTTTTTTTATTTCAGAAAGGTCATATTCTCATCACCTGTAAAATTCTATGAAGTCACAAACATTATGAATGTGTGTATACTTAGGTTTAGCTTTAATATAAGGTCCTAAAGAGTAAGCAAACCATCAGAAAATTTTTGTATTTCACATTTAAATTACAATGAGTTATAAATGTTCATATGTTTTTCAACAAAATTAATATATAGATTAGAATTCTAATTTAGCAATATTTGAAAGGTTACATGACCATTAAGAAACCTCAATAGTGATAGAGTGGAAGAAGCCAAAAAATGAGCTATTACGGCATTTATAGTAGCAGTGTGACGCAGTAAGAACAATGAACTTGGACCCAGAAGAATGGATTTGAATACTGGCTCTGCCATGTCCTAGCTAGGGACAAGTCTCAACTCTGATGAACCTTGGTTCCCTCATCTGTAAAATGAGTATTGACTCTTTCATGAACCATGTCAGAGGGTTTCTGTGAGGATCCAACAAGATAATTTAGTTAGAGAGATTTTCTAAAAACTGTAACATCATGTATAAATGTGAGCCAAAATTATTTGGCTATTATGCATAAAATGTAGAAATAGGGCCCAATTAAATGTCAAAGGATGGGAGTTAAAATCAGACCTAGAAAATTCATACAATTTATTTGCATATGAACCTAGAAAATTAAAAAGATTTAAACTATAAATATTAATTCAAGTTGGTCATACAACTTATAAGGAAATTAATTTTTTACCTTGACATGATTGAAAATCCTTAAAAATTAATTTAGACCAATAAGTGTTGATTCTACATCTATGCATCAAAATACTCAAAGAAATAATTTTTAAAAAATATTAAATGATTACTATGTGCCAATTCAGTACGGAATGCAAATATGTCAGATCTTACTTTTTTTCTTTATTTGCCAAGAGGATTTATAATTATAACTCAGGAAGGAGCATTTGTGAAGCATTATGTATAACTTAGTTATGATGACATACTTTTTGCCTATCCTGGATATCAATCCTCTAGTGAATTTTTGCTTTTGAATAACATTACATTTGTTTAATAAAAAGAAGCATAAATTAAATGATGGAAATCCCATGAGAAAGCTAATTGTGAACACTTAATTGATTTAAATTGGTCAGGGAATCAGAATGTAACCATTGGGGGGGGGGGGTTAATTACTTCTTTCAGTTGTTTTTCCTTGCATTTCAGGAGTTCTTTGCAATTACTTGGTTACTAAGCTGACATTGTATATAAATAAATAACAGTCCTTGGAAATGTTGATCCTATATGCTAACACCATGGTTAGTTTCTTACTCAGTTATCCAAAAAAAAATCATATAATGAATTTTGTGAGTTCAACCAATTACTTAATTGACTAAACTAAACACTCCTAGTTTTCATAGTCTTTGAAGAGCAGACATTATATTCACATCCAAGGTCTATCTTATTATGGAATGGGTGGGTGAGACGTAAATTTGTTGCTAAATGGATCATTATGGTCAATTTAACTTCAACCACTTTTGATTTCAACACTTCTGGAAAATCTTTATAAAAATTATTCCATTTATTAAATTCCATTGCCTTAGTGCTGAGAAGCACTCCAAAACAAAAGACGACAAACAAAAAGTCCCACAGTGAAAAGAATACATATCCCTGCATCACCCCATTCCATTTTAGGGTAACTTTTCCTTTGGTCAAGTTCCTTCAAATTCCAGCACATACCTCCAAAACAAAGGTGTCTAATTCCTCTTCCATGTGAAATCCCTTCAAATATTTGAAAAAGGCTATTTTATTCCACATCAACCATCCCATGTTTTTTCTTCTATGGACAAAACATTCCTAGATCCTTCATCAGATCCTTTTATACCCTGGTTTCAGACCCTTTGACATCATGCCTGGCATCCTGTGAACAAGTTTGTAATTATCCTTCCTAAAACAGAACTGGACATAGTAGGAAAGGGAAAAGGAATAAGTATTGAAGTGCTTACTATGTACCAAACACTGCACTAAGTGCTTTACAAATATTATCTCATTTTATCCTCACAACAACCCTCTGAGTGTTATTATTATCTCTATTTGATCATTGAAGAAACAGAAAGTGAGAGAGGTTAAGTAACTGGCCTAGGGTCAAACAGAGAGTAAGTGTCTGAAGATGGATTTGACCTTAGGTCTTCCTAACTTCAGGTCAAGCACTACCTAGCTGCCTCTAGGACTCCAGAGATCTTACCAAAGCAAGGTATAGTCAGCTTATCTTCTCCATTCTTGAAAATATGCTTCATCTTAGACAGCCTAGGATTCCATTAGCTCTTTTGGCTGACAAATCACCCTGATGATTCATATCATTGTAGGCCCCCAGAATACCTAGGTGCATTAACATAAACTGCTTTCTAGACAAAATAGTCCTGATGTGGCTAAACAACAGTTTAAGTAAAAATGTCTCAACTCTGTTGTTTTGTGTATGCCACTGTATGCACATGTCCTACTTGCTCCTGAAGATTATGTTCATAGTTGTTCCTACTTCCAAGTTCTTTTATGAGTATGGCTCCCCAAACAGCTGTAATTTTTAAAAATTCCATACTATCTAGACATATAATCCTCATACCAAAATTTTCTAACACAAATGGCCTAGGTGTATTTGGGGGATCTGGAAATTTCAGAATCTAATGTTCTCCAAAAGTAGCCACCAGTTCTCCGTATAAACACGCAGCCTCACAAGGCTCAATATATGGATAATATTATTTATAAGGGCTCATACCTAAAATGATAGAAACCAATGAAACTGTCCACTCCCCTAGAGACCTAAACAATCCCTTTAATTTATAATTCTTCTTTGGGAAGAGCTCCAGTCAGGGCCCATAAAGATTAGCTCCCCTCCATACCAATCTGTGCTGTTTGCCTTCAGCCACTTGTTTCTACTCCCACCAGGTTGCAGAAGTTGTTTGCCTTTTCCACAGCTTGTATTGACTATCTTCTGCCACTCTGCTACTTGCTGAAATTTAACTTTGTCTTGCTATTCTTTCTGGTTTAGCTCTCCTATAAATTAAAGGGAACTGTTGAGAGGGAATGGATTATGAAGAACTTTAAATATCAAACAGAGGATTCTATAATTGATTCTGGAGATAACAGGGAGCCACTGGAGCTCATTTGGGGAGGGAGGTGATGTGGGTAAGACTAATGCTCTGTCTAGTAAAATCACCTTGGCTGCTGAATAGAGGCTGAAGTGTAGTGGGGAAAGACTTGATGAAAAGAGATCAGTTAGAAGGCAATTGCAGTAATCCAGGGAAGAAGTGATGAGGGTCTGAATTATGGCTGGGGTTATGAGTGGAGACAGAAGGATGTATACAGGAAATATTGTGATGGTAGAAATGACAAGATCTGGCAACAGAATAGATATAAGGTGAGTGCAAGTGAGGAGTGCAGAAGGATTCTGGAAAACTTGGAAGATAGTGGTGCCTTCTATAATAATAGGGAAGTTTGGAAGAGGGGAAAACTTAAAGGGAAAGTTTTTTGCTGTTTTTATTTTGGTGTTTGGAATTTTTTGGACTTGTATTCAAAATGTGTATGAACATCTAATTTGACATGTCCAAGAGACAATTAAAAATGTTTGACTGTAGCTCAGCAGAGAGACTAGAGCTGCATAAATATAGATCTGGAAATCATCTTCATAGAGATGATAACTGAACACATGGAAGCTGATGACATCACCAGGGGAAACAGTATAGAACAAAAAGATAAGTAAGAGCAGGACGGACACCCAGGGTAAGTGGGTACACCATGGATGAAGAAACAACAAAGGAAACTGAGGAGTAATTGGACAGATAGGAGAAGAATAATGAGAGGGTAATGCCACAAAAAACTAAAGAGGGAAAGAGTATCCAGAAGATGATTGTGTCCGATGCTAAAGAGAAGACAAAGAGGATTAGGAACTGAGAAAAGGCTATAGATTTGGTAGGAAAGAAATCATTGGTAATTTTGGAGAGGCAGTTTCAGTTGAATAGTGAGATCTCAAGCCAGATTACAAAGAGGTTAGTAAAGGAGACAGGAAGTGGAGGCAAGGAGTTGAGCTATGAAGAGAAAGAGAGATATAGCTAGCTATAGGATATGTTGAGATTTGTCAGATCTCACTAAACTTTTACTTAGTTTTCCTTTTCTTTTCTTTGTTTTGAGGATGGGGAAACATGAATTTGTTTGTGGGCAGCAAAGTTAATTTGCTGGAGTCAAGAGGGGATGCTATAATATCAAAGCACATATAGAAAGGTTTGCCTAGAATAGAAGGGATGCTTCTTTAACTGAATACAGAGTGAAGGAGGAGATAGTAATAGCAGAAATCTGCGAAATAACTATTGAGGAGGATAAAAGAAGGAGGGAGCTCTTGACAAATGATCTCATTGTTTTTTAAAGTATGAAGTGAGGTTCTTGACTGAGACAGTGGGGAAAGGGCCTGTTGCAGGAGGCTTGATTAGGGATAATTCTGACATCTACTGACTTTTCTGTTAGATTTTTTTCCTATTAAAAAATCAATTTTTGTAATAATATTTGGTTATCATCATATCCAATGACTCAATGCTTTTCTTAAAAAAAGTTTTCAGGATTTAAAGGCATGAGGTTTCTATCTAATTAGTCTTTGGTCTTTCTCTTTCCTATTTTTCTGAATAATTTTCCCTTATATTCTTCACCATCCTCACCTTTCCCCACCTTTACACAAAGGTCATCAATTATCAGAGTATATGTCAATTTAGTTAGGAGATTCTTATCAGATTTTTCATAGAATTTCTCTACTGCTTTATTCTCGAAACCAAGATTAATGAATAAACTGAAATTTTCATGGTGAGTTTTTTTTGTAAATACTTATCTTCAGTACTGTAATATGAGATAACCAAATGTCATATAAAATAAAGTTTCTCATTTCTTTAAGATATATGTAAAAATCAACTCTGTAGGCTCCTTTCTTTGCCCCTATCAGACTACCTGTGGCTGATCCTTCTATGTACCTACAGCTCCCTTCTTTCTGGTTTCATGCATCAAGACTGAGATAATTCTAATTCTCAGAAGTATGTTCACTCTGTACAAGATCTCACATTTAGAATAATAGTCAAATAAAAGTAGTCTAAAAATGGTCTAAAGCATGGAAGGTTTCAACCTTGTGTCCCTAGACCACCTCTTAGCAGTATAAGTCCATAGATAAAGAAACAAATTACACATTTGTCATCACTAACCTCTCACTGAAATTTGCCAGTTCCCTCAATCAAGTCCAGATGACAAACTGAGAGGGGAGGTCTATATGTTGGAGTCCATAGGTCACACCATACTGCCAAGAGAGTCTCTGACAGAAGAAGAGTTAAGAACCTCTTGTTTGAAACTGTGTGATTCTCTGCCTTTTCCCTCCTGCATCTCTACCACTGTCACTATAGAAGTGGAAGGAGGATGGACAGAACTGAGGGCTATTTTGAGTTTTTTTTTATTTCATGGGCTGCCATGGACAAAAAAACAATCATTACCAAGGGGCTGGCCCCTGTCATGAACCTCTCTGTACTTAGCTGGACTTATCTTCGAAAAGCAGACTCATACTATTGCTGGAGGCATATGTACCTGATTTGCTTCTAACTCAGGATCATCTCCATGTTATGATGCTAAATCAGGATAGAATTTTGTAGAGGCAGCTACCTTACTTTAAATAATATTTTAATGTTAATTAACATCAATTCAATAAGTTTATTAATTGCACACTAGGTAAAAGGTACTGTGATAGGTGGTTGATTACAAAGGTGAGATAAGGTGTAGTCCTTTTACTGAAAGAGCTTACAACCTAACATGGAAATAATACAGGTACACAGATGACTAAAGGTAGAATGTGATAAAGAAAAAAGAAAAAAAATGATAAAAAGTACTATAAGAATTTTGTGTATAACAGTCACTTATTCACATGAATAAAAAAACAAATAGTATACTTAGAAAATTAATTTACATGTCACAAATTCAAACAAAGGTTTCCAGTATTATTTTAAGAACCAGAGCCAGATTTTTGTTTATTTTTATTTTCATTTACACCATCAGATCCAGCCAAGTCACTATGGATACTATCCTTGCATTTTTTTCCTTACATCATAGTTATTGCTCCTTAACTTCTTCTCAGCCCCTGATAGACCTTCTCTTATAATAAAAAAAATCATAAAAATCAACCAAAACAACAACCAAATCCAAACAAGTACAACACATTTTACTTCTTCAGTATTTTACATCCCTACTGAAGGGATATTGTTTCATTAACAATTCTTCAAGGGGAAGCTAGGTGGCGCAGTGAGTAGAGCACTGGCCCAGGAGTCAGGAGGACCTGAGTTCAAAATCCGGCCTCAGACACTTGACACATGTACTAGCTGTGTGACCTTGGGCAAGTCACTTAACCCCAATTGCCCTGCCCCACCCCGGAAAAAAAAACAATTATTTGGGACTAAAAATTGTTCATTACTATTCATCAGAATCAGACTGACTTTTAGTGTTATCGTTTACATTACTATAGTACTTGTGTATACTGTTTTCTTGGTTTTGCTTTCTTTATTTCCTATCACAAGCCCTCATCATCTTTTTCCTAGATTATCTCAAAAGCCTCCTAATTGGTCTTCCTGCCTTAAGTTTCTCCCCATACCCATCTAGCCTAAAAACTGTTGCCAAAGTAATTTTCCCTAAGTAGAGATCCAACCATGTGTATCCCTGCTTCAATTAATTCTAGGAACATCCTATACCAATGCTTCTGGTTAGCTTTTAAAGCCCTACACAACCTGGCCCTAACCTACCTTTCCAGTTTTACTGAACATCTGTCCCTTCTTTGCTCTGTGATCTCACTAAACTAGCCTTTTCCCTTAAATGATGCTCAGTCTCCCATCTCCCTGCCTTTGTACTGACTGAACTCCAATGCCTGGAATGTATTTTCTCATTACTTCTGCTTTATAGTGTCTATCTCTAAGGTGCAGCTCATGCACCATTTTCTACATGAAGCCTTTCCTGATTCCTTCTTAGTCTCTTCCATCCCAAACTACCTTGTATCTTAACCCCAAATCACTCTGGCTTTCCAAATCACTCTATCTCTCCTTGATTGACCAATAGGCCAAACCCTACTTGGTCATTAGTTGGGCCTTATTGGCATAGAATGAATGTAAATAGCAATTGTTTCTGTTTTGGCCCAAAACCCTGAGGGTCTTGCCTTCCCAGATCTGTTTTTTTTTATTAAGCCTTAATCAGTAAATAGGCATTGCCTCAGTCAAACTGAGACCTGTTAAAGATTTGAGCTTGAAAAGGCCAAGGTTTCCCACTGCAGCCTGGGTCATCTCCAGTTGTCCTGATCTGTTTCTGGTCACTGGACCCAGATGGTGCTGGAGGTGAAAGCGAAGCTGGTGACTTTGCACAGCCTGCTGTCACTCAAATCCAATTCACTTGCATGCCATGGCATAACCTTCCTGAAGTCATGGTCCTCTTTGAGAACAAAGGACAAACAGCCGCAAACAACCTTGTATTTAACTAGTTTGTATATATTTGTCTTTATTACCTTTGTGTTTATGCTATACATATTCTATATATAATTTTTGTTTTCTCTCAGTAGAATGTATGCTCATTGTGAGTAAAGATTGCTTTAGGTTTTGCACTTACATCTCCAGAACCTAGCACAACAACTGGCACAGAGTAGGCATCTAAGAAATACTTGTTGATGATTGATTATTTAGTGTTTCTGAGAAGACTGTGTAGGGAGAAGGATTGGAGCTGTGATTTCACTGGCAGAAGGAACTTCTGATGAGGAAACTCCCTCTACCAATGCCAGACTAAACCTTCCCTGTAATTTATAGTCTTAGAAAGTTGCCTAGGGATTTGGAACTATTTCCAAAGGGTTATAAAACTGTGCATACCCTTTGATCCAGCAATACCACTACTAGGTCTGTATCCCAAAGAGATCATAAAAATGGGAAAAGGTCCCACATGTATAAAAGTATTTATAGCAGCTCTTTTTTGTGATGGCAAAGAATTGGAAATTGGGGGAATGACCATCAATTGGAGAATGGCTGAGCAAGTTGTGGTAGATGAATGTAATGGAATACTACTGTGCTATGAGAAAAGATAAGCAGGTAGAGTTCAGAAAAACCTGGAAAGACTTACATGAACTGATGTTGAGTGAAGTGAACAGAACTAGGAGAACATTTTACACAGTAACAGCAACATTGTATGATGACCAGCTTTCAAAGACTTAGCTCTTCAAAGTAATATAGTGATCTAAAACAATTCCAAAAGACTCATAATGGAAAATGCTATCCACATCCAGAGAAAGAACTATGGAGTCTGAATGGAGATCAAAACATCCCATTTTTTTCTTTTTTTCTGTCTCATGGTTTTTTTCCCTTTTGTTCTGATTCTTCTTGCACAACATGACTAATGTGGAAATATATTTAATATGATTGTACAGGTATAGATTTAACAGATTGCTTCTCATCATGGGGAGCAGGAAGAGTGAGAGGGAGAAAGAAAAAAATTAGGAACCCCAAATCTTATTAAATGAATGTTGAAAACTAAAATAAATAAATAGATAGACCAATAGGTAAATAAATAATTTTAAAAAAAGAAAAAGAATGTTGACTGGGGCACTTTGAGGTTTGGTGATTTGCCTAAGGTCACAGAGTTAGTATATATCAGTTAGTACTTGAATTCAGGTTTTCCTGATTTCAAAGCCAGCTGTCTATCCAATCTCTATGAGGCAACTAGTTGAATCTGTGAATAGAGTGTCACTTGGAATTAGGAGGAGCTGAGTTTGAATTCATCCTAGGTAAATCATTTAATCCCTGCCTGTCTCAGTTTCCCATGTACAAAATGGGAACCTGAACTATAGTGGTTATAGTGGGAATGAGGACAGAACAATGCAAAAAATATGGAGGCTGTATCATTAACAGGATCTGAAAACTTGATAGTGTAGGGAGGAACAAGTTTTTAGCTTGGGTCCATGAGAAAAGGTGTCATAAATAGAAGTAAAGAAGTTAGGTCTTGGGGCAGCTAGGTGGTACAGTCAGTAGAGCACCAGCCCTGGAGTCAGGAGGACCTGAGTTCAAATCCGGCCTCAGACACTTGACACATGTACTAGCTGTGTGACCTTGGGCAAGTCACTTAACCCCAACTGCCCTGCCAAAAAGCAAATAAATAAATAAATAAATGAAAATTAAAAAAAAAAAGAAGTTAGGTCTAGGATTCTTAACCTATTTGTGTGTCATGGACTCTTGTGAAAGTCTGGTGAAGATTACTCTCAAAATAATGTTTTAAATAAATAAAATAAATTGTATAAGAGGTTCTAGTAGAGCATCTAAGCCGACACAGAGAAGACAGTTGGAAATACAATGTTAGAACTCTGAGATGCTTTGGAAGCAAAGACATGGATTTAGAAGTCACTTTCATCAAGTAAGTCATTTTAGTAAATGTGAAATGGATATGAAAACCAAAGAGAAAGCATAGAGGGAAATAAGAAATTTGAGAGACCCCATGCTTAGGGGACAGGAGGAAGATTAGGATCTAGTAAAGAGAATGAGATGGAACAGTTAAAAAAGGAGAACAGTATCACAGAAAATAAGGGAGGAATAAAGCAACAAGACCTTGCACAGGTTATCCTGATAAATACCAGTATATTCAAAATGTTTTCAGTATGTTCACTTTCAGAACCATGGGACTCATTATTTGATAAAATCTGTTAATTTGATTAAAACTGTTGGGGAAAGTGGACAGCAATAAGGAAGAAATTAGATTTAAACCAACACCTCATACCAAGAGAAACTCCAAATGGATATATGATATAGACATAAAAGGTCATATCATAAAAAAATATTAGAGAAACAAGGAAAAATGGTCTATCAGATCTATGGATAGGAAAAAATATAAACAAACAAGGGATATAGAAAATCACAGAAGATAAAATGGGTAATTTTGATTACAAAATCTAAAAAAGTTTTGCACAAATCCAATAAAGCTAAGAGTAAAAGGAGGACAAGTAACTGGAGGAAAATTATTCAGGAAGTTTTTCTGGAAAAGGTCTCACTTCTAAGATACATAAGGAACTAGTTCAAATTTATAAGAATAGGACTATTTTCCCAATTGATAGATGGTCTAAGGATGTGAACAGACAGTTCTCAAAGTAAAAAACAAAAACAAAAAACTCGGTATTTATAGCCACATGAAAAAATGCTTCAAATCACTAATAATTAGAGAAATGCAAATTAAAGCAATTTTAATGTTCTTTCTCACAGCCATCATATTGACAAAGATGATGAAAAAAAGAAAATGACAAATGTTGGAGGGCCTATGGGGAAAACAAGGCACACTGATATATATTCTTGGTGGACCTATAAATGGGTAAAACCACTCTGGAAAGCAATTTGGAGCTATACACAAAGTGTAAAACAGTACATGCCCTTTAACCCATCTACACCACCATCCCTGAAAGTTTGTTTTCTGATAATTTTGAATCAACCCAATGCCACCTAGATCCGATTTCTCTCATTTGCCTCCAACAGACCCTATGTGCTGATCTAGATTACCATCATATTCACAAGGACTCTATCTGAACCCCAGAAGGGTTATCTGAGATCAGCTATTCTATCTACATTCTGAGTTCTCTAGGCAAAGCCTGAACCCATATACTTCAACTATACCAGTTTTTTTCTCTTCAGTCTTCGTCACCACAACATTTTTTGAAAATAGTACCATCCTCTCCTCTACCGACAGCAGCTCCTTTTAAATACATTAATGTTCACTCCTCATTTTCCATAGCTAATTCCTTTTGGACCACAACCTCAATTATGGGTTATTATTTAAGTCACTAGGTCTTGAGTGAGAACTCCAGGTTTGACCTCTGAAAAGGCAGAGTAGCCTACAAACAACTAAATTTTGGCCACTGACTTCTGCAATTTGAATGAGAGCTTCAATAAGCTTTAATATGAGGAGACTCCATCAATTCCTCTAACTCATTCCAGTTCCTTCATAGAAAGCCTCTAGGACTGAATCACTGAAAAACATTAGTCACTTAGTCCTGCTCCCAAATTGAGAAGCCAGTTCCATTTCTATGATTCAGTATAATCCCTTGGGAATCTGCCCCACCCAGGATTGCATTCTAAGATCTAAGAACACACTTCTAAGGTGAAACCTGTTTGGAAGTCTTTCTAATCAGTCACATATGTAAATATATATTTTATAATATGTATGGACGCATGTATATATTTGTATATGCATGTATGTATATACCTTTGGAGCAGGGGTGGGAAAACTGTGGCTCTAGGTCCTCAACTGTGGCCCTTTGAATCCAAACTTCACAAAACAATTCCCCTGAATAAAACGATTTGTTCTGCAAAACTTGGACTCAGTCAAAAGGCCACACCCAAGGACCTAGAAAGCCACATGTGGCCTTGAAGCCACAGGTTCCCCATCCCTGCTTTGGACTGTTGTTCAGACACACCAGCACCCCTCACCCTGGAGGTTGCCAAAACCTTATACTGTTTACCTGTTTTATTTGATGATCAATTTGTCAGTGATTCCCCTTCACTCCCCCAGTTCTAAATTTTTAAGAAGAGAGGAGACTAAGGAGGATAGTTTCTCTGTGTGGGGAAGAAATACAGTGTGTATGAAGAATCGAAGACATCCAGTCTAGACATGTTCATTTCTGGAAGTTCATCATAATTTGGATCAGGTTTCAGCATTCTCCAATCCAAATCACAAAAGCTTTCTTATCCTTTAATTACATGGTTGGTTTTTTTCTTTTTCAGTCTCACATATACTGTTTGTTCCAAAGCCTTTATTACAAACATGTATATAATGAAAGTCACTGGAGGTTGCAAAGGAAAGTCATTGACTGTGAAACATTAGAGAAAATTATACAAGATCAGACATGATCCTTGAAAGTCAAGTATTGGTGTTAATAGAGAAACAAGGGACAAAAAATTTAAAACGTGCATGTCGAAATCATGACATTGTCTTGGAATTCTATTCTGTAGAGATATATGAATTACATTCACATTGCACTTGAATTCTACAAGGTATTAAAAAGCAACTATATTCTTTGAGAGGCTATCTACATATATGAAAGTGAAGAAAGGGAAATTATTTGACTCTACCCCTAGCCCTTTTGCCCCAATTTCCGAATACTTACATAAAAAGTAGGTTTTTGGATGGAATCATCTAGATAATTGCTTGAACTGTCTATTTTGCAAGTAAAGTAATCATAGGAATAATATCTCATATTTAAAGGTCATTGTAACAACAATGCTGCTTGCAGTTGCTGTGGAGGTGTAAGGCCAATAACACCAGCAGATAGGAGGGCTGCTAGCACAGTTTCTTTGATCTGCTTTTCTAAGGAAAGCAATTTTAAGAGGTTTACAATCTCACTTAAATTAAACATACATATACCATTCGCGTAGTTCAGAGGAAAAAGTCAGCACCCTGCACTTCAGAGAAAATGCAAACAGAAATTACAAGCAGAAATTATATAAACAGAGCAAATAACACAGATCAGCGGACAGGGCTTCGAACCGACTGTCCATAGCAATACATACATAATTACCAGAGAGAGAAGCACCAACATCTGGGTTTTCAAAAGTGGGTGGGGGTGGGGAGGAGGAGGATAGGCATGTGCAGCTCCTTAATGGCTACCTGGAGTCTTATCTGGCCAAATCACATGAACACTCTTCCAACGAGTGAGCCCCCAAAGCAAAATGCTAACTTCAGAGTATACATACTTCTTCAAGGTCAGAGGGCATCACTACCATGTGACTCAAACCCATGGGACTTAGGCTTTCTTGTGACTTAAGCAAGTCATCAAAGACTCTTGATTCAATCAAAGACTCTTGATTGAAACAAAGGCAAGACTCAATCAAAGGCACTTGAATTGCCTGAGTGCTGAGAAGCACTCCAAAAGAAAAAACACTCAAGAGTCCCACTTTGCTTTCCATTACAGTCATCAAATACAATCCCCTCATTTCACAGAAGAGGAAACTGAGACCCAGGAAGCTGAGGTAATTTGCCCAAGGTCATACAAATGTTAACTCCTAAATGGCTAAATTCAAACCCCAAGCTCTCTGAGTTTCAGACAGAGCTATAGAAGGACTGCTTCTAGATATGACTACCACTAGAGAAGCTGCATTTTATCGACATTCTTGCTCCACAGGAGACAAGCAGTGCTTCCCATTGATTCTTAGGACCTGTTTCTGAAGGCACCATAGCACAGCGGAAAAAGCACTAGGATGAAAGCCAGAGGACTGATATTTGAATCCTGGCTCCATTATGCATTACTTGTATGACATTAGGCAAGTCACTTAGTCTCCCTGAGACTCAGCCTTCTGATTTGTCAAAGGACAGGGTTGAACTAGATAGCCTCTACGGTCCTTTCAAGCTCTAAATTTACCATCCTACATATCTGGAATGATTGGGTTAAACCAAGTTGGAACTAATAGATTGAGTTCTCCGTGGATTATAAAGTGTTTTCTATAGGTGAGCTACCAGCATTATTATCCTTAATTTGGCACAGGTAAATTAGTAATAAGGTGGGCTGGGATTAATTGTAAGGCTTCACAAGTGGTCGATTATGCCATGGCACAATAGATTTGTTTATACTGAGTATAGATATTACCATGTTCTGAGAATACAGAGTTTTGAAAGTAACAACTACTTTTTTATATTAAAATAACCATTTCTATGAAATGGCTTCTCAATGTTCAGCAGAATATGGAAAGAGGAAGCCCATTTAATTCACTCTCTGTGAGGATTTTTGGTAAGTAATTATCACATTGGGTAGGGATTCAGCAAGTAACTACTGAATGAATGAACAAATGAATGAACTGAAGCATTTTCTTTCATTGGAAATTAAGTATGTGAACAGTAGCTCTGCTCTAAGGGTCAGCAAGAGACCTAGTTACATATAATCTGACATTTTACTGGATGATTTTCACATTTCACTATGGACTTAGGGGATGTTTGATCCAGAAACAATTCAAGATGTCAAAGGGGCTACTTCCAATGCCTTTGGGTTCTTGCCCAGTTTTAATTAAAGCAACATTTTTTTCAAGCCATTTCTTTCTGTCCCTTTGATGTACTGTTTGTTAAATACTTGCCAAACTTACTTTTTTCCTTTGGCTTTTTTTTCTCAACTTGATTCTTGAAGGTAAAAGTTCTTTCAGGCATTAACCTACCCGTTTATTTTTCACACCCTTTTAGAATCAAATCATGAATCACTGATTAGTCATGAAGCCTAACCTGTGAGCATCATTGAAGGGGGTTGGGGGGGAGTGGAGCCAGAAGCTATCATTCTGCTCTTCCTCAACCACTTGAGATCATCTCAAAAGACCTGGGAAATAAATTTTACTCACAAAAACAATTGAGGATCCTCTTTAATAAAATGTTTCCTGAATGCTTGCTAAAAAAGAAAAATAATCTATTGTAGCAGTTTTCACTTGATTGCTGAGAATATCCACAATTCTATTAGTGTATCTACAGTATTAATAATTTTAATAGAGAAACCAATTAAAATACTTTGTTGTGATTTACATTCAAAAAAATTTGGTTGCTAAATGAATAACTGATTCATAATCCTGATCTGTATGTATATCTCACCTCCAGTGGTATTTGGATCTAGCTAGATCTTGGAGGAAAAGTGTTCACTGTAATGAGCTGCTTGGCTCCCTGCCCCTGATCCCTCTAATCTTCTCAGCTGGAGCCACTTAACCAAGGCAGCATGATGTAGTGGAAGGAGAATTCCATTTGAAATCAGAGGACCTAGGTTCATAGCTTCCTAGATTTGTAATTGGAAAGCAACTTCATAATCGTCTAATCCAACCCCCTCATTTTACAAATACAGAAACGGAGCCTAAAGGTTGCATCTCACCCAACAACTTATAAGTTTCAAATGACTGAATCAGGATTTCAACACAGGTACAAATTCAGGGCCCTTTCACACAACCTCATCATGATGTTCAAATCCTGAATCTTCTATTTACTATCTTGTGTGACCTTGGGCAAGTCATTTACCCCTTATTGCCTTCAATTTCCTCACTTATAAAATGAGGAAAATAAACTAGATGATCTCTAAATTCTGTTCCAGGTCTGAACTCTTATTTGTAGAATAAGATTCTAAGATCCTAAGATCCTAGAAACCAATTTTTGTCCCAGTTAAATCTTCCTGCTGGTCCTTCTTTTGTCTAAGTACTTCGTTCAGTTTCCCAGGGACTGGGCTCATGCATTATTCTTCCATGCCCAATTCCCTGTCTAGTCTTCCAGTCTACTCCAAGGGCTAGTAGCTTTTCTCCCTGATGCTCTACCTCACCAGTGCAAAACACTTTCCATCCTGCACCATGACTACCTTTTGATCAGCTCCAACAATGACTTGTCCTGATTCTGCTTGGTTAAAAACCCTGGATTTAAAGTTTGGACTTTAAAATAACAATATTTGAGCTATGTTTCTTTTCCCTGTAGACTGATACTAATAGTTGAGCTACATTCAAATTCAATTTGACATTCAATTATTTAAAAAAAAAAGCTCAAGAGACATTCATGGAGCATTTACCAGATGTGACATACTGTGCAAGGCATTGAGCAAAATATACAGACATGATGTTAAGAAGCCTACAACTGATCTCATAGAGGAGATAATACAGATACACAAATAACTATAACACACATTGGGATATAAGAGCATAGGAGAGACGTATATAAAGTACTATAGGAGCTCTGAGGAGGGAGAGATTGCTTCTACCTAGGATTCATGGAGCATGCTGCATATGAGCTAGCTTTGAAAGATTAAAAAATTTCAATAAGTGGAAAAGGGAGGAGAAAATGCAGGGCAGTGAAAAAGACAGCAATAAGTTGAGGGGACAGGGAGTGGTTGAGTGTGCCTGAAGCATGCAGTATATAAGGGACGGGGGTGATATAAAACAAGGCAGGAAAGGTAGATTGGGAAAAACATGTAGAAAGCCTTGAATACCTGGCTAAAGATTTTGGACTTTATTTAAAGGATGACGGGGAGCTATCGAAGGTTTTTAAGCAAGAGTGTGATATAAGAGCTTTACACTAGAAAATTATTCTATTAAATGGAGAATAGAAGCAGGAATGGAGAAAGGTTGAGAAGTGATAGTAAAAGTGTCATGGTCATGAAATAAATAGTCATGGTCTTTGAACTAAGGTTGATTGAATGGATTAATTTCTATTCAATATGCATTTAAACACCTGCTACTTGCAAGGTACTGTGTTGGGTGCTGAGGATCTAAAGAAGAAAAATAATCATGCATGTCTTCAATGAGGATTGGGGAGGGAAGGGCATGATCCATGTATACAAATGGCCATAGTCCTAATTAGAAAATTATTAATCACAAAGCATAGGTTGGAGTGATCTTGGAATCATTTTTATCTAGAAGGCTCAGAAAATGCTTTATGGTGATTTTGGCACATGTGTGGGAACATGACAGGAGAGAAAAACATTAATACATGGAGTGGAGGATCCTTTTCCAGACACTGAAACTGCTATAAACAAAGCTAAGATCAGAAAACAAAGTAGTTCAAATTGGCTAGAGTGTAGAATGCATGAAGGGGGTTATCAAGAAACAAGACTGGTTGGAGACTTGAGTATCAATTCAAGGAGTTTTTGTTTCCATTCATGATGGAGGGCTATCAACAGTTTTTGAGCACACTAGCAATGTGATTTGGCTTGGCCATTAGAAAGCCTACTTTGGCATTGATGTTAATGATGAGTTCTAGAGGGGAGATATTGGAAGCAAGGAACCACAGTACAATTAAAAGTACAATTTAGTACAATTAAGAGATATGAAATTGGGTGGTATTGGTAAAAGTAGAAAAAGAATAGAGAATATGAAAGATGCTATAACGGGATAATCAGTGGGGCTTAGGATAGGATTTGGAAAATGAAAAAAGTCAGGAATTATTTTAAGAATCTGATGCCAAAAGAAATGAGAAAGTTAAGTGGAGGGGCCATTTTAAAAGGGAAGATTATGAAATGAAGTGGACAGGTAAAGCTAAGATGTCTACAGGAACATCCAAAATGGAAATATCTAGCAAGCAATTATTTATGTAGGACAGGAGCCCCAAATTTAATGAGAAGTTAAATGGGAAAAATGGGGAGTAAAAATCCTCAGTCTGACAATCATGAGGAGAAGCAGAAAAGAACAGTATCATGGAAGCCAAGGAAGGAGAAAGTATCAAGGAGAAGGCAGTAGTAACAGTTATTACATGCTACAGATAAATCAGGAGGGATGAGGACTGAAAAGAAGTGATTAGATTCACCTTGGAGATAGCATTTTCTATTTCTCAGGATTGCTATCTTCCTTCACGACTTACTTCAGTTGCTATCCACTACAGGAAACCTTTCCTGGCCCTTCAACTGTTAGTGTATTTGCCCCCCTCAAATTATCTTGGATTTACTTATTTGTGTGCATGTTGTATTTCTCCTCTCCTCCCAAAAATAAAGGCACTCTAAGAATAGAGACTCATTTTTGTCTTTGTATTTCTAGCACCTACCACAGTACCTTGTATATAATGGGTACTGAATAAATTCTGAGTTGAATAAAAGCACAGTCATCAAATGGGTCACTTTCTAGAACTTGGGCACATAAAGGGAGAAGAGAAATGAAACTGTAGGTAATGGGGCTGGCAAGATTGAAAGAATATTTCTTTACAATAAAAGAGACATAAGTATATTTGTTGACAGATAGGAAAGAAAAGGGACTAAGATTGAAAATACCAGAAAAGAGGCAACTTATTATGGGAGATTCCAGAAGGCATAGACTGAAGGGCATTGATAGAAGACAGCTTTGGAAAGAGTTAGGAATATCTCTTCCTTTGAGAAGAGATGTGGAATGAAATGAAGGTTGATGACATATTTGGAGGTATATTTGGAGTTCACATCAAGTGGAAATTCTTCTCCTCATTGGCTTTTTGGAGCTCTTTTGCCATTTGAGTTAGTCTGTTTTTTAAGATGTTGTTTTCTTCAGTGTATTTTTCAGTATTTTTTTGGGTCTCCTTTAGCAAGTCATTGACTTGTTTTTCATGGTTTTCTTGCATCCTTCTCATTTCTCTTCCCAATTTTTCCTCTACTTCTCTAACTTGCTTTTCCAACTCCTTTTTGAGCTCTTCCATGGCCTGGGACCAGTTCATGTTTTTCTTGGAGGTTTCTGTTGTAGGCTCTTTGACTTTATTAATTTCTTCTGTCTGTATGTTTTGGTCTTCTTTGTCAGCAAAGAAAGAATGCAAAGTCTGAGACTGAATCTTGGTGCGTTTTCGCTGCCTGGCCATATTCCCAGCCAACTAACCTGACTTTTGAGTTTTTCAGTGGGGTATGACTGCTTGTAGACTACAGAGTTCTATGTTCCATGTTTGGGGGGGAGGTGCCAGCTCTGCCACACCAGCACTGCTCCTTCCCCAAGAACCCCCAAACCGAACTGGGCTTAGATCTTCAGCAAGCTGTGCACCCCTGCTCTGATCTGCCACTTAATTCCTCCCACCAGGTGGGCCTGGAGCTGGAAGCAGCAACAGCTGTAGCTGCCCCACCTCCGCTGCCCCTGGGGCTGGAAGCCGAACTGCGAACTCCTTCCACTCCCGCAGCTTTTCCCACTAACCTTCTCCACAGTCTTTGGTGTTTGTGGGTTGAGAAGTCTCGTAACTGCCGCAGCTCACTGATTCAGGGCGCTAGGGCATGCTCTGCCCGGTTGCTGGTCTTGTTGGTCCACGTCGCTCAGGCTGGGCTCTGCTCCACTCCGTTCCCAGCTCCCAGCTCCGTGCGGGATAGACCTCACCCAGAGACCATCCAGGCTGTCCTCGGCTGGAGCCCTGCTTCCCCCTGCTGTTTTCTGGGTTCTGCCATTCTAGAATTGGTTCAGAGCCATTTTTTATAGGTTTTTGGAGAGACTCGGTACAGAGCTCACGCTATTCCCTGCTTACCAGCCGCCATCTTGGCTCCGCTAGACTCTGCTCTTTAGGTGATAATGATCTAAATGAAAGGATAAAACAATTATACAAGTAACCATAACACCACAGAGAATGTGATAAATACAAAAGGAAAGGTTCAGGCAAAAGTGTTATTGTGAAAAATGATTTTCCTTAGTAATCATTATCTTGGAGACTCAGAGCTTCTCCCATCCCCCCTTCTTAGTAAGTTTAGTTTCTTCTTCAGGAGGACTTTAAGATCTAATCTAAATGGATCTATTCCTGCTCATTGAATTGCCCAGAATGGTCTAGGAGAAGATTGATTTCTCCCTGAAGTCAAGACAGGTGATAAGGAAATTGATGTCTCTTTGATCAAGATTGAGTGACCTAAGTCACACACCCCAAGACCCTCATTTTAATATAGCCCATCTCCCAGTGTTTTGACCAAAGCTGATAGGCACCCCTTGGGAACACCTACTCTTTGAAGGGCATATAACTGTGCCCCAACCCCCAAAATGAACCAGTTCTGGACTGGTCCTCTTGGGGATGTGGCGGTGCCGGGGGTGGGGTGTGGGGTTAGTTCTGGACTGTAATTCCCATGCAATGCATGTCAAGCCAGCTTGAGAGAAATAAAAATGTGGACCTGACCTAATGTAGTTTGTGTTTCTTAGATCAAATATTTTTTAGGGGTCTACAGTTATATATTTGATTAGGAAGAAACTGCTCTTAGCTATAGCAGAAAGGAGGGGATGGAAGAAATGATGTCTGATTTAGTCCTCAAAGAAAGGGACTAGGGAATTGCAAATCAGTGTGTTAACAAAGAGGGCAACTAGGTCGCACAGTGGATAGAGTACCAGGCCTGCAGTCAGGAAGACTCATCTTTGTGAATTCAAATCCAGCTTCAGACACTTACTAGCTGCATGACCCTAGGTGAGTCACTTAACCCTGTTTGTCTCAGTTTCCTCAAATGTAAAATGAGCTGGAGAAGGAAATGGCAAACCACTCCAGTATCTTTGCCAAGAAACTCTAAATGGGGTCATGAAGAGTCATTCACAACTGAAAAATGACTCAACAACAAAAATATGAACAAAGGAATGGAAATAGGAGAGGGGAGGACAAAAATGGGGGCACAGAGAGAATAGTCTAATTTGTCTGGAATGTAGAATGAAAGAGAGGGAGTAGTATAAAATAATGGTGAAAGGGCAAGTTACAGCCAAATTATGGAATACTCTGAACACATGGAGAAGTAGCCTACTTTTTATTTCATAGGTAGGAAATGTATGGTTTTAAAGGTTTCTGAATAGAGGAGTTAACAGAGAATAGAAGGAGGCAGACTAATTCAGGGGAAAAAAAAGATGATTATGGCTCAAAATAAGAAGGTTTCAGTAGGAAAGGAAAAGAGGAAGTGGATGTAAAACATAATTTGGAAGTAGAGTTCTCAAGACTTGCAAACTGATTTCATGGGAATAATTAAGAGAAAAGAAAAGTAAATAAACAAACAAACAAATGTCAGAAGCCTGGCAAAATGATATAGCCATCAACAGAAACAGCAATGACAGAGATGGGGGAAAAGAAGTTGTTTGTTTGGGGTAGGGGGAGAAGAGTACAATCCTGGGCATGTTGAATTTGACCTGTAGAGATGCCTAGAAATTTTATTAATGTGGTACCAGAGCTTTGTGGGTAGAGATATAGATTTAAGAATAATACGCATTAAATATACTTTGAATCCCTGGAAACTGATGGTATTTCTAAGGGGAAAAAAATGTAAAGAGAAGTGAGAAGAGAACAGGACAAGAGAAGAAGGACAGAATATTAGGAGGCACCTATAGGGCAGGAGGGTAATACAGAAAGAGAGAAGAAGCAGTTAGGAGCACAGGAAAGGAACTATAAGAGGATAGTGCCACAGGAGACAAGAAACGAGGGGTTTTAAAGGAAAGAGTTCTCTACAGTGTCAAATGCCACAGAAAGTTCAAGGAAAATGAGTGCTGAGAAAGGCCCATAGGATCTAGCAATTAAAATTCCATTAGTGACCTTGTTAAGAAGTTTCAAGAGTATATTGGAGATGGGAGCCAGATTACATGATGTTGAGTAGTAAGCGGGTGGACAGGAAGTGGAGACAGAGAACAAAATACCCTTAATAGAAATTTAGCAATGAAGGAAGAAGAGATATATGATAGTCCAAGGGTACAGCAGGGTCAAAAGATGGTTTAGGGGTTTTTTGTCCATTTGTTTTGTTTTTCTCCTAGAATAAGGGAGACTTAAGCACATTTGTAGGCTTAGGGGGAGGAGCTAGCAGAAAGGGAAAGACTGAAGATACAAGAGTGCAGTTATGATTAATGGAAACTACTAAGGCCTTAGGGATGCTGGATAGGGTATATTCTATTTCACATTCACCTTCAGATCGACCATTGCTCAGCATGTTAACAGATCTACTACTCCAGAACTGACAATTCTACACTCACTGTTTCCATCTCTGCTTAAATAGGTTGACCACTGACTCATCCCACTGAGTTTTTGTCCTCTAGGGAATGCATTTAGTGTCCATCATCCTTACAATGTGACCAGCCACAGTCCTTTTACAAAGGCATTTTATACATGGCTCTTTCTTTTGCATGCAGGATGATGATGAGCCAATGAGCCTTAAAATTCAAGGTTTCTCTTGGTCTAGTATTTTGGTTCATAGAATATCTCAGGCAGTACTATGGAGTTTAGCATTACTGCTCTACTGTGGTGTACACTGTTAGTGGTTATCATGGGACAGTATAACCATTTCATAAAGAATTTTTCTTATACTGACTATTGTTATTAAAATGATATCTATTCTTTCTGGACTAATAAAATTGACATTAAGTAGTATAATGTCCTTCAGTATTAGCAGCTAGTAAATTGAGTGACATTTCTAATAATTTTGCTTTTAATTTCAGCATAGTTGTAATTGTATAGATCAGAAGGCATTTGGAATTGTATTCATTTTCAAGTGTGATTTGTGCATCTGTATATACCCCAGTTGAACAATAATGGTGACCATCCTATAAGACAGAGCAGAAGATGGGCCAATGGGGAAAAAAATTAGAGATTGAGTCTCCCCAGGTACTATACTAGTAACAAAGAATACTTTCCTTTTAAAGATATAAAATTTAATGAAATAATTTTTTAATGAAAATATCTAGTTTTAGAAGTCATTCCTTTAAAGAAACCAATTTAAAAGACTTCATCTGATATGTAAATTCATTCAAGATGTTTAACTAAATGGGAACCAGACATCACTGACCACCAAAAACAAATTTAATTGGTTTGGTAGTTAGTTTTTACTTTTGAAACACCAGAAAAAGATTGCTAGCCTCCTGTGTGCATGCAGTGATGGGAGAATAGAATTCCCCAAACAACAAGGAATTATAACAATATCGAAAAAAAAAAAAGCACATGTTAAGATAGTGTCTCAGATAGCAAAGTAATTGAGTTAATTTTTTTTAAATCAAGCATTTTATTTCCAAAAAAGTGTTACCAAAATATTTTTGGCAGTAGGGAAACACAATTTCTATTTTACCACTTGCATTTGCATGGCCCTCCATGTAATATTTTAAAATTATTTTGTATAAATAGAACATCATAATTTTTTTTAATGGGAGGAAGTATGGGTCAGTGGATAGGAAGCCAACCAATTTTTTTAAAAGGAGCTGAGTTAGAGTCCTACCTCTGATGTAGACCTGCACAACTTGTAAACTTCTTTGGGCAGCAGACAGGTTAGATTAGAGACAGACTGACAATGGTTGGTTGCCGAGGGTCACATGAAAAAACAGGAGAGTGCACAGTGGCAACCCTACATTTTTCACAGTTGACCAGAAATTCTTTGGCAACCACAAGTGGCCTGCTCTGATGTATCCCAGCTCTGTAACATGTACAAATTACTTAACCTCTCAGTGGCCCCAGGCAACTCTCTAACATTCGAAATTACAAATTGATTGCCATCATACATTAGTAGACAGCGTTTCCTAACTAGAAGTTTCCTACACCAAAGAAATAGTAGGTCCAGTTAATTACATATATTTCTTATACAGTAAGGTGAACTCCGGGAGACCTGAGTTCAAATGTGACCTCAAATGTTTACTATCTGTGTGATCCTGGGCAAGTCACTTCATTTTTATTTCCCTCAGTTTCCTCATATGTAAAATGAGGATCAAAATAGTACCTACATCCCAAGGCTGTTCAGAAACCAAATGAGATAATAATAATGATGTGCCTTGCACCATGCCTGACACAGAGTAGGTATTTAATAAATGCTTGTTTCCTTCCTTCCTTTCTCTTGCATAGCATATTCTAGCATTTTCCCAGGAATCAACATCAAATTCACTGGCCTACAGTTGCAGATTTCATTCTGTTCCCTTTTTTAAAGATTGGGACTACATTTTCCATACCCCAATCCTGAAGTATTGTCTCTTCCCCATGGTTTTTCAGATGTCAATTACAATTGCTCATAAATCATATCTGCCAATATCTTCCGTATTTTTGTAGTTCATCCAGACCAATAGTCTTGAATTTAAGGGCAGATAAGTGTTCTTTTAACAGTGCCATCCATATATACTTTCAGAATCAACTACCTATTAATCATCATTACTCTGTACATTCCGGTCCCAAAGTTAATCCCTCTGGCAGGGAAAAAAGCTCAATAAAAATTAAGCCTTTTCTCTTTCCTTAGGTATAATCCAATTGCTCCAAGAAGCAATTCAATCCCTCCTTTAAAGTTTGCTCATGTCCCTAATATAGAATTTTTAAAATGTTTTCTCACCCTTAGATTTATTTATCAGCCCTAGTTCACTCTGTCCTTTAGCAATCCTGACATATTCTTACAGGACCACATTGAGCCATTGTATTCAGTCTCTATTACCTTACTGGACTTCCATCTTCTAAGTATATCTTGTGCAATTCTCTGTGTATCCACGTCAGTCCCTTCTGACAACTCCCATTATTTTTTCTTCACGTTAATTTTTCCCCTCTGTGTCTGCTGAATTTTATTATTGACAGTTTCCTATGCATTCTGGGCTGATTTCCCTATAGAATTTTCTTTCCGAGGATTCTACTTCTCCAGGTTCTTGGAAATCTACTCTTCCCCAAACAAGTATGCATATCAGAGTATATCTTAGCTTTCCTCTCCTTTTCTATCACCGACTCAAGGAGGGAGTGATCACCACCCCACTAAGATTTCTATCAGTTCTACCCCAGACAACTAGTTTTTCATTATCGATAAGAAAAAAATCCAGAAGACAATCCCTTTCCTCCCTTGTTGATATCTTGATCTTTTTAAGGATGAAATGATTGTTAAATCAGACCATGAGATTATCAAGTATTCCACTTTTGGTAGAGAAAGAGTACTAACAGATGTCTAGATAATTGAAGTCTTCCACCACTACTACAATGTGCCTATGTGCCAAGCTTGTGATTTATTTCCTGAAAAAATCATGTATTTCCTTTTTCTGTCCAGGCCATATGTAGTTTAGCTTCTGTTTGCTCTCTTGATCTTCACCCAAATGCTTCTCCTAAACTTCCAATTCCTCAATTTCCTCCTATACCTTCTATAACAGAGGGCTAGTGAGCAGGCATTTTCAGCTGAAACAATTCCCCATGTGAAAGAAGCCAGAGGCTGCTTCTGGTGAGGCACATAATAGAAGTGCCTTGGAGAGATCTAGAGTATGCACAGACCTTCTCTAATAGGTTGTGGTCTGCTAGACATGTGATGAAGAAGGGCCTCTTTGGTTTTGAAGCCAGGGCTAGAGTGAATTCCAAAAGGCACTAGTTCCTTTGTCCAGGTCTTTTACAAACTTCCTGAGGAATTATAAAAGGAGGATGAGTCATTGAGAGTCAGGGGGTGGGGGTAGGGGGAAGAAGAGGAGGCTGCTAGGTGGCTCCATGGATAGCATCCTGGGCCTGAAATCAGGAAGATCTGAGCTCAAATCTGGCCTCCAACACTTACTAGTTGTGTGACCCTGGACAAGTTACTTAACCTGTTTGCTTAATCCACTAGAGAAGAAAATGGCAAACCACTTCAGTATCCAAGAAAATTCCATGCACACTATGGTACATGATTTAACAACAGGGTGGGGAAGAGGAATCCAGCCCACTCTTACCTGAACCCAGCATAAAACCAATAGCACTTGGCCTTGCTCTTGCTTCTGTCACTATTATGTCTGGCTCCTTTTTGGTGAAGGAGTTTTGAAAGGTCATGGCAAATGAGCCATAGGTCATAGGCATGGGCTAGCCAGTCCAACACTGAGGTCCCTAAGGAACAACACTGGGGATTTATTCCAGTATTAGGTAAGATGGGAATTCAGCTGGCAGTGCTGTTATGTTTAGATGTGAACTTGGTGGGATCAATGATGTGTAGAAACTATGTTAAGTCTGAGCCCACTCTCCCCAGAGACTAAGGTGGTTGGTATAGGGAATATTGTGACAGCCTTACATCTGGTATTGGGGAAAATGTTTGTACTTTCATTCTTGCTATATTTATGAAGTCTCCTTTTATAATTTTAATAAATATTAATTAATTAGTCAATTAATAATAAATCAATATTAATTCATTAAATAGAGCTGAAGTGTTAATCAGTGAAAATTAATAGTATGGAGAATATACAAGGAAGACAGCTTTGAGCTGAGAACATCAGAGAAAGCTGCCCTAGGTCTCAGAAGTACACCTAGAACCCTGAAGTGGAAATGTAGCCAGCCTCTCTGAAAGAGTAAGAATAGAATAATCACTATACTTCTTAATATACAATGCTATCTTCCCCTGGCCCCTACCTCTACCATTTTACACATTCTACTTCCTTTGATTAAATTTTGCCTTTCTTTAGTGACATGTCCAAACATTATTCTCATCTCACCAAGTCTCTATAATACATGAGGTCAAATTTGTCTCTGTAGATTAGACCCTCTAGTTCACCTTTCTTACTGCCCAAACTATGTGGATTTGTGCATAGACATCTGAGGCCAGGAGTTTTATTATTGTTTTTTTGCTTTGATTTGCCTCGTGAGATCTTGTTATTCTGCCTACTTTGTGCTTTCTCTCTGTACTCTCTGCCTTTATTTGGTGTGTGTGTGTGTGTGTGTGTATACATATACATATATATAATTTTTCCCCTCCTTACTCTTTTTAAGTTTAAAACTCGTTAGATTTGTGAGACACAAGGTCAAAAGCATTCTCACTAACCTTCATTAACTCTACCCTGGCTGAGAACCTGTCATTTCTATATTTGAAGTTATGGTCCATAAATCCCAATTTCCTTCTCAGATATCATCTTCTTAGCTAACTGTTCTGTTCCCAAATCAATGTTTCTCTTCTGCATTCTGCACAGGGCAGCTCGTGGTGCAATGGATAGAATACTGAGCCTGGAGTCAGGAAGATTTGTTCTCAAATCCCTCCTCAGATACATACTAGGTGTCTGACCCTGGCCAAGTCACTTAACCTCTCTTTGCCTTAATTTATTCAACTGTAAAAGAGGAATAAATAATAATATGTTGTTTTGATTCTCAAATGAGAAAATATTTGTAAAAAGTACTCAGCATAGTGCCTGGAATATAATAGGCACTATATATATAGCTTATTTATCCCCTTCACCCCACCCTCTTCCCTCCCCTCCTACTCTGTGCCTCCAGGAGCTAGCAATAAAAAAAAAATAAAAATAAAAACTGCCTAAGTCCCTACAGTCTTCAGTTTCTTACCCAAAACTTCATACTCTAGGGCAACTACATTATTTCTGGCAGTATCCCTTTTGCCCAAGGGAATGATCAGAAGTGGGTGGTAATTATCTATTTTGATAAGCTTTAGGAGGTTCTCTGTTAACTCTTGGATTCCACCCTGGCTAGATAAGAGACATTGTTAAGAAGCAGAAAAATAACAGTTTCAGTTACTTTCCAAAGGGAGTTATCAACCATCAGTGTTCTTTCTCTCCAAGGACCCTGACTGGATGATCTCCCAGCAGATTGCTCTGATGACCACTCCCTCCTCCCAGATACTCAACTCACTGGTTTTTCATGACATTGCTCTCTCTTAGTTCTCCTCTAATCAATCTGGTTTCATCGTACTTGACCTAGTCCCAAGCATGGACATACTCCAGTGCTCTGTCTTGAGGCTTCTTCTCTTCTTCCCTTAAAATTTCACATGGTGACTTTACAAACTCCTATGGATTAAATTATCCCTATGGACTAAATTATTGTCTCTCTCCTGAGATCCAGTTAGTCATCTCCAACTGAACATCCCATGAGCCTCTTGAACTCAATATATCCCAAACAGAACCCTTTATTTTTTTCCTCAAACTCTTCTCCACTATTTAACTTATTATTTCTGATGAGGGCACTACTGTTCTACTGGATACCTAAGTTTACAAGCTAGGAATCAACCTCAATTCTTCCTTCTTCCTCACCTCTCAAATGCAATTAGTTACCAAGTCTTGTTGATGGATCCACAATGTTAGAATGAAAGAGCCTTAAAAGCACGTATGCTTCATTCCTTGTATCTCCAGTGCCTAGCACAGTGCCTAATACATAGTAATTACTTAATAAATCTTATTGGGACAAAACAAGAATATGATAAATGCTGGAGATATGGGAAAATTGGAACACTCATGCATTATTGGTGGAGTTGTGAACAGATCTGGCCATTCTGGAGAATAATTTGGAACTATGTCCAAAGTGCTATAAATCTGTGATTACCTTTTGATCCAGCAATACCACTACTAGGTCTGTATCCCAAAGAGATCATAAAAATGGGAAGAGGACCTACATGTACAAAAATATTTATAGCAGCTCTTTTTGTGGTGGCAAAGAATTGGAAATTGGGGGGATACCCATAAATTGGGGAATGGCTGAATGAGTTGTGGTATATGAATGCAATGGCATCCTATTGTTCCAAAAGAAATGGTGAGCAGCAGATTGAAGAAAAAACCTAGAAAGATTTGCATGAACTGATGCTGAGTGAAGTGAGCAGAACCAAAAGAACATTGTACACAGTAACAACATTGTGCAATGACTGACTTTGTTAGACTTTGCTCTTCTCAGCAATGCAAGGATCCATGACAATTCCAAAAGACTCATGACAGAAAACACTATGCACATCTAGAGAAAGATCTATGGAGTCTGAATGCAGATCAAAGCATACTATTTTCTCTTTTTTTGTTGTTGTTTTTTTCTTTCTCGTGATTTTTCCCTTCTGTTCTGATCCTTCTTTGATATGACTAATGTGGATGTATGTTTAATATG
Organism: Trichosurus vulpecula; assembly: GCF_011100635.1. NCBI lineage: Eukaryota > Metazoa > Chordata > Mammalia > Diprotodontia > Phalangeridae > Trichosurus > Trichosurus vulpecula. The sequence continues at coordinate 103,231,815 of NC_050579.1, forward strand.
ATTGTACATGTATAGTCTATATCAGATTGCAGGCCCTCTTGATGGGGCGGGGGGAAAGAAGAGGAAAAATTTAGAACTCAAAATATTATAAAAGTGAATGTTGAAAACTAAAAACAAACAAATAAATGCTTATTGGTTAATTGACTATATTTTACATCTGTCTTCTCTCCTTTCCCACAGTTGTTATTTGATCATTCATTTATGTCTGAACTTCATTACCCCAAGGACCATAGCATGCCAGGCCCTTCTACCCCCCACTACCTCTCAAAGTTTGTCCAAGTTCACGTTCATTGTTTCCATGATACTATCTATCTCATCCTCTTCTATCCCCTTTTCCTTTTGCCTTCAATCTTTTCCAACATTGAGGTCTTTTCCAATATGTCCAGTTTTTTCATTATGTGGCCAAAGTACTTAAGCCTGAGCTTCAGAACTTGAACTTCCAATGAAAAGTCTGAATTAATTTCTTTAAGTATTGACTGATTTAACTCCTTGCCATCCAAGGTACTCTCAAAAGTCTTCTCCAACACCATAATTCAAAAGCATCAATTCTGCAGCACTGCTTTCCTTATAATCTAACTCTCACAGTTATACATTGCTGCTGGAAAAATCATAGTTTTGACTATACAGACCTTTGTAGGCAAGGTAATATCTCTATTTTTTAGCATACTTTCCAGATTTGCCTTAGCTTTCTTTCCAAGAAGAAAACATCTTTTAATTACATGGCTGCAGTCATCATCTGTAGTGATCTTTGAGCCCAAGAATATAAAATCTGACACTGCTTCCATTTCTTCTCCCCATCTTTGCCAGGAAGTAATGAAATCAGTTGCCAAGATCTTGGTTTTTGTCTTTTTTTTTATGTTAATCTTCAAGCCAACTTTTACATTCTCTTCTTTCACCATCATCAAGAGACTTCTTAATTCCCCTTTACTTTCTGCTATCAGAGTGATATTATCCACATATCTGAGATTTTTGATATTTTTCCCAGCAAACTTAATTCTAGTTTTTGATTCATCTAGCCTGGAATTTTGCATGATGTACTCTGCATATAAGTTAAATAAATAAGTTGACAATACACAGCCTTGTTGTATACTCCTTTTCCAATCTGAAACCAAAAAGTTGTTCCATGTTTGATTCTAACTGTTATTTCTTGGACCACATACAGGTTCCTCAGGAGAAAAGTAATATGATCTGGTACTCCTATCTTTTTAAGGACTTGCCATGTTTTGTTGTGATCCACACAGTCAAAAGCTTTAGTGTACACAATGAAGAAGTAGGTATTTTTCTGGAATGCCTTCGCTTTCTCCATATTCCAGCAAATGTTGGCAATTTGGTCTCTAGTTCCTCTACCTCTTCAAAGACCAGTTTGTTCTTCTAGTGATTCTCAATTCACATATTGCTGAAGCCTAGGTTGCAGAATCTTAAGAATAACCTTGCTGGTGTGTGAAATGAGTACAATTGTTCAGTAATTTGAACATTCCTTAGCATTGCCCTTCTTTAGGATAGGGATTTAAACTGATTTTTTCCTATTCAGTGGCCACTGTTGCATTTTCAAAATTTGCTAGCATTTTGAGTACAGCACTTTAACAGCCTCATCTTTTAGGGTTTAAAATAGCTCAGCTGGAATTCTGTCATGTCCACCAATCTTATTGTTACCAAATGCTTCCTAAAACTCACTTGATTTTATTCTCCAGGATATCTGGCTTTAGATCAGTAACCACACCATCATGGCTATTGATAATGTTAAGATTCTTCATACACACACTATCCTAATTCAGGTCTTCATTACCTCTTGCCTGAGCTATTGCAATAGCCTCCTAATTAGTCTCTCTGCTTCTAGTCTCTCCCACCTGCAATTAATTTTCCACACAATTGTAAAATCCATAGTTCTAAAGCACAGGTCTGAGTGTGTAAATCCCCTGTTCAAGAAGTTCCAATAGCTCTTTCTTATATCTAGGATAAAACACAAACAACACTGGCATTGAAATTCTTTCAAAATCTGGGTTCAATTTACTTTCCAGGCTGATTATATATTATTCTTTGCCATATACTCTATGTTCTGACCAAACTGACTTAATACTGTTTCTTATATATGATATCCTATCTCCCATCTCCATGTTTTTTGTTTGCTTTTCCCCATCCTAGGAATTTATTCTTTCCACAACTCTGCCTTAAAGAATCATAGCTTACATCAAAACTCAGCTCATCCTAATCGTCCTAGTTGCTAGTGCCCTCCCTGCCACCATCACCACCTCCCTTCAAATTATTTTGCTTTTTTTTTTGTATATTCAGCACTCATCTTAAAAGATAGGAGGATCATGGCTCAGAGCTAGAGAGCATTGACACCATCCACCTAAAACTATTCTCATTTCCATTGGTTTGGGAAGAATGATGACATCCACCCTGCTAAGGGAGAAGAGATACTTGACTTTGAAGAGCAAGAGGGGGAGAGAATAGTGGTGGCTGGAGCCAAGAAAGCATTTCAGCCAGGGTTCACATACAGAATTTTCTCAATCTGTTTTGAGCTGTGGACTGTGTTCCCTGTGTCCATGCTGAGAAAGAGTCCTGGGAGCCAGGGGCAGTCCAGATACTGACAATACCCATTGAATATTCAGGAATGGTTATTTACTGGTGTGGCTGACTTGGAGATTACCCCTATGCTTCTCTGGGAACAGGGACACATTCTGCATGTACCTGCCTACAGTTGATCTCTGCCTTCTCCAGCCTTTCCCATACAGGGAGGGCTGAAAGAGAAAGCAACCACATTGTTTCTTCTCCTCCCACAGCCCACCCCTGTAGCTGAGCAAAGCTGCCAGACCCTTTATCACTGTTATTTCTTTAAGCAATATTGTTTTAGGTTTTTCATGTTTTGTGTGTGACACTGTATTAAAAGCCAGATAGCTATCCAAATCTGTGCCAATTCTGCTTACTTGAATGAATGTAGGAGACTGGGAAAGAAGGGAAGAAACTCAAAGGTAAGCAGATTTAATTTATTGTGGATTTGTAAATCCAAATTGGAGCTGCCAAAGCAATCTGGCAGGGGGTTTGAGAGCCAATATTTAACTGAGATGGGAGTTCATTATTTTCATAAGATGCAAGCAGGTTTTAAAAAATGTTGGAAATGGTTAAGCAAGAGTGTTGAGGGAGCAACTATATTGACATGTGGGGTTTGAAAGGAAATCACGCCCTGGAATAAAAGTAAACAACTAAAAAAAAAAACTAACCCTAAGAAGCAAAGTAGAAGTGATCTAGCTCCCCCCACTGGGGTAGCTAGATGGCACAGTGGATAGAGCACTGATCAGGAGGACTCATCTTCCTGGTTCAAATCAGGCCTCAGACACTCATTAGCTGTTACCCTGGGAAAGTCACTTACTTCTGTTTACCTCAGTTTTCTCATCTGTAAAATGAGCTGAAGAAGGAAATGATAAACAACTCCAATATCTTTGCCAAGAAAACTACAAATGAGGTCATGAAGAGTCAGAAATGACTGAAAAGTGACTCAATACAGAGAGAGAGAGACAGAGTGAGAATGAGAGAGTGTCTACTAGCAGAGTGAAGATTCTCCAGAGGTATTACCTCTGTTTGCTTCAGTTTCCTCATCTGTAAAATGAGATGGAGAAGGAAATGATAAACCACTTCAAGAAAACCCCACATGGGGTCACAGAGAGGACTGAAACTCTCTACTAGCCCATGTCAAGCGGTGTCTGACAGTTCAGCATGTCTTGCTTGCCTAATGAGTTATACATGGGCGCTCATGCTGCATCTGATGGATTAATGTTAATCAGCCCTGTGTTTTTAGATCCTTATTGGGAACCTCATACATGTTTTGGGCTCATTTCAGTTAATTTACTTTCTTTTTAAACTATGTTGCTTGTCCTATGACTAGGAGAATCTGGACCTCCATTTGGAATGCCCTAAGGTTTTTTCAAAGTTCCAAAAACTTAAAAGGGGGTGTCCTTTGTGTTGCAGAAGTGCCTGGAGAGATTATGTCCCTATGTATTGTTGCATGAACTGACCAAGATCATTTGGGAATGGTAGGAATTTTCACCCAGAACAGTTTTATTTCTGTGCCACTGACTTTTTAGACTTCAGGACTTCAACACCATGAGTCCATGGTGATAACTTCCCCTTCTTATTCCCCCCCTTTTCAGCTCTCTTTTCTGTGTTGATTCCTCCATTAGAACATAATCTCTTTCATGGCAGGGACTATCTCTTTCTCTGCTTGTATGTGTATCCCCAAGACCTAGCAGAGTTCCTGGTACATGGCAAATTCTTAACAAATGCTTGTTGCCTTTATTTGTCTTGCCTGAAGGTAAGGCAACTTCAAGTCTCTAATCACTGTTGAGAAAGCTCCACATGTTCTGTGGTCTCCTTTGGGACTATACTTTCTAAAATGGGAAAGACATTTTGTTTTCCTTTCTTTTTTGCCAAACTTTTTAGTATTTTGTTTTAATTTTAATTTTTGTCCTTTTCTAAGAATTTGGAGTTGGGATAGGCCCTTCTCAGAACTCTGAGAACTTTATAAAATGTTTATTTGCTGAATTTGTATAACTTTCTATTTGAGTTGATTGTCACCTTCAGACCAACTGTCTCTAATATGTTTGGGTGCCCCCCAAAAGACTGTTAATTGTGGCATTTTCTAAGAATTGTGCTGAATGTGCTATGAATTGTGCTGAGACTCTCCATGACAATTACAATGCTATTAAGAACTGCAGCAGATGAACTATATTGAGACTGTTTAGCACAAGGCCCATAAAGAAGCACTTGAAAGGACAATGTTTGAGCCTCCCCAGGTCCTCAGAAAACTTTCCAGAAATGGGGATGTGGACAAATATGCCCAATTTGATATGTCGGAGATAGGAAATATTTAATGGGGGGCAGGGTTTAATAGCCCCCTGATGGATTGTTCTTCAGCTTGCATCCTAGGACATTTTTAATGAAGTATACTTTTTTTTTCTTTTATTTTTTTTTGTAGGGGGGAAGGCAGGGCAACTGGAGCTAAGTGACTTGCCCAAAGTCACACAACTAGTAAGTGTGTCAAGTCTCTGAGGCCGAATTTGAACTCAGGCCGGTGCTCTACTCACTGCACCACCTAGCTGCCCTTAATGAAGTATACTTTGCTTCAGCATGACAAGACTTGCTTTGGAAAACAGAACAATACTTTATTGGTCACTGTGATGAGAGGGTAGAGCATAGCCAAAGAGTATTGACCATTGGGCAATAAAGAGCTACCGTCTTGGTAATCTTTAAAAGAAATAGCTCCTCCTCTCATTCTTTCAGTTTCTTTGTTTGGAATGTGTTGCTTTGCACTCAGGCAACCTCTCCCTTGCACTTACACTGAAATGGGGGATACAATCTTTCTCCCACCCCAGTCCAGCCAGGGCTAACATGCATAGATGGCAGCAAAAATATGTACTGCTTGCCTAGATGAAACTGAAACTGGACCTCAGTTCCTAGCTGCCTTTTCTTCCCCTGAGCACAGGTAACTGAAGAGTGTTTCAGAAAGATTCCTAGCCTTGGCATCATCTTCATGAACGCCTTGGTCCAAGTTGGCCACCAGAAAAAAGTGATCTGGGAGGAAAAGCCACGAATGTCTGGCTGGACAGAAAGTAAAATGAAGAAGGGAAAACAAATATTTAAAAGCATTTTACAAATATTATCTCGTTTGATCCTCAAAACAACCCTGAGAGGTAGATGCTTTTATTATACCCATTTTTACAGTTGAGGAAATTGAGGCAGTCAGTATCACTTTCCCAGAGTTAAATAGCTATTAAGCGTCTAAGGCTGGATTTGAACTCAGGTCTTCCTGACTCTAGTACCAGCACTTTATCAGTTACCTTGAATAAGTTTTTCTGACAAAGAAATTCTAAGATGAGAGTGACATTTCCTGATAGCAGTTCAAACATATCTTATTTTAAGTATCCATCTCCTAGGTAGAGTATAAAGTGTGATGGATTACTATTTTGTGTTTTAAGTATTTGTCAGTTCATGCTTCTCAGTCTTCTGAGTTTTAAGCATTTCTTTTGTGGTAGTAGAAAGAAATAGCTATTCTTTACCTGATACCTACCTCTTTATACATGGAGTAACCTTTCTATTTGTAACTGTTAATTTTTTTTAAAAGACCCCAAGCATTATTCAAATATTAGATTTATTTAAGTTTTCCCTTGGGTGGAGGTATAATGAGCCAAAGAGTATGAGAAAATGTCTGATGGTCTTTTTTTGGATTCAGGTTCCCCAAGGACTGAACCTGGCCTCTGTGAGTACAGACCGGGGGCATTTTGGTTATATATTTTTTATTTATTATGCACATATTGTGTTCCCCAGGATAACATAATCTTGAGGGAAAGGACTGTTTTTGTCTTTGTTTCTCCAGCTCCTAGCACAGTGACTAACACATAGTAGGCCCACAATTCTCCCGAGTTTTTGGAACACTGTTCTCTTGGTTTTCTTCCAATTTGTCAGCTTTCTCCTCTACTGGATCATGTATGTTATATCCCTTAACTATAGATCTAACCCAAGAATCTATCCCATGGGCTTCCTCATCTTCCACTCCCAGTCTCTCTCCTAAGCTCTCACCAACTACTACCAATTCGACACTTTGAACTGGATGTACAATTGGCTTCTCAAACTAAATAATTTTCAAAACGCAGTTTGCCATCATCCTTACCACCACCTGCAAAAACAAAACAAAACCCACTTCTCTTCAGAACTTCCTTATTTGAATTGAGGGTCCCATTTCACATCTAATCACAGTTTGCAATCTTGACATCATTGTCAACTCCTCATTCTCACCCCACATATTTACTCAGTTGTCAAATCTCGTCATTTCTACCTCCATCATGTCTCTTGCATCTGTCCCCTATTCTCCACTCATATAACCCCAATTCTAGTTCAGGCTCTCATCATCTCTTGCCTAGAGAATATTATAATAACCCCTTAATTGGTCTCACTTCTCAAGTTTCTCTCCATTCCAATTCATGTTCCACATAGCTACCAATACAATTTTCCTTGAGGTCTAACCACATCCCAGAGAGTCTCCAGTGGTTTCCTATTACCTCTAGGAGAAAATATAATACAAAGTTCTTTCTTTGGCATGTGACGTTTCAAAAGTTTGAGACATATAATTTTTGAGTAATTAGTTATTTTATTAATAATGCTAGCATTTTAATAAAAGAGGTCAGTGGCACTCTTGAATGCCAAAGACCTTCATGGCAGCAGGCTCAAGGCTTGTAAGGCCTTGAAAAGGTGGCTGTTCCAGAGGGTGGCAATTAATTCTGATTGGTTACCAAGTAATGAGAGAGAATGAATATTACAATGAGAGGCTGAACCTATTCTAATGAATTTTGATTATGTCATTTACTTCTAAATTACTCCCAGCCTTGGGCAATTTAATCAAAAAAAATTATCCCCACCCCAAACCTGAGTAGAACACAATGGGATTAATTAAATTTCTTGTAAGGTTGGGTGGGGTGTGACCAAGACTGAAGAGAGTTAATTCAGTCTCATTATCAGTATTATCCTTCAAGAGATTAAACTTTGAAATGACACTACAGAAAAAGGCAAAACTCTAGATCTTCCCATTGGTTACTAATGATCATTTTTCTCAGGCATTTACTACCCTTCACAGCTTGGCCTCAACCAGCCTTTACAGGTTTATTAATTAATAGACAATAAACATTGATTAAGTGCCTACTATGTGGCAGACACTGTGCTAAGCATTAGGGATATAAATAATATAAACAGAGACAGTCCATGCCTTCATAGAGCTTACAATCTAATGGGGAAAATCAATACATAAAAGGAAACTGAAAAGCAGGAAAGGAGGGAACATTACGGAGGGTGGTTACATAAAGCAGAGCAGTTGGTGTGAAAGGAAGAGTTGGAAATTCTGGGCCTTCTATAAAGGGAGGTTTGGGGAGGAGTTTTTGCTCCATCCTCCAGCCTTCTAATTTCCCTTCATGTACACTACAGTCAAGCCAAATGTGGCCTTCACTGACCTTCAAACACAAGTATTTTCCTTTCTGGCCTTCCCAAGCCTGGAATACACTCCTTCCTTGCCCCTCCCCACCCCCAGCCCCACCTTTTGAAATCTCTACTTTCCTTCAAAGCTTAGAACTGAATACCAAGAATGTCTTGAGGGGCTTTGACAAAAAGCACTTTTCTTTAGTTGTAGCCAGAGCTATGATGTATGTATAGGAAGGCATCCCACTAAACTTTTGGATCAGTGCTTGTAGCACCCATCCAGTGGGACATTTGGAAGCATATTTAAAACAGCAGAGTCTCTCCTGGGAGTGAGTGAAAAGAAGTAAAGAGAGTTAATTAAAAAGGAGATCAACTCATATTTTAAAAGATAATTTCATTTGCCATAACTGAATTATTTTATTAACAATATAAAATGCAGATCCCATAAACACACCCCAAAATGTTCTGAATTTTTAAATCTTTCATTATCCCTTTTTGGTTGATTTTTGGGCATATTACACAATAAGCTCCTTTACATTCTTCTTTTTATGAAAGGCAGCATAAAAACCACAGAGATAAATAATTTGTTTCCTAATCCTTAATGCTTTTTAACCCTAAGGGAGAGAAGGAATGGATCTGTAATATGAAGTCAGCCTGACATCATTTAAAGACACAAACAGAAACACAAATGCACTCTACATGATTTCTAAGGTCTCTTCCAGCTCTGAATTCTATAAATTTACATGAAAAGCAAAAGAAACCAACTTAATGCTAAAGCCTCTCTGTGACAGCATGACTTACTTCTATTAGGTCCAAATGCAGAAGTTTATTTTTCATGCAAACAGATCATGAAACCAATTTTATTTGTTTGGTTTGGTTTATGATAAATGTCATCTTCCCTACCTGTACTTTGAATATCTTGTATGCACATTTTGATGAAGAAAAACTGACTTGAGGCCAAATGGAGAGGATTTATTTCTAATGTGAATTCATGAAAGGAAACAAAGGTTGGGCTGATCTGCTCAAATTCTTGCTGAAGTCTGTCACCTGCTGCCATAACAGAAGGTCAGAGACCCCAACCGTGATTCCACCAGTGGAAAACAATGTGAAAAACAATGCCATCTGGGAGGACTGCCACCAGCAAGTTGATATTTGGCTCATGGTGACTAGAAGTCACACTTGGAAATGTGGACATCTGAATTGGAAGGGTTATATTTTCACTGTGTAGCTGACTGACATTATCATAAACTCTTCTTCTGAGTGAAAAAAATAAGTATCCAAAAATGGACTGATCCAGTCTAAGGGCTTCTGCTTACATCAATCAACTAAGGAACTATTTTGACTAAAGCTTTTTGGAGACTAAAGCAGGTATCAAGGAATGTGATATAACTCACCAGTTACAGGGCATATATAGCATTCAGTTTTTCAGATATCTGAGGGGACTAAAAACTGCATACCTAGAGGGTAAATTCTTTAGCCAAAATCCTATATGAAGAGTATGTCTAAGTAATTATCTTCAAGCAACAATCAAATACTAGTCCTACCTTGCTCTTGATACACAGTGGCTGTGTGATATTGGGCAAGTCTTCTAATGTCACAGTGTTCTAGACAACTCTCTCAGACTACAAATTTCAGAGAAGGTGCTGGACTTGTGATTTCATTAATATAGGGAATTTCCTGGTGAGGGATCACAAGTCTAGCCCCCATTCTAATACTAAAATTAAGTATTCAATCAAAATTAATAAAGTCCATCAAGAATCCTTTCTCTCTCTCTTTTTTTTTAAACAAAGAACCTAGAATCATAGAACTGGAAGGGTCCTTAGATGTTTTCTAGTCCACAGATGGGAATAATGAGGCCAAGAGAAGTTAAGGGAATTAAAGCTCACGTAGATTGGCATCTTGAATTCATTTGGTATCCCAATGGCAAAGTAGAGATTTGAACCCAGATTACCTTAATCCCAATCCAGGGTCCTTTTATCACATTGGCTTTTGTGGAGATAAAGATTATGGAGTCTTCCTTTAACCTCCAATAACTCTTCCACTATTTGAAAACCTTCTCACTCTAAAGGTATCAAGGCATCATCAGTAGTTAGGCCAAGAACTGGTACACTCTAGGGCATGGAGACTGTAACTCTTTTTTCAAGAGTCAGGAATATGGAAGAATGAAGAATCCAATTTATCTCCCTCTAGAATGATAAAAGTGGTGCGGGAGAGGGAGAGAGAGAGAGAAGGAAAATAAACCCATCCAGAAAATTTCCAAGTGATAAATCAACCAAACTGAACAAGAAAGGCAATTAATTAGCATTTTAAAGTGTCTATATGCCAGGCACTGTGCTAAGCTCTAGGGATGCATAGAAAGGCAAAAGACAATGCCTACTGAGGAGCTCACATTCTAATGGGAGAAACAACATGTAAAGAACTATATATGAATAAGATATTCACTGGATAAATTAGATATAATCAAAACAGAGTGAATGAATTAAGTTTAAGGAATACTGGGAAAGGCTTCTTGCAGAAGGTAGGTCTTCAGCTGAGACTTGAAGGAAACTAGAAAAGCTATGAGGCAGAAATGAGGAGAGTTTCAGATATGAGGGAAGGCCAGTGAAAATGCATGGAGTCAGGAGACTGAGTATTCTGTGCAAGGAATGGCAAGGAGACCAGTATAACTGGATTGCAGAGCCCATGGGTCATGGTTGGGGAGAGCCTGGTGGTAGAAGGTATAAGAAGAATGATAAGAAGGGATCAAGTTATGAATGACTTTATAAGCCAAGCAGAGAGTGTTATATTTGATCCTAGAGACAATCATGAGTCACTACATTTGCCCCCTCCCAACTCTTGGATGTATCTGCAAGGGATCTACATGTTTTACCACTGACAAAGAAGAGGGACTGGAAGAGCCCACTAAGTTGATATTGTACGCTCCCTGAGACATCAGGTCTTCCAGTTCATCTGACAAGTGGAGACTCTGTCATCACATACACTGCCAGCAAAAAGTCACATATGTGGCAAAGCCAATCCCACCCCCTCCTGAGTTTCAATGACGACAGCTATAATCATACAGGGGATATATATGGGATATTCCATGGAAGGACCCCTAGCAGCCAATTTACCATATTATACAGATAAACATTCAAAAATGGTACAGAACACTTTGAGAGGCTCCCTGATGGTAACCTCTTCCTTAGGTTCCCAGTGGGACTTAAACTGGAGATGGCTGCAGAAGAAATAGATTAAGAGTTAAACTCTGGGTAGAAATTTCTCTAGCATTGTGTTCTGAGAAGATAAGAAAAAGAAAAGAGCTGACTAGATTTCACTCTCACCAACTCCTCAGCTCTAGCACCTCAATCACACACTTAACTTCTCTCCTCTCACTTTTGAGTGGGTACTCATCTGTTTATATATTTTTCTTCCCTCTCCTGTCTGATACTCCCAAAATCTGACCTCAAAACAAACTGAGGTCTTCTGAATACTTTCCAACAGTTGATTCCAGGGATTCTTAATCTTTTTTGTGTCATGAATCCTTTTGGCAATCCAGGAAAACCTATGGATCCCTCCTCAGAACAATGTTCTTAAATAGTTAAAAGAAATGCTAAATTTCAGTTAGAGAGCAGTGAAAATAAAATATAATATTTCCCACATCCAAGTTCTCAGACCCCCTGAAATCTATTCATGGACCCATTGAAGGTCTGTAAACATCAGGTTAAGAACCCCTGGTCTACCCCAAGGACTCCATTATTGTAGGGAAGTCCTCCAAAGTTTATGTGATACTGGGAAGGTAGTCCAAATTTGACTCATGCAATCATGAGGAGGTCCTTCTGAATCTTCCTGGGTCTCAGTAACTTGGGTTTAAACATATTTAGAATATTATGAAGAATTGTAATTAGTGTTGAGCAACTGGAACTTTATCCAAGGGTGCTGAAATTCTTGGAAGTGAAGCAGGAGACTTTCTCCCTGTGGTCATCAGGTAACCACCATCTCTATATCATGCGGTCTCCTGATAGCCTCCATCATCCAGTATAACCCCAATCCCTCAGCCTGCTCAAGGATGCCAGGGTCCCATCATGATGGCAGCCCTCTTTCAGGGCCAACCTTCTTCCCAACCAATATAGTGAGGCTGGCAACCTTGCACGGCCCTCCCTCACTCAAATCAAAGTTAACCACAAGTCATGTCTCATTTCCCTGATGTCATGGTTCTCTTAGGAAATGAAGGACAAATACAACAATAGAAAACAGGACAGACTTTCTAATGGACAAGTTGTCCACTTTCCTGGAGAATTGGTCTCTGACATGGCTGTGGCTGTCCCTCCCAACTGTTTGTTTTCTTTTCTTTTCTTTTTGCTTCAGTATTACAAATGTTTTACTTTTAGTAACAATTAATGATTGTGTGAGAAACATAGATATCAGTTTTGGGATATCATTATGGAATGCAAAACAATTTCATTTTTTAACTTCTATTATGCTTAACACTGGAATGACAAAGTTGGTGTCAAATAGGACAATGTCTTCAAATCTGCTTCTCGTAAGAAACCATAGGTGAAATGATTAGCCACCCTTCTAAGGTCTCTGTGTGCTGTTTGAACCCTTTTTATATTTCAATCTGTTTGTGCATGCAGCTGAATGTTAAAGACAGAAGCTTCCTTTCCTCACACAGTACTTGGAAAACTCAAATTTCTCAAAAATCATGGGTTAATAAAAATTGCCATGGTTCAGTCCTACTTTATGTTTTCTATGAAAAACTTCTGATTCAGAAACACTGGCAATCCTTGATGAGGTTATACTTGGTGTGAATTTGGCTGCTTACCTCTGGGAATACCATTTGAATGAAACCTGATGTTTCAAAATTTATTCTTAGTATGATTAAATAATTTCCAAATGGTTGTTCCAGGCTGGCAAAGTTTTACTGTAGTTGTTGTTTTGTTATGTTTTGTTGTTTTTAAAAGAACTCTGCCATCCTTCTCAAACCTAGTATGTCATCTTGGATCCAGTGATAGATCATAAGCTAAAACATTAAAGGAAAAATCATACCTTATATGTACTTCAAAAGTTTCAGCTATGTCAAATATTCACACAAGTTTTTAAAAGAAAAAAAGAGAAAGCCCAGTACTCTTTAGAATATAAGTCCTGTAACCCCTTGCAAGAATACTTTGTTTTTAACATGTGGTCTGACTACTATAGGCACAGGATTCCCACCCACCCAATGAAAAACATATTTAAGTCAAATGTTCTGTATGACAACTATACACAGTGCTATTCAACAAACCTGGAATAAGAACATACTTTACTTATTAATCTTAAGAATGATCATGGAACAATGTTAACTAGCTAAGACAAATACATAAAGTTTTCTTAAGTCAACTGATTTCTGTTGATAATATCAATAACATAGATAATCACTTGATACATTTAATATTTATATATAGTGACCATACACACCAGATTTTTAAAGTCCATCCTATGTGATTTCAAGAAAAGAATGTATACATTTAATAAGGCTTCAAAAAACCTTTTTTCACACATCATATGACCCAATTTTTGGTTCAGAAAATATGGTCATTATTTTTATTTTTGGAGCAGAGGGGTCCTGGCTTTATGAATTCATCTGTTAGGGAACTCTCAGAGTGGTAATGCCCTATGCTTAAATAAATCAGCAATTCATCTGTAACATTTATATAAAAGAAGATGCTAAATATTTGATTCCTTTACAATTCCCCCACATCCTAGGATTTAGTTGTCATTTTCTAAATCTAAATGGGTAATTAAAGCATTACATCTCATTCCCCTCTTAGTTCTGCTTCTAACTTTTGATACTTTGCCATCATGACTCAGAAATAGTCTGTCCCTGGAACTTCCCTCAGCAGCTGGGGCCTCCTTCCCCTGGAACATCCATCTTTTTCTGCATTCTCACCCTGAAACATTCCTTCACCATTCCAGCTCCCTTCTCTTTTTGGTGAGTTCCTCCTAGGCCTCCATTTTGGGAAGGCTGGCCAAACTTCATGCCTTACCTGGCTATGACTTTCTAGACTTTACCATTTTGCACCCCTGCCCCATGTGGGTACCTGCTTCTTTCCCCGCTACTTTTCTGCTCCTTTTTGTGTATTCTGACTTCCCCATCAGTATGTAAGCTGCTTGAGTTCAGGGATTATCTCTCTTTTTGTTTATATTTGTATCCCAAACACTTAGCACAGGGCCTGGCCATAGTAAAGGTTTAATAAATGCTTTTTTCCTGACTGCTTCTCACAGACTACAATTATATCTTACTAAATATTTAGCTAAGGGCGGGGACGGGGGCGGGGGAGAATTGGTGAAAAATTTCTCTTCTCTACCACATGGATCTATAGCCAAAGGAAAACAGGTTAGAGGAAGGCTACCCTTTGTTTATATGGATACAAGATTCCTAATTCTGTCTATAAGCCACACTCTTGAAGCTGTATTTTCTGTATTTAAGATCTAGGCTTGCACTAATTCATGCACATACTTGTCCAGACCCTGACTCATATTCAATATTTGTTTTATTCTTTAAGCTTCTCAGGTACTAAAGAATGCGCATCAACAAAACAAACAGGGACGATTATTCCTATTACAAACTATAGATATGGATGTTTACATACAACTGGTTAAAAAGGATGTAGCTAAAATTATTTAATGGCACTTTATGAATAAATGTAGTTTTATGGATTCCACAAAATGATATTATTCCGTTTATGGCACCCCAGTTCTGCCGAATCTTTTTCCTGTGACTTCCAAGCACCAGAAGTCTGAAAGATGAAAATACTCACGTCATTAGCTTCCAGGCCTTGTCACCTCAGGCCCGATTCAAGCCACCCACACTAATTTTCATGTGGTTATCTGTCAAGTAAGATGATCATATGTACCAGGGAGAATGTTCCAACTTGGTGAAAACTTTGGAAACTGGGTAGAAGAATAAACATATTAGAAGGCTAAACTAGACAACCACATCAAAAGAGTTACATTTGCCTTTGCAAGAGAGGTCATAAGAGAGTGCCTTTCTTTGACAATAACCTCATTAGCATTGTACCCCAGCACAAAGAACTAAATGGTGGGATCAGTAAAAAAAAATAAACTGAGAACATCTGTACTTCAACTTGAAACACAAGCACTATTTCTGAATCATTAAATTTTACAAGTACATTGCCCCTTGAGTACTTAAGACCAAGTCTAGAGTTTCCATCGTACTTTCTCAGAGTGCTCAAAACAGTTCCCTCCACAAAATAAGCATTCCTTTATTGTCACTGACTAACAGAGAGCATTAATGGAGCTCTGTTCTCTCTCCTCTGGTGGAATAATGTGCTTAAATTCAAGTATACCCCTACAAATTTCCAAAGAAAACATTCTCTTTGTACTTCCTTTTGAAACAGATTCTTTGATAACCAATAAGTCATTTTAACTAAGCTCTGGGCCAAAAGATTTAAAAATAGGCATGTAATGGTTTTCAGATGAAGCACGGATCTGTCAGCTATAACACATATGGTAGGGTTTAGGTGAGATCCAGAAACACTTCTTAACTTGATGCCACAAAATAACAGAAACAGATAGTAAGGAAC
The DNA here is from genome assembly GCF_011100635.1 of Trichosurus vulpecula. Lineage (NCBI taxonomy): Eukaryota > Metazoa > Chordata > Mammalia > Diprotodontia > Phalangeridae > Trichosurus > Trichosurus vulpecula. Next base: position 103,247,336 of record NC_050579.1, read on the forward strand.
TCAATTGTAAGTGTGTTGAATTTGATACGACTAGAAGACAGAGAGAATGTTTGTTGAATGAATGAATGATAAAGCTTTTGGAGAAAGTGGCAAGAAGGATGAGTTTAGTAGCAATCTCTAGTATTACTCAAAGAATGTAGAAAATATAGGGAAACCAGTTTTTGCTGTTGTATTTGTTGCTGCTGTTGTTTTCAACCAGGTTGTAGTAATTCAAGTGTAAAGTACTTATGGTTTACAGAAGAAACCAAACAATAGATACTGAGATGAAAAATATCCTAGAAATGTGACTTAGGAAAAAAAAAAAAAGGAGGAAAGTGTAAGTGCTTCAACATGGGAATGGAAGAAGAATCACAAGCCAAGGTCACATGAAATAATTGTCTTCCCTAAAGCAGGGAGTTCATTATGAGACGGGAAGATCTGGGGTGGGGGGGCCTGGCAGGGAAGACGAGGTAGTTATGAAACACTGCAGCAAAGATGTCGCAGTTAGGAGATAGAAAACCACAAATATTGTACATACCTATTTGCCTGTTGTCTCTCTCATTAGACTGTGAGTTCCTTGAAAGTAGGGACTACCTTTTACCTTTCTTTGTATCCCCTGCCAATAAGTAGGCATTTAATGAATGTTTACTTGACTGACATATGTGGTATATCCACTTTTTATTCTAGCTTTTTTGAAAAGTGCCAATGGAAGATACCTAAGTTGCACCCTATGCAGTTTCTAAAGAGACTCATGGACAATGCCATCACCTCTCTAGAACTCCTTGGATTTTTTAGGCAAGTTCTGAGCATCAAGTATACCTAACTAGCAAGAAGAAAATGTCAGAAGAGCAAAACATTAACTAATTAATATTAATGAGTGTGCTTTGTACATTTACTCCTGAGAACATCATAGTATCATAATTTGGAGCTTCGAGGGGCCTTAGAGGTCAAGATCAACTTTGATATTTTGCAAATAAAGGAAATGGAACCTGATTTACCTGGGGTCACAAAGCAAGAGTGAGGTAAGATCTGGACCCAGAGTTTGACTCCCTGGCCACACTATATCTACCATATACCATGTTGCTCCCTCCTTTCCCTTTTTCTTCTTCTTCTCAAATTGCTATTCTCTTCATTTTACAGTCTGCTCAGGATTCAAAAAGGGTACATCATCAATGCTATATAATATATATCCTGCAATTTATAGTTTTAGGTTTTTAAACAAAATTAAGCAGAGGGGGCTAAGGCAGCTAGAGTGAATATAGTGCCAGGCCTGAAGTCAGGAAGACTCATCTTCCTGAGTTCAAATCTGACCTCAGACACTTACAAGCTGTGTGACCCTGGGCAAATCACTTAACTCTGTTTGCCTCAGTTTCCTCATCTGTAAAATGAGCTGGAGAAGGAAATGGCAAACCACTCCAGTACTTTGCTAAGAAAACCCCAAATGGGGTCACAAATGATTGAACAATAAAAGCAGAGAGAGTTACAGAGTCTCTGATGACATGATTAGCTATCTTTTACATACCCTTATTTCCCATAGGCCTGGAAACAAATTAATAGCAGATCATATTTATATAAATTTTGAAGCTAGAAAGTCTCCTCCTAAATATTATGGGAGAAAAAATACATGTATTTTCCCCATTTTACAGACGAGTCAGTAAGGATTAATATAAAGAGTATTAAAATCTCATTTCATTGATGAACTTTTCATCATATATATTTTTAAATTATCATAGTTTATTTTTCCCACATTTTAAAAGGACTCATAGTCTTTTCTTTGGGAAAGTATTGGCCATACTTGTAAAAATTCATAGAGTTTATTTCCCCTACAGAACCATGAACTACTAAAACCCAGAGAGGTACTATGGGAGTTAACATGGAACCTGGGCACAGTATGCTACCTGTGTGAATGTTAGCCCTTGGAAAACCAATCTGTACCTTTAGAATTCAAGAGCAATGACCTCAAACAGCCTCTGAACCTAACACCACTTCTGCAGTCTTGCATGTTGTTTGTTTTTAATTTGGAATTAGCACTGAACAGCACCCAATCCTTTTCTCTCATTATACTATGCATAAAGCTCCCTCTCTGTAGCTTTTTCCCCCTACTTGTCCAAGTTCTGCCCTCTGGGTATAACCAGAACTTCAATCCATCTTCCTTTCAGCAGCCTTTAAAATATAGAAGGGAAGGGAAAGAGGGACGACAGGAAGGAAGGAAGGAAGGAAGGAAGGAAGGAAGGAAGGAAGGAAGGAAGGAAGGAAGGAAGGAAGAACTAATTAAACACCTACTAAGAATGGACAAGTATTGTCTCATCATAGCCTCACAGCAACCCTGGAAGGTAGGTCCTATTATTATCCTCGTTTTACACATGAGGAAACTAAGGCAGACAGAGTTAAGTGATTTGACTAAGGTCACATAGCTAGTAAGTATCTCAGTCCAGATTTGAACTCTAGTCTTCTGAACCCCAGGCCCAGTGCTCTATCCACGATACCACCAGCTGCTTCACTTATCTAAAGTTGGTGATCATCCTCTTCATTCCAAGTCTTCTCTTTTCCTAACTAAATAAAGCCAGCCCCTTAAACCAAACCTTGTATGAAGTCATTTAAAGTCCCATTGGTATCCTGGTCACCCTGCTACAATGTTTGTAATAATAAAGGGCTTGAGAATCATCACTCCATCAAAGTTATCCAACATCAAAAATGATCAGAAATATAAGCATAGGAAAAATGAGAAACATGCAGGAAACACTCAATAGCACGAGAGGCTCCTTTACACTCTTTCTGACCAAGGGAGTTGAAGAGAGAGCATTGAACTCTGGGGTCTGAAGGCCTAGGAAGGATGGATGGATCAATGAATAATGCATGAATGAATGAAAAACCATTTAGTAAGCACCAATGTTCCATGCACTGGACCAAACTTCAGACACACAAACACAAAAAGCAAAGTATTCCTTGCCTTAAGGAAGCTTACATTCTAACAAGGGAAGACAACACATACAGGGAAGTAGTTACCAGGGAGATGTATTTTAGTCTGGGAAGTCACAAGGATTGACATGACTGTTCTAGGAATGATAGCATTGATTTTAATGACTTCAATGTAAAGGTAGAAATGGTAATTAGCATGACATGATGACAGCAGAAAGGCAGCATGTTAGGTTCTTGCTGTGGCTAATTATAGACAAATTTTTCAGTAATCAGGACCCCAGTGTCGAAACTAGAGCGCCCAGGCAGGCCTAACAAAAAGACAGTACTAATATTACTATCCTTAGTTAATATTACTAATCCCTAGCTAATATCACTATCTCTTGCTAGTTATATAACCTTGAACATTACCTCCTTAGGCCTGTTTCCTTATTTGTAAAATAAAATAATTAGACTAGACCCTCAAAGGCCCTTCCATGAAAGATCCTTGAGGGCAAGGATTGTTTCACTTTTATTTTATTCTCCCAGCACCTAGGATAGTATCTGGCATGTAATAGGCATAAATGCATGTTAATTAAGTATTTTTGTCAAATCAGACATCAAGCTAAATTTTACGAATATAAAAATTTTAGAAGAACAAACTCTCAAACCAAAAGAGAAATAGCAAAAATCATTTGATTTGGAAAATTGTTTCTGTCCTGTTTCAGAAATAGCTCTTTATATATGATTTTTTTAAAAAAGACATTTAGCCATACCAGTTCAGGCAAAATGACCATACTACACTCTTTCTTCTTGCTCATAAATGCATATCTCTCCTTAAAATCTACATAAAGCATCTTTAAAATGTTACTTAATCTACAGATTTTACAACATGCTATATATGACAATATTTTTTCCCTTTTTCAGACTTAGTTCCTCTTTACAATTCTATTTGCTTCCATATTCCTATTTTGGTTTAAAAGGTGGGGAGAATGGTGAGATTTCTTTTTAGCTGCTTCTCTGCTGTACTCTGCAGGACAACACAAGAATGAATTATCATACTGTAAATATATGCAAAGTGACTCAGAAAAATATGATATGCAGATAACTTGTTAATTAACCCATAATTTAGGCACCCAACAGTTTAAAAGCATTAAAATATCTACTACATGAGGAGACAGGCAAAACTGCCTGCTCAAAATTCTTAAGATACTACCACCCCCTCCAAAGAAGGTTTTTCTTTCCCAGCCCTTCATCCACAGAAGGATGTATTAATTTGGATTTTTTATTTCTCAATTTGTACTACTGAAAATGGAGGGAGGGATGTGTGTAGAGTGAAAATGCTATCAAAGAATTCTATTTAATGGATTACAGATGAAGCCAGGAAACTTTTTTTCCTAATTTCTTCAACTGGTGTTCCAGGACTAGAATGCAGATTTCTAAAATAATAGGAGAATGAGACCTCTACCATACTCATTATAAAGTGAAATCCATCTTTTGAAAGGGCTGGCATCTTATCTTTAAGTTTATTTTTCTTATCTGTTTTCACCATTCGTGCTCAATAGTAAACCTCTCCCACTCAATGCATCCAACAATAGCATCCAACCACAAATGCTGAAATTGTGAAGGGGATAATACACTTATGATACCAAAACAGCAGGGGGCTGTGCCACCTCCACCTCCTTCTGAAGAATGAAATTAATACAAGTCATGTGAAGTGTTGAGAGCAGATTCGTTCAGATTTGTTCCCATGCCAGGAATGGCACTACGCAGGAGGGAAGGTGCAAATTCACTTGAGCACCTGTTATATATGTTCTCTCTATTTCACTTTATCCTGTTCTCTGAATAGGGAGACTGAGTGGTTTTTTTTTGGGACAGGGGGGAGTTGTTTGCTTTTATTTTTATACCTGAAATGATGGGAGTTTAGTACAGAAGTTAACGCTGCTGGGATGAAAAAATCTGGAGACCAGAAGACCCTTAGCATTTCCTTAGATTAAAACAAATTTTTTTAATCAATTATTCTTACCACAAAAAATCTTTGACAATATTTTAAAAGACCTAAAAGAAATTTTTGGATTAAAAGATCTTTTAGATTCAAGTTCCATTTAGTTTAATACAAAATGCTAATACTAAATACTCTGATTAGTAAGAAATAAAGAGTTCACTCTTTTGGACAGATGTTAAATGTTCTAAGGTTTTTGGGTAGATGAGTGTTCTTATAGGGAAACTGGAAGTGTATTTGTAAGACCTTGATGCTGCCATTAACTAGCTGTGTGTCATTAGCCAAGACCCTACCATCTCTGCACCACAGTTTACCTCGCCTATATAAGGGGGGAAAATCATAATGCTGTTCTACCTGCATCAAAAGGAGATATGAGGCCTAAATTCACATTGAGGGAAGTGTTCCCAAAAAAAGCAAAGGAGCAGTATGTGATTCTAAAGAAATGTTATTTTAAACATTGAAGTCACATGCAGTAATCGACTTCCCAAGATTTTGGAAATAATTCACTCACCCAGCAAACCCTGACTCATTATCTTCAAACTCTATTAGTTGGATTAGAGGAAGTGACCACAAATGCTTGTGTTGAGTGTCATGAAAGCTTTAAAGCCTTTCGGGACCATCCACTCATTTTCCTCCTAGAGGAAATCATATCATCATTACAACTGCACAGTAGCAGAGTAGTTTGATGCTTGAGTAAATATTGTGGGTCCCTCAGAAAGCCTGTAGAAGGAAAAAAGTTTGACTTTGTACACTTAGGTCTTGGGGAAAATGGAGCAACTAGGAAATCACTTCACAAAGGCTGCATTGCATTTTGCCCTGGCAAGTGGGAAAAGGGAATGTAGAAAAGGAAGCTTTGGGAAGAAAGTTGGGAAGCCTGCTACTATTCAGTTTTACTAACAAGAAAGACAAATTTATTTCTTTTCAGTGCCCTGGCTCTTTTACATGTAACTTTATGAACTATAGCTTAATCTATTTCAGCTGCTTTGGTTATTGTTCCTGGTTTCATATTATTTCCATATCTATGGGAACTGGCATGCAAGAGGATGAAAACCAGCTTCTTCATGTGGAAAAAAAATGACACAGGATTAAGAGATTCGTATTTTTAATGAAACCATTAAAAAGTCTTCGAATTTTACTTTGCAAGTTAATTCTGACACCCTGAGCAACAACCACACAACAGACATAGATAAGTTCTATATATCTTTTTTAAAGGGACATTTTACTACATTTGTCTCCCTTAGCATAAGAATAGAAGAAATGTCATGAGTCAGACCAATGAACTATCACTAATATTCCTATAGTGGCATGAAGGGCCATTGCAACCTAAATATCTTTAACTTCCCACAGCAACGTTCTATGGATAAATGTCCACATACTTATTTCAGCTCACATACTTATACTTTTCAGACAAGACCATCTCTCAGGGTAATACATTCCATAAATGTGCTATCCAGCACTCAGTAACGCATCTTTTCATTCTTTGACAGATCACTTTAAGCTTCCAGAAGTGATGCAACTAGTTCTACCATTCCAGGATTTGCTGAATAGATCAGTGTTCACTAGGGGAAACTCAGATTATAGGAACTATATTTTTAAATAATTCAGTGGAATCATGATCTTTATATAATCACAGAACTTTAGAGCTAAAAGGAATCTCAAAGGTCTAGACCTACTATTCTAACTCATATCTGAGTAACAATCCCCTTTATAACATATCTGATGTGGGGTTATCCAGCCTTTCCTTGAAAATAAATGAATCTAGCATCTTTCTAAGCAGCATGTTCTCCCTTCAGATAGCAAATTGTTAGGAAGATTTTCCTTATAGTAAGCCTAAAATTTGCCTGTTTGCAATTTCCACCCATTGCTCCTAGCTCTTCCCTTGGACCAAACAAAACAAATCTAATCCTTCTTTCTCTTGATAGCCACTCAAATACTTGAAGACAGCAATCATCTCTTAAGCCTCCTCTGCTCCAAGAGGGACAGACCCAATTCTTCAAATGAATCCTTATGCCCCATAATTTTGAGGCTCTCCAACCACTTGGTTTTTCTCCTCTTAATGTTCTACAGCTTAACAACATCCTTCCCAATATTTGGCAACCAGAACTGAACGCAATAATACAAATAGTGCTGATCAAAGAAAAGTACTGGCACTATTACCTCCATAGTTCCGGACACTAAACCACTCTTACTGTATCCCAGTATGTATGTACTTTTAGTTTGTTGTTGTTGTAATATACTGTGAATGACTTTGAAATCTCAATGTACTATAGCCCTCACATCTTTTTCTTTCTGTCATTACACTTATTAAATTGATTTTTGAATCTGAATATATGGCTTTATGGGGTAGCTAGGTATTGTAGTGGATTGAGTGCTGGGCCTGGAGTAAGAAGACTCATCTTCTCAAGTTCAAATCTGGCCTCAAACACTAGCTGTATAACCCTCAGCAAGTCATTTTACCCCTCAGTTTTTGCCTCACTTTCTTCATCTGTAAAATGAACTAGAGAAGGAAATGGCAAACCACTCCAGTATCATTGCCAAGAAAACCCCAAATGGGGTCACAAAGAGTCAGACACAACTGAATAACAACAAAATATGCCTTTTTATTTGTCTCCATTAATTGCCAACTTAAAAGATTCAATCCAACTTTTAAATTCTAAAGATCTTTTTGGATCCTGACTCTGTTACTCAATACAATTGTTATCCTTCCCAGACTTGTGTCATATGAAAATTTTATAAACATGCCATCTATATGTTTACCTAAGATGGGCACAACAAATAATGACCCATGGGGCCAAATTCAACCCACAGTCTGTTTTTGTATGGCCCATGAGCTAAGAATGAGTTTTGCATTTTAGCTTTATTTAAAAATGTAAAAAGCCATTCCTAGCTTCTGGATCACAAAAAATAAAAATAAAAAAACAGACAGTGGGCTACATTTAGCCCAGGGGACTTTAATTTGAAAACCCCTGATCTAAGTCATTGATAAAAAATGCAAAATAGCACAAGGTCAAGGGACAGATGCTTGGGATACTATATTAGACATCTCCCTCCAAATTAATATTAATGACTATTCCTTGGATCTGGTCTTTCAAACAGTTCTGAACCCATCTAAATGTTTTCATATATATCTCTCTTCTCTCTAAGTTAACCATAAAGATTTTAGGAAAGACTTTTTAAATGTTTTGCTAATATTTAGGTAAAATACATCTTAACCCCTCATTTATATAGCTTACAAACCACCCATCTTTTAGAATACCATGCAATTCTTACGCATTTTCTTCCACATACACTCCAGAAAGACTTTACCCAACATACTCGAGACTTTCCTCTGATTCTTTTAGTTTAATGGATACCATTGTAGTCCTGTGTCTATCTACCATCCCTTATTCTCACTACATGATTAATCAACTTCTCTTTCTGGTCATATATGTCCTCAGTAATATCTTTTTTAATAGAAGTTATCATGAGGAAATTGTTACACGTATTAGCCAGATTGGGTTATGAAATTGGATGGACTGTCTAAAGATGTGAACAGTCAATAAGTATATTTTGCACAGGCCCTGCTAATGGACAATGAGTTGAGCCCAAAATCAAATAGTATGAGATCAGGTTGGATCACATTAGGAAAATTGTGCAGTGCTTTCAATAATCTCAAGTTATTCTCTCTTAGTACCAATATTCCCTCAGTTACACTATCTGGGTGCTCATTCACAGTAGCTCTCAAGAGCATCATAATTGCATGTTACTCCTGTACAGCAATATTGTGGGATGACCAACTTTGATAGACTTACCTCTTCCCAGCAATGAAATGATCTAAGACAATTCCAAGAGACTCATAATGGAAAATGCTGTCTACATGCAGAGAAAGAACTATGGAGTCTGAATGCAGATCAAAGCATATTATTTTCTTTTTTTTTCTTTCTCATACTTTTCCCCTTTTGTTCTGATTCTTCTTTCACAACATGACTAATGTGGAAATACGTTGAATATGTTGTACATGTACAGTCTATATCAAATTGCATGCCATCTTGGGGAGGGAGAGGGGAAGAAAGGAGAAAAAATTTGGAACATAAAATCTTGTTAAAAGTGAATGTTGAAAACTATCTTTGCATGTAATTGGAAAAAAATAAAATACTGTTGCGGGGGAGAGAATTTCATGTGACACAAAGGTCTATGGAAAAATGTAGAGTGCTTTTAGAAAGGCTGTGACAAATTATCATTAATTATATATTTGTCACAAATCCACTTGGGAGAAAGACTGATGCTACAAGTTTCTCCTACGGTATTATTTTAATAGTTTAATAAAATTTACCATTAAGTAAAAGTAAACAAACAAACCCACAGTTGCCAGACTTTCTCATACTTATCAATCTCATAGAAATATAATCATGGCTATAAGAATCAACAGCACAAAATATCAGTAGGAGGAGAAATTATTTTATTTCTACTTTAAAAACACCTTTTATATTCAGTTTCACTAGATGCCAAATGCTATATTCTGTTGGAATGAGGAACCACATATCAAGAGGCAGGAAGAAACACTTGTAGCAAACACTTCTTTTTTATCAGAATCTATATTTTATTATTTATTTAATATTTTTAGTTTTCAGCATTGACTTCCAGAAGATTTTGAATTACAAATTTTCTCCCCATTTCTACCCTCCCCCCCACTCCAATGGCATATATTCTGATTGCCCCATTCCCAGTCAGCCCTCCCTTCTGTCACCCCACTCATCCCCATCCCCTTTTCCCTTACTTTCTTATAGGGCAAGATAGATTTCTATGCCCCATTGCCTGTATATCTTATTTCCCAGTTGCATGCAAAAACGACTTTTTTTAACATCTGCTTTTAAAACTTTGAGTTCCAAATTCTCTCCCCTATTCCCTCCCCACCCACCCTTCCTAAGAAGGAAAGCAATTCAACATAGGTCACACGTGTATCATTATGTTGTGAAAGACTAACTATATATGCTCCCTCCTATACAGTCCCCCCTTATTCAGTTTTCCTCCTTGACCCTGTCCCTTTTCAAAAGTATTTGCTTTTGATTACCTCCTCCCCCTATCTGCCCTCCCTTCTATCATCCCCCCCCCTTTTTATCTCCTTCCTCCTTCTTTCCAGTGGGGCAAGACACCCAATTGAGTGTGTATGTTATTCCCTCCTCAAGTCAAATCTGATGACAGCAAGATTCACTTATTCCCCTTCACCTGCTGTATTGGCAACCAAAAATGGGCTCCTTAGCACTTAGTCAACAAGTGGCCTTGACTAGTTTGGCTTTTTCCCCTGAACTGAATGCTGTTTGTATCTTGGACTGGAGTAAGCTTGTCGGCCCCTTCACCTTGCTTCCCTTGCTTAAGCTTATGGAAAGAACCTGTGCTTTCCCGGTCAACCCCTTCACCTTGCTTAAGCAGATTGAAAGAACCTGTGCTTTCCCCGGCGTACCTTACACCCCCGCAGAAGCTGGATGGTTAAAAGCAGCTCCCGTTGGAGCCAGAGGCTGCCACAGCTACAGCCACAGCCACAGCTACAGCCACAGCCACAGCTAAAGCAGGAGCTGCCAGTAGCAGAGCTGACCTACGGGAGGAAGCTGAACAAAGACTTCAGGCCAGTGGGTAATCTTATTACCATAGAGGGGGAAGCATGATTTTGCTTTACGCAATCATGCTTCTCTGTAGCCTCCTGGTTACTCTTTCAAGGCGTACTTATTGGGCCTGGAAGCTTTTGATCAATATATCAAAATGGGGTTGCTGGTTCATGGGTTGGTTACTGTGGAGCCTAAATATATGTTTTGATTCTTCTGCCTTCTACTTTGAGAGTTTCTTATATCCGGCGGTTCCGAACCTTTCAGACATGTTTATGATCCTCTTTGAGATTATAAACTCTGCCCTCCTAATACACCTGCCCCCTCTTCCCTTCCAATGAACTGCTTTTTCTTGCCACTATGAGATAATTTACCCCATTCTATCTCTCCCTTTCTCCCTCTCTCAATATATTCCTCTCATCCCTTAATCCTATATATATATATATATATATATATATATATATATATATATATATATATATATATATATATATATATTCCCTTCAGCTACCCTAATACTGAGGTCTCATGAATTACACACATCATCTTTCCATGTAGGAATGTAAACAAAACAGTTCAACTTTAGTAAGTCCCTTATGATTTCTCTTTCTTATTTACCTTTTCATGCTTCTCTTGTTTCTTGTGTTTGAAAGTCAAATTTTCTATTCAGCTCTGGTCTTTTCACTGAGAAAGCTTGAAAGTCCTCTATTTTATTGAAAATCCATAATTTGCCTTGGAGCATGATACTCAGTTTTGCTGGGTAGGTGATTCTTGGTTTTAATCCTAGCTCCATTGACCTCTGGAATATCATATTCCAAGCCCTTCAATCCCATAATGTAGAAGCTGCTAGATCTTGCATTATCCTGATTGTGTTTCCACAATATTCAAATTGTTTCTTTCTGGCTGCCTACAGTATTTTCTCCTTGATCTGGGAGCTCTGGAATTTGGCAACAATATTTCTAGGAGTTTTCTTTTTGGGATCTTTTTCAGGAGGCGATTGGTGGATTCTTTCAATTTCTATTTTACCCTCTGGCTCTAGAATATCAGGGCAGTTCTCCTTGATAATTTCTTGAAAAATGACATCTAGGCTCTTTTTTTGTTCATGGCTTTCAGGTAGTCCAATAATTTTTAAATTATCTCTCCTGGATCTATTTTCCAGGTCAGTGGTTTTTCCAATGAGATAGTTCACATTGTCTTCTGTTTTTTCATTCCTTTGGTTCTGTTTTATAATATCTTGATTTCTCATAAAGTCACTAGCTTCCACTTGCTCCAATCTCATTTTTAAGGTAGTATTTTCTTCAGTGGTCTTTTGGACCTCCTTTTCTATTTGGCTTTCAAGGCGTACTTCTCCTCATTGGCTTTTTGCAGCTCTTTTGCCATTTGAGTTAGTCTATTTTTAAGGTGTTATTTTTTTTGGTCTCCTTTAGTAAGTCATTGACTTGTTTTTCATGGTTTTCTCACATCACTCTCATTTCTCTTCCCAATTTTTCCTTTACTTCTCTTACTTGCTTTTCCAAATCCTTTTTGAGCTCTTCCTTGGCCTGAGACCAATCCATATTTTTCTTGGAGGCTTTTGATGTAGGCTCTTTCACTTTGTTAACTTCTTCTGGCTGTATGTTTTGTTCTTCTTTGTCACCAAAAAATGATTCCAAAGTCTGAGTCTGAATCTGAGTCCATTTTCACTGCCTGTTCGTGTTCCCGGCCAACTACTTGACCCTTGAGCTTTTTGTTGGGGTATGACTGCTTGTGGAGTAGAGAATACTTTGTCCCAAGCTTGAGGGGCTGTGCTGCTATTTTCAGAGCTACTTCTACACAGCAAACTCTGCCACACCAGCATTCCTTCTCCCCCAAGAACCACCAACCAGGACTGCAGCCCAGATCCAGGAAGGGCAAAGCAGGCTTTGCACTCCTGCTTTAATCAGCCACTTAATTCCTCCCACCTGGTGGGCCTGGGGCTGGAAGCAACTGCAGATGTAGCTCTGGAAGCAGCCTCAGAGCTGCACCACCTCCACTGCCCCCAGGGTGGTAGCCGACCACAAACTCCTTACACTCTGTCTCAGCAGCTTTTCCTACTAACCTTCTTTGTTGTCTTTGGTGTTTGTGCGTTGGGAAGTCTGGTAACTGCCACAGCTCACTGATTGAGGGCACTATGGCCTGTTCCGCCTGGCTCCCGGCCTGGTTGGTCCTGGCACAGCCCATGCTGGACTCTGCTCTGCTCTGCTCCCAGCTTCATGTGATAGTCCTTCCCAGAGACCATCCAGGCTGTCCTGGGCTGGAGCTCTGCTTCCCTCTGCTATTTCGTGGGTTCTGCAGCTCTAGAATTTGTTCAAAGCCATTTTTATAGGTGTTTGGAGGGACCTTGGGGAGAGCTCAAGCAAGTCCCTGCTTTCCAGCTGCCATCTTGGCTCCACCCCACTAATAGCAAACGCTTCTGATTGGAATAGGACTACCACAATTGTCTTGTGTCACAATGCCAGGCTCATTTTCTCCCACTTTCTTCTAAGCCAGGATATGGTCAATGAACCAAGAGAGGAGCCCAGAAATTCAAAGAGTTTAAAAGGTCTTTTCTCCAGATAAGTTGTAAGCAGTTCAAAGTCTGCTGCTAGGGAGAGATAAAAAGACTAGATGGAAATCACTGAGAAGGTTTTGGATATAAAATTGTCTTAAAACTCCAAAGCACATCAGAGCCTAGATACACCTCTGAGGTCCTACCTTCAAGTTAGGAGATTCAGGGTAAGCTAAAACTAATTCATCCTAGGGTAACACCAAGGTTATACTGAGAAATCATTGAAATATTTTAAGATTGATGACCAAGGCATCACTGTTCTTGGTTCCTTTAAACCTTGTTCTAATTGAGTACATCAGTTCTTCAACCACAAAATATGTTTTCCAAAAAAGAAGCAAAAAGAAAAATAATCCCAAAACCAACACAAAAACATCCATTAGGTGAAAATCTATATAAAAACAACACCCTTACTTCCATTTATTTTAATGGGGAAATAATGAATTTTTCCTAGACTCCCTTCAAAAAAATTAGTTACCTCATTTTTCATCCAAATAATGAACACAGAAAGAACTATTTACTTAAAAGTGCTTACCAAAAGAGAAAAAGTGGGTATAGGAATGTTGAAGTAGGAGAAGGTAGGAAGCAGAGTGAATCAGTCTCTTCCAAGGGTAAAAAAGAACATGAATAGTAAAACAGATGATAATGATAATCTGTATAATCTTCAGCTAGAATTTATTAAGTTTCTACTATGTGTCGATAAGTGCTAAGGTTCTAGGGATACAAATATAAAATGCAAAAGAGTTCTTGGCCTCAAAGAGCTTCCATTATACTGGCAGAGCAAGATATAAAGACATGTTAGATAAGGAAATATAAAATATATACAAATATAACATAATTTCAGGGGGAGAGCATTAATAACTGGGAGCATCATGAAAATTCTATTTCAGTAGATAACACTTGAGCCTAGGTTTGAAGAGAACAAGTGATTCCAAGAGACAGAGATGACAAGATTGTTCTGGGCCTAGCAGATGGCCAATGCAAAGAGAGAGAAAAGAGATGCGATATCACATAAAGGGACCACAACAGGCTCTTGGCAGTTTTCTATATGGACTTTATAGTCTTGACTCCTTGAATACAGTAAACCAATGCATTGCGTAAGATTTGTCAGGACTCAATACAGACCCACTAAAGAAATACAAGACTAGTAATAATTTGGTCTATTATTAAGCTTTATTCATTTAACTTCAGTAAATACATTCATTCAGTTATTTCAACTCAGTTACTTCACTCAGTTAATAACTGAGAAGGGGAAAAGCCCCACTCATGTTTCAGATATTCAATATTCAGTGAGTGTGAGTGTGTGTTTTTATATATATTTAGATAGATGGGTAGGTAGGTAAATAAATAGATAGGTACTTCACGTTACACAATAGAAATCATCTAATTCACTAATACTATTCTGTGGGTATCCCCATACACAATTTCCTCCACCCCAAATACATTATTACCACCCCAAGGATAATGGAAATGACAGCTGAGGGTCTGCAAAATCTGATTCATTATGTGAAGCTGTAATTGATCTCCTCTAGGTTTGAGGAGGACCCTCAGAGTGGCAAGTAGGTAACACAGTAGATAGAACAAGACATAGAATCAGGAAGATTTGAGTTTAAATCCAGTCTCAGATACTTCTTAGTTGTGTGACCTTGGCAAGTCAGTTAACATCTGTCTGCCTCAGTTTTCTCATGTGTAAAAATTAGGATAATAATAGCACCTACCTGCCAGGATTGTTGTGAGTTCAACTGAGATAATAATTGTAAAATGTTTATCATAGTACATGGCACATAGTAAATGGTGTATAAATGTTAGCTATTATTAAAATGGGGATAAGAATAGCATCTACTTCACAGAGTTGTGCGAATCAAATCAGATAATATTTGTAAAGCACTTAGCACAGTGCCTGGCACATAGTAAGATCTTTAAAATATACTCATTCCCTTTCCTTCCCCTCAAAGGTTCATGATGTAGCTTCATCTTAGTTCTCAACTAATGTGGTTTTAGTATTCAGTCTGCACTACACCAGACCAGTCTATTTTTATAACAATCATTACCAGTTCTTAATAATTGGATAATCTATATTCAATCAGTAGCCAAGATTGTGCCATTATACTCATGTATTCACATAAATAATCTAAGGCGTGAATCAAATATTTAAAAAAACAACTCATGCAAATTTGTCTGGTTATCTGATAACATATAGCACACATGTCACCTTTTCCTGACCATTACAAATATATGGCTATAACTTATATACATGGATGCTTGGAATATTCTCACCTACAATGACCTCAAGGGGCACTTACTCAAGTCAAGAGTGCTCCCATTACAAGGAACATTATTTCTCCCAGCTCTCTGAAGCAGATCACATTGACTGTGGAGGAATGTTTCTGAAGTGACAGATGCAGCTTTCAACATTGGCTAAAACAGTTTCCCTGGGACCTAGGTTATGAAGACATTTTTGGCTCTTGAATCTTTCTGACCAATTATGGCTGTCCTTGAATTCCAACTCCTTGACATCATTTTCTCCCACCACTCCAACCTCCTATATTCCTCTGCACATGTATGTGTATGTGAGAGAGATGCCTGCTTTATGGAAGTATGTGTCTGTAAGGGCAAGAAGTAGTCAGTATAATGAAAAATAGATTAAAATGACTATTATCCATTAAAGTAAAAATCCATAGCATCCATAAAACAGCAGAACTTATTTTAGGGTCTATTCATTAATATTTATGCTTAGTTATTTTAATGATATGTTATACTTTCCTTAAAAAGACAAATAAAATGGAAAGACATGCTATATTTTCTTTTACTTAGCTAAGTACACTATAACCCATGTACCACTGTCCAATAGGTAGTAGTTTAATTTTAGGTGCAGTAGCCAGGAAAAAATAAAACTTTTTTTCTTGGGTACTAGTCTTGAAAATACCAAATCCAAAGAGTTATCATAAACATCACAAATATACATGTTATCATTGATATTATGTTTTAAGTTACACTTTAAGTTTTCTTTATTTAAACTCTTTTTAGACTATAGCCTTTCTTTTTCTTTTGTTCCCTGGGCCAATGAACCCCTAACTGTAGTGGTTTTTGTGACATTTGACTTATTTGGCTTATCTGAAATAAGAGGGAAAAGGTCAGCAGGGATTCTCAAAAAAGCAGATGTTATTAACTTTGTGACACAGTTTCATCATGGCCAAAACCTTAGATTACTTACATCTTGGCCTAGCACACAGGAATTCCCCAAGAGCACATACAACACAGGGTAATAGAGAGACAGAGGGAAAGGTACTCATACAACCAGAGGCACACTGCTAATCTACAAAGGGGTCTCACCTAGCTTATTCCCTCCTTCTTTGACAACTATATTTGCAATAACTTAATGGCTCCACCTTCCTTATTGTGGTAACATGAAATAAATTGAGCCATTTTTAAAAATTCCAATCAAGAAATCCTGCTTCTTCATAATTTTATCTTTGCACTATAGGAAGCCCCCAGTGGGAGAAATGACAGTATATCAATAGAGCTATTGGTGGAAGGCTCCAATAGCCTAATGTCTCTATTTTCCTTATTATGTCAATGTGTCAGATATCAGTTGCTTATCAATGGCCAGATTAAAAAGTGTCCCTTTATGCAACATAATAGGAGGTGCTACAAGGGCCCCCATGCTATAAAAAACATTCTCATGCTTGCAGGAACTTCAGAAGTTACAGCTAGTTTTGTCTGTGCTATATTCTGAATTCACTATTCCCACATGCTCTATGTTAAAATAAGTGTAATTCCAGACTTCTCTCCCTTGGTCCTTGGCTTTGTTAAATAAAACCTGCTTTCTTTTCATGTCACTGACTACTGAATTGTTTTTTTTTAGTTAGAACTGTTTTATTTATTACTAAGTTTCAATACCACAAAATTTCCATACATAAAAACATGAGAAAATAATGGAACTGTATATGAAACTATGAATTCTACCTCATACCACTTGCTTGAAATATAATTCTATACTTCCATTTCAAAACAGTTCTGCTTGTCATCTTAGTAGCTTAATTTCCCTTATGTGAATTTACACAAAATATTACAATGGCCCTTTAAGACATCATTTTTACTATTATCACATTACTAACTCCCACCACCTTTCATTAACCTCCCTTTCTTTCCTCCCAATTAAGCCTAGCAGTTTTTGTGAAATAGTGAATTCTTAGCCCAGAAGCTGGATTCTTTGGGTTTATCAAAGAGTAGATTCCTATAGTCGTTGACTACTGGTTCTTGTGTACCTAACCCATTCCACTGATCCACCACTCTGTTTCTTAGCCAGTACCAAGTAGTTTTGATGGCTGCAGCTTTATAGTACAGTTCAATATCTGATATGGCTAGGCCACCTTCCCTAGCATTTCTTTTCAATTCCCTAGATATTCTGGACTTTTTGTTCTTCCAGATGAATTTTGTTATTATTTTATCCAGCTCTGTAAAATAATTTTTGGTAGTTTGGTATGGCACTGAACAAGTAAATTAATTTAGGTAAAATTGTCATTTTTTTTACATCAGCTTGGCCTAACCACGAGCAACTGATGTTTTTCCATTTATTTAGATCTGACTTTATTTGTGTGAAACGTGTTTTGTAATTATGTTCAGATAGGCCCTGGGTTTGTCTTGGCAGGTAGACTCCCAAATATTTTATAGTGTCTACAGTAACTTTGAATGGAATTTCTCTTTCTATCTCTTGCTGTTGAGCTTTGTTAGTAATGTATAGGAATGCCAAGGATTTATGTGGGTTTATTTTATATTCTGCAACTTTGATAAAGTTGTTTATTATTTCAAGTAGTTTTATCTTGATTCTCTAGGATTCTTTAAGTAAATCATCATATCATCTGCAAAAAGTGATAATGTAGTTTCTTCTTTGCCTATTCTAATTCCTTCAATTTCTTTTTCTTCTCTTATTGCTACAACTAATATTTCTAGTACCGAATTGAACCACAGAGGTGATAATGGATATCCTTGTTTCACCCCTGATCTTATTGGGAATGCACCTAGCTTATCCCCATTACAAATAATGCTTGTTGACGGTTTTTAGGTAGATTCTATTTATAATTTAAGGAAGGTTCCATTTATTCCTATGCTTTCTATAGGAATGAGTGTTGTATTTTGTCAAAAGCTTTTTCTGCATCTAATGAGATGATCATATGGTTTCTGCTAGTTTTGCTGTTAATATGATCAATTATGTTGATAGTTTTCCTAATATTGAACCAGCCTTGCATTCCTGGAATAAATCCTACCTGGGACTTCTGAATTCTTAAAAGAACTAGATTATAGAATTGGTGCTGATCCAGGATAGCTAGTATAATATCTGTTTCACTAGGTTCTACCATAGGGATGACAAACACTGTTACTGTATCTTTAAAAGCCAAGTGGAACATTGTGGAAATGGCATTCGTCTTTTGGAAGAGGCTATTCAGAATAATGATTTCAATGAAACTCAAGATAATGTTTTCTTTCATGACTGGAAAGTAGTTAGAGAAGACAGAAAGATGCAGGGATCTTTTTTTCCCTAATGAAACTATTGTAGCCTTTATCTTGTGAAGAGGATGAAGAGGATTCACATGAAGACACTTTATTTGGTATCCTGAATGAAATTAAGTTATTTGGGACCTATTCTTAGAAGTGAAGTTACATGCAGTTATAATGAGTGTTTGAGATAACTCTAGTTGTAATCTTTCTCAGAGATAAAATAAAAATAATTATCTATGTCTGTTTTAATATTTGTCATTGTTAATAAACTATAATTTCAGTAACCTTAATATTTATTTAACCCTAGGAGATTAAATGATTATAGATATAAATATGAATAGCTATTCTTGTGAAAGGAAGTTTCTTCAGTTTATGAGATAAGTAATACTTGATGAGAAGGGAACTCTGATCTTGATTATTTAATTAAGAGATGTTGAAATTTTACTAATTAACAAGGAAATATACAAATATACCTCTGAATTAACCTGGATCTTGGGATGATAATATGAAATATTAAAATAAGTCTAATAGCATGCAAAAGGTCGCTGATAAGTGAGGCTCATTAACCTGTGCAGTCTTGCTACACAGACTCTGGGTTTCTCTTCAAAGAAATTGCAGGTAAAAGAACTTTTTATAAGCAAGATTTTGATCTCCTCTATTACCATTCATTAATATCATCTCATCAGTTTCATGGTCCCCATTAACTTCTTCCATCCAGGGCAACTATCTTTCCTAGGTCAATCAAGTATTTCACTTTTATTCTGCCTGAACAGTTTTACACAATAATAACTCTACCAATTTGCTCATCAATCTTTAGAAATTATTTTCTAAAACTTACTGTTCCCAATAGAGACCATCATGTCACATCCCTAAAATGGGATCTCTTTGAAAGAAAGCAAATATATAGGTATACACTGAAAAGTAATCATGCAAAATCACTTTATCAATCTATTTATCTATTTTCATATACATCCATCTTCATTTCCCATCTCATTGCATTCCTTTGGACTTCTCTCTCATGCCCCCAGGAACCTAATCATCCTTCTGGATCTCATCTGCCTTAGTACTCATACTTCATCAATATCGTCTGCCTTTCTCCATCATGTGTTCCCTTTCCCCCACTTCTCTCCTTTTTCAGCTTCCTTTTCTGTGTTATCTTCCCCAATTAGATTGTAAGTTCCTTGAGGGCAGGGGCTATCTTTATATCCTGAGTGCTTAGCACAGTGCCTGGCACGTAGTAGACACTTAATAAAGGTTTATTGACATTTCTCTCTGTCTCTCTCTCTCTCTCTCTCCCTCCCTCCCTCCCTCCCTTTCTCTCTGTCTCGTATGTATCATCCATCTATTTATATTGGTAGAGATGTAGATTACTCCTAGTGAGAAAAACTCCTTCTGCCAATACAGATCAGCAAACCATCTGCAATTTAGTCTAGACTGGTACCTGGGCTCAGTGAGAGGTTAAGTGACTTACACATGTCACATTTCAAGTGAATGTCATAGACAAGACTTGATTCTGGGCCTTCTGACTCAGAGGCTGGCTCTCTATAAGACTCCAACCATGTCTCCCAAGATTGTCTTGATAGCTTGTATTTATATCCCTATATTTAGCACTTCTTGGTACATAGTAAACACTTAACAAATGCTTTTCCATTCACTGAATCTGACTCTCCTTCTCTCTCAAACGCGCGCGCGCATGCACACACACACACACACACACACACACACACACACACACACACATACACATACTTCACAAAGTCCTACTCACTTTCTCTTAATGGCATAAAGGGGACTATGTGTTCTTGAAGGCTATGTCATCAGAGGCTTCAAGGATATTAGCAGCAACATACCGTGTCTGCTTTCCAAGAACTCGTCTGTTTAACTATGAAAAGGTTCATCACCAGTAGACTGTCTAGGTGATTAATTCTTTGGCCAAGCCAACTCATGCACCAATGAAAAATACAAAATAAGTTTAAATCTTCTGTGACTCCCTTACAATTTTATAATGAACGTAAATGGCAACTGTTTCTGTTTTAGCTAGAAACCCTCAGGGTCTTCCCCTCCCAGATTGATTTTTTTTTGACAATGTAAAAGAAGCCATTCTTTGCCTCATTTCTTACCTAGCCTTAATCACTTGAATGGGCATTGCCTCAGTCAAACTGAGACCTGCTAAATATCTTAGCTTAAAAAGCCCAAGTTTTCCCACTGCATCCAGAGACATCTCCAGTCATCCTCATCTATATCTTGCCACTGGACCCAGATGGTTCAGGAGGAGAAAGTGAAGCTGGTGTCTTTGCACAGCCTTCCCTCACTTAAATCCAATTCACTTGCATATCATGGCATCATCTCCCTGATGCCATGGTCTTCTTTGAGAAAGAAGGACAAACAACAACAAATTTTATAATGATAGTAGAAGAGTAAAAGAAAACTGAAGGACTAAAAAAATCACAGTTTTTAGACTATAAATAAATATTAACTTAGCTATCAGCACACTAAGTAGGAAGTCCATATCCAGAAACTAAATGGACTATTAATGGAGAAACCAAAGCATAAAAATCTTGACATTGTCACTATAAGTTAAACTAAAGACCACAAGAAGTTGTAGCTAAATGGAAGGATGACTCATGTGTTTTCACTGAAGCAATAGGAAGAGTTTTCTTTCTTGTATATTCAAAGGCTGTAATGGCAAGCAAAGTGGGACTTTTTTTTTCTTTTCCATTTTTTCTTTTGCTGTTTTTTTTTTTTTTGGAGTGCTTCTCAGCACTAAGGCAATCAAGTGCCTTTGATTGAGGCTTGCCTTTGATTCAATCAAGAGTCTTTGATGACCTGCTTATGTCACAAGAAAGCCTAAGTCACATGAGTTTGAGTCACATGGTTATGATACCCTCTGAACCTGAAAAAGTATATATATACTCAGAGGTTAGCATTTTACTTTGGGGACTCACTCTTTGAAGAGTGTTCCTGTGATTTGGCCAGATGACTGTTAAGGAGCCCCCAGCTTTGAAAACCCAGTTGTTGGTGCTTGTCTCTCTGGTAACTATGTATGTATTGCTATGGATAGACAGCTAGAAGCCTGTCTGCTGATTTATATTATTTGCACTGTTTATATAACTTTTGCTTGTAATTTCTGTTTGTGTTTTCTCTGAAGTTGAGGGTGCTCACTTTTTCCCCTGAACTAAGTGAATGATATATGTATGTTTAATTAAAATAAGATTATAAGCCCTTAAAGTTGCTTTCCTTAGAAAAGCAGATCAAAGAACCTGCGCCAGCAGCTCTCCTGGGTTCTGATGTTATTGGCCTTATGCTTCCACAGCAGCTGCTAGTAACACTGTTGTTACAAAGGCAAAAAGAGTAATTTCATGGGACACTTGCCATTTTGTATGTCAGTGCTCTCATGGAAAGTATTTGCAAATAGATCACTATAAAAATCATTCTAGCCTAAATGCTAACATCTGATACAAAAGATAAAAAGGTAGAAAATTCTACAAAGAACTCAGTAAGACTTTCCAAATTAAATCAACATGTACTTTAAAGCATAGTGACTTCAATAAAAACATGAACATTGAGGAAGATTGTGAAAAGATGTTGGAAATGATGACTCAGGATCAAGAAATAAGGGAACTAAATATTTATAGACTATACAGAAGCCTCTTACCTATTTATCATGAATAAGTTCTTCAAGAAGAAATTCAGTAGATGCTAGAATACTGTAATTTTATCAATGCATTTTCCTTCCACAGATTTTAACCCACATATGCCTTTTCTAGTTCAATTCTTATTCATATACTTTCTTTAATGCTCCACAAGAGTCCACTTAATATGCCAGAGGCATTCTTCTAGATATCTTGGCATTGCATGGATAGCAATGGAAGACAGAGACAAGCTGTTCACTAATTCCTCTTTCGGTTACATGGCTGTCTCACCTCTGCTTTTGGTCTTACACCTCTGGTGATATTCTTTATGACACTTCTCTTCATTGGTAATATAGTGCAGACTACTCACTGCCACCATGTGCTTCTCTATTACCCTTTTGGTGATCCACAAATTTAATTCTGTGGATATCCCAACACTATTAGCCATATAATATCAATGGAAGAATATTGATATTTAAAAGATGGACCTGTTTTAGTTACTTCCTCTGTCACCATCAAGTTTTTTTGTAGTCTATCTGTATCCATTTATATCCATTTTCTTTTCCCTTTAAAATAGTATAGGACACAGGAGTGGGGAACCTGTGGCCTTGGGGCCACATAAGGCCCTTTAGGTCTTCAAGTACGGCCCTTTGGCTTGGATTCAATCAAAGGGCCACACTTGAGGATCTAGAGGGCCACATGTGGCCTTGAGGCCACAGTTTTCCCACACCAGGGATAGGCAGTCTGCTTTTTTTCATTCAAATTACTTCTTCCTAGTTCTTTTTTCACTTACTTTCTAAATATCTTCTTCTTTTTTTAATATTCCTTATATTTGTTGATCTTACTTCCATTCTTTTATTGTACTCTGGTCTAGTTAACTATTCCCTATTGTTGGACATTTAGATAACTTCCAGTTTGTTTTTATTTACAGTTGCAGTTGCAAAGAGAAACTCATCTCTTCAGGTATGGTACAAGCACACATTTTCCCCAGTGCCTGGTGCTTCTTCTATAAGTTACCATCTCTGCTACTGGAAGGGAGCATGCCCACCTGTACTTGCAAGGAAGTCATGAGAAAAAGACAAATAGCAATTTCTCAATTACTGAGAACTTCAACCATGATCAAGAGTAACTGATTTAGTTAGTCAATCACTGGGAGTTTCTGTGACCCATTCATCTGTTTCAGTTGCCTTCAAACAATGACCCACAGGATTTAATATCATTTTTGGATTATTTTCTCTGTTTTCTTCCTTATCAGACTCAACTGTTTTTGTGTCCTCAACATTTCATTCTTGAGAGTTTTCCATCTCTCTTGAACCTACTACAGGATCTCTTCAATGAGAAACAAATCTACTCAAAAGAATATTAATGATAGACACAGAAAAAAACTTCTGTATACAGTCTAATTAGCTAATCTACTACTGCATATAGGACCAGCTAGGTGGCACAGTGGATAGAATATCAGACCTGGAATCAGGAAGACTGATCTTCTTGATTTAAAATCTGACTTCAGATACTTACTTAGCTGTGTGACCCTGGGCAAGTCACTTAAGCCTGTTGGCCTCAGTTTCCTCATCTGTAAAATGAGCTGGAGAAGGAAATGGCAAACCATTCCAATATCTTTACCAAGAAAACCCCAAAATGGGATCACAAAGAGTCAGATATGATTGAAAATTACTGAATAACAATAATCAGTGCATATATGTTGGACAAGCCCTGCCTATAGGCAGTGAATTAGGCCCAGAATAGGGAAAAAAAGGGATAAGGTTGGATTGAATTTGGAAAAACTGTACAGTAATTTCAATGGTTCTAATCTCTTGCCTCATGAAAAATCCGTGTTTTATTACCAATATTGTCTAAGTCAGAGGTGTCAAACGTGGTCTCTGCAGCAGCAACATTGTGGTGTAGCCAGAACCAGATGAAAATGCAATTGGGAAACATTTAACAAATAAATAAAAATACAATAGAACATAGACAATGTTAATATGTTGTTTTCTAAGTCGATGTGAGATCAACAGAAATCCTGATGTATGGTTTATTAGCTCTCTATTCTATCTGAATTTGATACTACTGTGATACAATATGGCTCTGAGTGATACTATATGACTGAATTAAAAGACGTCACAATCCTCAAAGAATCAAAGTACAGATGACTCAGAGGGCAATGATATAATATATGGGGTGAGGGTAGAGTAAGCAGGCTGCAGCTTATTACCAACAGTGAATTACATACAAGAAGTGGTATAAAGGCTATCATTCAGGAAATGTATGATTAGAAAATAAGATGTACCTTGTACACAGTACCAGCAACATTGTGAGATGATCAACTATGACAGACTTGGCTCTTCTCAGCAATACAATGATCCAAGACAATTCCACAAGACTTATGATGGAAAATGCTATCCACATCCAACGAAAGAACTCATAAGAGTCTGAATGTAGATCGAAGCATACTATTTCCACTTTCTTTGTTTTTTTGGGCTTTTTTCCCTTTTGAGCTGTTTTTTTTTTCTTTTACAACATGACTAATGTGGAAATATGTTTAACATGAGTGCACATGTATAAGCTATATCAGATTGCTTGCTGTCTTGGGGAGGGGAGAAGGGAGATAGAGAAGTAGAAAAATTTGGGACTCAAAATCTTATTAAAAAATGAATGCTGAAAACTATTTTTACACAAAATTGGAAAAAATAAGATACTCTTTACATAAAAAATGAAAATTAGATGTGCCTATCATGTAATGGGAGTAAAGGATAACAAGTGGATAGCTGGGAAACTAGTCTGGCAACCATGATTTTTATTTTTTAACAAAGGACAACCTTCAGTATATATTAAAGCTTCTGTATGGAGGATTTATGAGAGGACATGGATAAAATTGTATAAGATGAGAAGGCATAAATAGATTGTAAAATTCAAGGACTCACCAACAATGAGGAGGGTTGGTTTCATCCCATTCCATACAGCAACAGGAAACACGATTTCATGGCATACCTGGTCATACCACCATAAAGTAATTACAAAGAGAAACAGAGAACAGACCAACATGAAAATTATTGAAACTTATATAGTCACATCCTTGGCAGAGAATGAAGACTATTATGAAGAGTCCGACAAGATCTCTCAAACTGAATCAATATGTGGTTTACTATTTGTGACTTCAATGCAAAAGTGGGCACAAAATAGTGAAAACTTTGTTGAAAAATTCTTCAAGATCCAGAAATCAAGGAGACCAGAGCATTGTAGACCTCATTCCTTAATAGCTTAGTTTTTTTTCAAGAAGACAGCTGGAAGGTACTAGCAAGCCAAAAATGATATCATTAAGAAATGAAACTAATTTTATTTTAAAAGACTAGAAATAATTGGTTGATATAAAAATGCTTATTTGAATGCCTTTATCAAAAGCATATTATCTAATGTATTTTTTCATAAGGTCTCATGACAACAGTCCTTGAATTCAGGGCCTTGAAAAAAATGAATTTGTATGATTTATTTTATGAGACAATCATTATATAATTATTCTCCTTTTATTTAGTTCCCAGGAAGCCTTGAGCTAAATTCTGTATTTAACTGCAGTAAATTAACTCATTGAGTGCCAGGTAAAATCTATTTTTCTGCTCCTTAGCTGATTTTTTTTGTTGTATTCCATTTTTAACTGTCTTGTTTCATTTTATTTAATGTTATACATTACCTAGAAGTTGTTCTAAAAGGGATGTAGTACAAATCCCAAATAAATAAATTTTGTATTTAGCACTGTGAAACTCCCTTCACAGAATGAACAAAGATGTCTTTTCACAAAACCTAAACTGAAAGGACTGAGTTTTTAATTTTCAACTTTCATACAGCAAGGTAGAACCAAAAAAAGTCATCAGGCTACTTGTTAACATCTAGATATTCTATCCCAACAATCAAATAAGACTCACATTTTCTTATGCTTCACTCCAATGCCCTTTCCTCCCCACTACACACATACGCATGTGCACACACACACACAAATTACAAATGGTAGCAAGACCCTATGATACACCAGAAAGCACTAACTAGACAGAAAAAAAGCTGCCACTTCCCTTCTGTATTTTACCTCCAAATGCTGGGGCTTTATTGGGATAATAAAGTCTGTTCCAGGGTCTGACAAATAAAGTCAAAGTGTTTTCCAGGATGACACAGGCTAGGCCATCCTATCTTGTTTTTCAAGTCAATATAAAATGGTCCATCAAAGTCTACTTCAGTTCTTCCTCTAAGAAAAATCTGACTGTATCAACTGACACCCCATCTGTGCTGCAGTTAGGACAAGGAAGGCATTTTGTACAAAAAATGATCCCGTCTAAAGAATACCTCCATAAAGTAGAAAATATTTATCAATGGCATGAAAGCATAGGATGATGCCAGTCAGCACAGATATTAAGGAAAACACATCTGAGTTGCAGACGTAAGGGAAGCTTTTTTTTCCTCACTCACAAAATATACTATCTTCTGCAGCCATACCTTCATACTGGTGGTCCCCTATTCTGGCTTACCCTCTCTTTTCATTAGCTTCTTTCAAGACTCTCAGGTACCACCTTTTATATGAGATATATCCTGATCCCACACTACATCCAAGTTGTTAATGCTTTCTTCCTCTTGAAATTACGTATTATTAGATTATATATTATACTTATGTAATTTTGCATTTACATTTCATTTACTTATTCATGTATATATTATATCCCTCCAAGAATATGCAAGTTCCTTGCATAGGCAGGGATTATTTCATTCTTTCTTTGTATCCTTAGGATCTACAGCTACATAGTAAGCACTTAACAAATGTGTCTTGAAATTAACTGTTGATCTGGGAGAGGGGTGAAAAGTAGAAAGAAAGGTTGAGTGGAGAAGAGAGGAGAGGGAAATTGCTGTCCAAATAATCATAAGTCAGAACAAATGCCTAACTAAAGAGGTGGAACTTTATCCTCTATGTATGGTATTTCTCTTAATACCTAGTACAATGTTTGATACCCAGTAGATACTAAATAAATACTTAAATTGAGTGGACAGCATGAATCTGAATTTATCCAATTAAAAATTAAGAGCTTTTAGAAAGTTCTTTTAAAAATAAGTTTATTGATGCCTTTTGTTTATACCTCAAGAATTATTTCTGGCAATATTTCCCCAGGAATTGTAAAAAAGAAAAACAGTTAAGCAAAAACCTTGATAGAGCATATCTATACAGCATTCTCCCCCATAGTCCTCTCTTCTCCGCTAATAGGAAGAAGGTCTATTTCATTATCCATTCTCTGGAACTTTATTATTTCCTCAGTCACACAAATTTCAGTTTCCTTTCAGTGTTCTCATTTGCATTGTTTAAATCACTGTATATGTAGTTATTCGGGGCCTGCTTAGGTCATACACATTTTCCCATATTTCTTTGAATTTCTCATATTCATTATTATTTACATGACAGAAATATTCCATTATATTCACACATGGCAATTTGTTCAGTCATTTGCCAATTCAGTTCTTAGAGTTCTTAGAGAATTTCCAAGATAACTGTACTTTAAAATTGTAGTACTCTTTATGATATAAGTAGGTGATTTGGAATGTTTTACTCACCCAGAGAATGATAAAAGTGTACTAACAGTAATATCCAGTCCCATGCACTCATATAACATGGAACTAATTTTAAACTCTGAATGTAATACTACACCTGGAGTTTAAGGTACAATATTCAATTTAATAAAAAAAAATTAGATATTTACTTTGTGTCCTAGTTACTTTAAGAGATATTAAGATAAATACGGCATAGTCTTCCTTTAAGACCTATATAATCTACCAAGGGAGATGACATGTATATAATTAGCACATGATGAATACCCTAAGAGAGACACAAAGTGTTATTTGTGTTCTTTTGGAGTATGAAGTCTTATTCACCATCAGAGATTTAAAGATGGAAGCAATCTTAGAAGCCTCTTCCTTACAGTTAAGAAAACTGAGACCTGGAGAAATTAAACGACTTATCAAGATCACATGCGTAGAAGGGGTAGGGACAGAATTCTAATCCATGAACGCTTACTCCAAATCTAAAGCTCTTTCCTCTCTAGACAACACTGTCTCCCTTGATCATATTTCTTTGTGAGCATCAAGAAAAATTCATTGAGGAAGGTGACATGTGAGATATGCCTTAAAGGATAGGCAGGATTTCAATATATTAGATATAGGGGGAGGGCATTTCAGGTTGGGCAAATGGGATGATCTCTAAGACAGAAAATGTCACTCTGTGTATAGAGAACAAAGAGGAGTCCAGTTAAGTTGAATATAATATAGAGTAAAAGTCTTAGA